>NC_052063.2:34543909-34879415 GCF_903992535.2 Arvicola amphibius
AATCACGATTGCAAAATTTAGAGAAGCCAGACTGGAACTGACCTGGATGCTGATTAGCTTCCACAGCATCAGAAGGTGCTGTGCAAGCTACTGAGAGAGAAAAGATATTACTTTCTCACTCAGTTTTGAGCTCTATAGAGAAGTAAAGGTAACACCAGCTGCAAGGCAGTATATGTTTGCTTATGCAATAATGTCATGATTGCAACCAAGTACCCACTGACTGGGTCTGAGGTCACTACCCAGGAGGAAATCCAAACCAAGCACTTTAAGCCAAGTCTAAAAATGCTTGGATGGATAAGTCATAGGCTATATCAGGGCAGTGAATGTTGCTGCTAACTAAACTGACACGGGGTTATACTGGCTTCTAACAACTATGTTTATATCCACAAACAACTGCTGCTTTCAGCTTTAATCAGAGAATCCCCAACCTCTTTCAGTGAATGGTGTTGACTCTAGAAGAGACATGGCTGTTCATGGTGTTAGGACTAAGTTATGTTTGAGTGCTGAGTCCTACACAAAATGTGCATCCCTTCCACTCTAAGTTTCAGGCAATGATGTAGAAGAAGGGATGAAAATGATACATCCACTCCCCTCTAAAGTTCAGGTAGCAATGCTGAAGAAAGGACAGAAACGATACGTGAACTGGATAATAAACAGAAGGGCTGTGATAAGTCATCTTCTGGGAAAGGCACAGACATCACTATCAAAAGTCACAGCAGCTTCAGTTACCTACACAACTAGCCCAGAAAACAGCCATAAATGGAGGATGGGCTCCCATGGTCCTATACAACTCGCTTGAACTAGTGCCTACTCATAGATATGGAAGAGAGGGCCTCAATGTGTTCAACTTTGTACCCATTGGTGAGCCCACCACTACTCAGTGGATAGTTTCAAAACTGTGATCACAAAAATAACGTTGGTTAAATGAAGTAAGTCTTGAAACAAAAGGCATGTATGTGGTAAAGGACTTTTAGGGATGCTGGTGTTGATAGGTGGAGGAAAATAAGGGAGAGTAGGGGCTGAAGGTAATCGGCATTCATTTTTTACATGTATAAAATTCTTAATGAACAAAATTAGTCAATGACAAAGGAAAATAGTAGCGGTAGATCTCTAGTGCAAGGATTTTCTTCATAGGGCTCAATGATAGACCAGATTTGCAAAAGTGGTCTCAGACTAGTACAGCAGAAGAGTTCACATTGCCAGTGGCATCATCAGGAGTGTGCAGTGCAACGCACACTCACAGTGAAGATGTTGCTACTCCCAGCTATAGTGCACTTGAGCAGAGTACAAAGCACTTGGTAATAAGCAGCCCTGTCACTGCCTTAGATATTTGCTAGACTGTACTTTCATCCATTTTTTTTAAAAAAAAAAACATGCTCATATTATGTATGTTGGATGGAGAAAAATCATAAATAATTTACAAGAATACTATTAGAGTTAATGTAAGAGCCAACAAGTTTTCAGAACACGAATTCAATATACAAAAATCAATTCTAAAAAAAAAAAACTGGTAGGAACAGTCTGAAAATGAAATCAAGAAAGCAAATAAAATACAGTAACTTTAAACAGAATAAAATATGTATGATAAACAACAGAACAGACTTGAAGCTTGCACATATTAAAGCAAAACAACATGAGGAAGGCACTGTAGGCCTGCATCAGGGAGGTGACATTTTCTATACTTATCTGAGAATGGAAAGCAACCCGTCCATCACTTCCGTTAATGTTTTTGGAGATACTTGACTACCTGGCACCAAAATTCATGTGGAAATGTAAGGGGCCTACACTAACTAATTGCCCTAGAAAAACGGGACAAAGCTATATTTTCAGATTTTTTAAAATTTTCTGCTCTACTAGCATCGCACAGTAAACATAAAGTGTGGTGTTGACAAGGTGAATTAAAAGGATTTAAATCTCCAAGTGCAAGAGCTCACATTTACTTCAGTGGCTTCCCCCATAAGCTGCTCTCTTGTCCCATTCCGCTGCTATGAGCAAATATCCGAGTCTTCATAGTTATTCATAAACATTGATATTTATTTTCTCACAATTCCAAAGTCTGGAAATCAAGTATCAAGCCCCAAGCATTTAAAATTTGGTTAAGGTTGCTCTTGCTTCCATCAAGAGACCATGGTTGGTGTGTGTCCACATAACAGAAGCGACAAACTGTCTCATCACCAGGTTCATAAGGCAAAGAGGCAAGAAAGCTCCTTGGAGATTGGAGCTGAGGTCTGACTCCCACAAGTGAGCAGCCTGCCGAGGGACTACTTCATACTACCATTGCACAGAGGAGTGTATTTCAATGTGAGTTCTGGACAGCATAAACACTTAAACCACATCCAATTCCAAGATAACACTGAGAGACCAACATGTTCTTGACAAACAGTTACTGGAATAACTTGAATTTTTCCCCATGTTTACTTCAGCCATTAAAAGGCTAGGACACCCAACTGAAATGATGAGAGAAATTCATACCACGGTGGTTTTAAAACACAGTAAGCATCTCTTCAAGTCGTCACAGATCAGTTATAGATAATAATGGAATCCCAACTGTAGGCCATAGAGAATTAACTCAAATTGGATCTCAGACCTAAGTGTAAGGACTGTTTAAAAAAAAGTCTTAGAAGAATTCAAGATTTTTATTACAGGTAAACCTATTCTTTTTCTTTTTAATTTACAAGTTTAAATATTTATGTCATTTCTACTCCTTTGCTCTCCCTCCTCCAAATTCCCCTTTGCCCTCTTTCCAATTAAGTAGTATTGTTACATTATGATATATTATCATATATATAATATGTGGCATACACACATATATTTACATATAAAAATTTTAATGAGGTAATGACTTCTTCAACATGACACCAAAGTGTACCAAGCTCAAGAAAACAAATCTTAAACTTGCTTAATTTTAAAACTTTGTTCCCAAAGGTACTGTCATAGTTTCTTTTCTGTTGCTGGGATGAAAACACCATGAACAAAAGCGACTGGGGTAGGAAAGAATTTATTTGGCTTACGCTTCCCTGTCACGCTATTATTTAGGGAACGCAGGAAAGGAACTCGAGGTGGCACCATAGAGGCAGAAACGGAAGCAGAGACCACAGTGAAATTCTGCCTACTGGCTTGTTCAAATCTCTTTTTTATACACCTGCCAGGGGTAGCACCCCTTACTGTCTGCTGGGCCCTCCCACATAATCATTAATGAAGAAAATGCCCTAAAGACTTGCTCACAGGCCAATTTGAAAGATGCGTTTTCTGTTTCCAAATAGCTTTCGCTTCTGTCTGGTTACAAAAAGTAAGAACAGACACCATAAATGAAATAGAAAGACAACTCAGAGGATGCCTGAACACATCTTCAGCGTGTCTGAAAACCACTTATCTCTCGACAAAAAAAAAAAACAAAGAAAGAAAGAAAAGCACAAAGAAATCAACACTAATAAATTATAAATGGGCAAAGCATTCACATGAACATGTCTCCAAAATGGACGCAGAAATTCCTTTAAAAATACATGAAAAGATGTGTTTAACTCAAATGGAAAATCAAACTGAAGCACAACGAGAATCCACTGCACACCCACTCATGGGGCTATCATGAAAGAAAGAAGACGGGCAATTTGCAAATGTTGGCAGAGATGCAGAAACATGCACCCTTCATTACACACTGCTGGATGAGATTTGGAATAGTGCAGTCACCATGGAAAGCAGTTAATCTTCAAACAATACACACTGAGTTACCAAATAGCCATGCGATCCCACTATTAGGTGAAAAGTAAGCCTGTGCAGCTGTGTGTTTCTGTGCATTTGAATTTAATTATATATAGATATGACACTACATACATGCATGTATGCATAATACATACATACATACAAAAATATGACATATGTAGGCCTGAGAAGTTTGCCCAGTAGGTGAGGTACTAGCCACACAAGCATGAAGACCTGAGTTCATAACACTAGGACACATTTAATTTAAAATGTGGCAGTACATGCCTATAAACCAGCATTCCTAGGGCAAGGCAGAGATAGGCAGGTTTCCCCCAGCTCAGTGTCCAGATAATATAGACAAAAATAGAAGGTCCAGGTTCAGGTAGAAATCATGTCTCAAAAAATACAGTAGAGATCAATAGAGGAAGATAGCTATATTGATATCAACTGCTATTTTTCGCAAACAAGCCAAAGGAGAAATACATCTGCACACATATGATGTGTGCTTGTACTACACATAAAAATAAATGGAAAAAAGTGACTCTCTCACACAATGTAACATCAAGCCAAACAAAGCAGTAAGGTGATACAAGAAAAATTCATCTTGATTAAATTATTTGAAGTGAGTGAGCTCGACCACAGAGGGCATAAGAAAAATTCCACCAACAGAAAATAGTTTTCAGGGACTGTGTCAGATTGTGTTGTGACTGACAATAAGTTAGGGGTTTGCTTATGAGATGATGAAAATGTTCAAAATTGATTTAATAACATTGTGAATGTATTAAATAAAAGCACACTCAACTGTGCACACTATACACGTGTGAATTGCTCCTCAATGAAGCTGTTTAAATTCAAACTTCATAAGAAAACATTAAAACAATATAGCATGTCATGGTCCTTAATAAAACCACTATACACTTCAGAATAGTTCACCTGGGATATGTGTTGGATGAGCAGCATTAGAGCAAACAGAAGAACGTTTAATAAAGGAAATAGCCATTTCTAAGACAAAACTCTAAAAGAAAAAAACGCCATTTGTATTTTCTGAGTACAGGATTTGGCCCACTATGTCAATGAATTATTCACGATACCCTTAGCAGATCCTGTTGGATTTTAGTTGGTTACATCCTCTCATGTAGATGTTTCTGTGGGTATCCCCATCATGGTCTTGATCCATTTGCTCCTTTTTCTCTTTGCCTAGACGCTGGGAGCTCCAAAGAGAATGGGCCCCAAAGACTGCCCAAGTTTTTAATAGTGGTTTAATTTATTCCTTGAGAATTTTATGAAATATAGTATGCTCGTCTTCATCTCCCACCCCAGCTCCTTCCAGGTCTCTCCCCACCTCTCTGCCTATACAGCTTAATTTTATCCCCCTTTTCATTGTCTTTAAATTCACTGCTCCTGTATGTGAGTCTGCCTTGGAGTGCATCAGTGTATGAGACAGTACTCCATTGGAGGAAAATGTCTTCCTTCCTCAGCAGCAATTACATAGCAATAGCTCCAACGTTTCTTTGAAGTCACCCACCACCTCTGACTCTTAGGATCTTTCTGGACCTAATCTGCAAAAATCTCTGTGTTCCCTCACGGCCTCTGTTTCAGTTACTGCCTCCAAGTTGATGCCCCGAATTTCCCTCCTGATGGACTCTAAACATAAGATGATGTAAGTCCTTTCCTCCCCTTGTCGCTTCTGGTCACGCTGTTTATTGCATCGACAGGAAGCAAACTAAGACATCTAGTTAAGAAAAAGAGGCTTCACAATTTGTTTTTGGTATCTTCAGATTCTTGCTCCAACCTCATAAAACATTCTACTCATATATTATTGACAAGGCCCTCTCTCTCTTCATTGATGAGGGAATGTTACTCAGCTGACACACAGTTGGATTCCTTTGTTTCAGATTTCTTTCAGGTTTTCCTTCTCCTAACTTCTGACTGAGCTATCTTCGACTGCTTCCTAAATCAGCAAGCACAGGAAGTAAAACTGGAAAAGAAATCACACATCACACCATTCCTTTTCACTTTCTTGTCTCTCCCACAGTTTGTGGCAGACCAATTTTGCTGTCTTCGCTTCCCTGCGTTTTCCCTGACGATATAAGCAGCACAAGGAGTTTTCAATACTTCTCCCTTTCTGTCTTGCACCAAATAGTGTACTATAATGCCCTTTTTCGTACAATTTGTTATTTATGAATAGCAATATTTTCAAGAAATGACTTCATATTAATTTATGAAATACAGCCTCAATTATTTTCTAACTCTAACACAATTCTATTGGGTTTATTTGCCGTTTGTGGCAGTTTGAATGTAATTGGCCCCCATCAGTGACATTATTAGGAAGTGTGACTTTGTTGGATTAGGTATGGCCTTGTTGGAGGAAGTGTGTCACTGTGAGGTGGGATTTGAGGTCTCATATACACTCAAGCGATGCCTAGTGTCTCAGTTCACTTCTTGTTCCCTGTTGATCAAGATGTAGGGCTCTCAGCTCCAGCACCATGTCTTCCTGCACGCCACCATATCCCAGGGTGATGATAATGGACTAAACCTCAGAAACTGTATGCCACCCATTAAATGTTTTCCTTTCTAAGAGTTGCCATAATCATGGTGTCTCTTCACAGCAATAGAAACCCCAACTAAGACACCATGTTTCTCTTTACAACTAATCTAAGTGTGGACATTTGGCTATTTCCTAGTGGTTTGCAGTTACAAATAATGCGAGCATCTGTTACCTTTGGCATAATGATGTTTGTGTTAATGGAATCATATCTGACAGTAAATTCTTAGGACTGGGGTTTCTGAATAAATTCATATGCAGATTCGACAGATATTGCCCAGAACTTGTGTGGTAAAGTGGCAAGGGGCAAGGCAGTGACTTTGGTGATGGATAGTACATAAATGCTCATGAAAGGAGATTTGATATGTCCTGGGTCTTTTTGGTCACAGTGGTGTCATATTGTTATAAATGAAGATGTAGGTCATCTCCTTATAAGCAAATTACATCGTATTCACATGGTTGCCAATAACCTTCCTGTAGCATCCCACTCAATCGGCCTCTTCTTAACAAGCACAGGACTCCCTGAGCTAGTCTGATGTTCTATGCTGTTGGCCATTGCTCATCAACCTTACCATCCTAAGAAAGACCCCATGCATTTGCCAAGCCAGAGCAACCAAACTTACCATCTATTCATCTATTTTGGAAATACTTTGAATGTTATCTGAAATCTATAGACATTTATTTATTCTTTTCTGTATTTGTGGTTTTTATTTATTCTTTGAAAAATTCGTACATGTATGAAACAATGTATCTTGACCATACCCACTCCCTACAGCTCTCCTCTAACTTTCCTGGTGTGGGACAATTGTCTGTACTCTGTCAATTGCATTTTTAAATAAACGGTGATTGGTCAGTAGCCAGGCAAGAAGTATAGATGGGAAAATCAGGCAGGAAGTACAGGCAGGGTGACAAGAACAGGAGAATTCTGGGACTAGGAAAGCTTGGTTCACAGTCCTGGCCCTGCCACAAAAGAAGCAAGATGTGACTGCCTCCCTGAATAAGGTACCAAGCCATGTGGCTAGCATAGACAAGAATAATGGGCTAATAATGGGTTATATAAGTTGTAAGAATTAATAAGATGCCTGAGCTAATGGGCCAATCAGTTCATAACTAATGTAGACCTCTGTGTGATTTCTTTCAGACTTAACAATTACAGGAACCTGGCAGGACAGAAACCCAGACAACTCTCTCCTGTGTCCCTCAATATATCTCATTCACAACCTCATGTTTTCTTAATAATCCACTGAATCCAAGTAATGCTGACCAAATGTATAAGGATATGGGCCCATCCACTAGGACACAATCAAACCAGAGACTACATCAGCAAAGAAAAACCTTTCTCCTTCTCTTAGTGGCCATCAACAGCCAATAACCCACATGGTAAATAGGTTTTGGGTTAACGAATCCCAATAGTAAAATGTCCTTTCGTATGCTAATTTAATGTGGATTTTACCCATGTTAAGGGGTAAAAATAAGTAAATAAGTGTCATTTCTATTGTGTCTCGCACCACAGGACATATTGCTTAAAAAATTCAGCTAATATATATTTTGGGTACCATTCCTGTTTCAGGATATTCCAAAAGAGTGGTTCTCCAAATGCTTAAATGACATGTTTGCAAATGGAAATAATAGCATTGCAAGTTCATATAAAACAGACTCCTTAGAAATGACACAGATTACCAGTGCCATCTAACTGGAAGGAAGAGTTATTTTGTCTAGCTGGAATGATCAAGAGTTGTCATGGAAAAGAGAACACTTGACAAGAATTTTGAAAAATGAGGGTTTTAGCAGACATGAGAAAATGACTCACAGTAAATAGAGTTTTATTATTCTGTCTATGCTAGGATGTGGCAAATGTGACTTGACACATTTTGAATGTAATTTTTTTAAAGGGGATGTCTCAGCTATGCATAATGGCATTTTAAGGTTGTACTTAACTTCTTGCTTTATTACACACAAAATAATCGCTATTGCTTGGTACAGTGGTACTATACTATAGTCTTAAAATTCCCGGTGCTTTACTAGCTGAGGCAGGAGGATGAGAAATCTGTGCCCAATTGGGTTGAAAACTGAAACTGTGGTTCATAGGAAGAAATATCATAAATAAAGTTG
This sequence comes from Arvicola amphibius, assembly GCF_903992535.2. Taxonomy (NCBI): domain Eukaryota; kingdom Metazoa; phylum Chordata; class Mammalia; order Rodentia; family Cricetidae; genus Arvicola; species Arvicola amphibius. Next base: position 34,552,266 of record NC_052063.2, read on the forward strand.
GGCTTTAGAAATAATCTTTTTTTGTTTTTGTTTTTTGTTTTTTTTTGTTTGTTTGTTTGTTTTTAGAGACAGGGTTTCTCTGCAGCTTTTTTAGAGCCTGTCCTGGAACTAGCTCTTGTAGACCAGGCTGGCCTCGAACTCAGAGATCCACCTGCCTCTGCCTCCTGAGTGCTGGGATTAAAGGCGTGCGCCACCACCGCCCGGCTAGAAATAATCTTGATTTAATAGAAAATACTAGCAAAAACAATGAAACATAAAAACATTAGATAATTATCATTGAAATTTTCATTTTTCATGTTTATGTATGTTGTTTGTATGTATGCATGTCCTGATTTATATACATAGAGGTAGAATTCAAAGGCTCTTATACATATTATAAGATTACATATACATACATACATGCATACATACATACACACTGTGTATATATATTGTGACTGAACTTTCCAGTCTGGCTAGTCTGACTAGCCAGTTTGCTCCAGGTATTTCACTGTCACCTCCTCCTGAGGGAATGGGAAGAAGTCTGGCTCACACACTGGCCAGACAAGTACTTCACCCATTGAGCCCTTAGCTCCATGTCTGAATCATTGAAGAGAAAATTAAGCTTGTTCTATAACCTGTCTTTTTCCCTTAACAAAATTCTACTTGAACAGCACTTACCTTGGAAGAATAGTTAATTTGAGACTCTTTGATGTTAAGCAACTTTATTTCTTTCTCTGGTCTTTTAACAACCTAATTGAAAATGGGTGGTAGATGTCGTGGGAGTAGGTTCTTGATGTTTGTGTATTTTCTCCTCTTTTTTCTTTTTTTTGCTGCTGGTTCTGAGGATCCAACCCAGCAATCTCAGCCAACAAGTCCATTCATATATATATATATATATATATATATATATATATATATATATATATATAATTAGAAGATAAATAGAAGCTTCTCAGGTTTGTAGGAGGTCCCATTTATTAATTGTTGTTCTTGGAGCCTGTAATGTCTGTATTCTGTTTAGAAAGTCTTCTCTTGTGCCCCTGAGTTCAAAGCTATTCTCCACTTTCTCTTCTATTAGCTTCACTATTTCTGGTCTTGGATCTATTTGGAGTTGAGTTTGTGCAGGGTGAGAATATGAACCTCTTTGCATTCTTCTACATGCAGACATCCAGTTTGGCCATCACCATTTGATGAAGACACTGTCCTTTTTGTGGTATATATCTCTTGCTTCTTTATCAAAAATCAAGTGTCCATAGCCATGTGGATTTTATGTCTGGATCTTCAATTTAATTTCATTGATCAATGGACAAAGAGAAAAAGAAAATAAATAGAAACTGAAAGTTTGAAAAAGTATTTTCCAAACTGTCTATCTAAATGAGATGTAAGCAGTCATGGAGAATATAAAAGCAGTGTCTCCTTTCTTCCTCCTCTGTGACTGTCACTACAAAAGCTACACAGCAGGATGAGATTTTCATTTAATACTTCTCAGAGAGACATATGACAGAGCAATGGCACCTTCACAAGCCACTGATGTCCTGAAGATGTCACTTGGCATGCGCACATCTGTCCTTCCTGGGATATGATAGCAAAAAGGGGAGCACACATGCACAGTGGCTAGGCTGTCAATTAAGCTTAATAACTGTTACCTTTAAAATACACAAAAAGCACTCTGAAGGCAGATGCAGGCAAATCTCTGAGTTCAAGGCAAGCCTTGTCTACAGAGTGAGATACAGGACTGCCATAGCCACACAGAGAAACCCTGTCTCAAAAAACGAGAGAGAGAGAGAGAGAGAGAGAGAGAGAGAGAGAGAGAGAGAGAGAGAGAGAGATTTTAACTTTTGTACTGTTGCTTGTTTGGCAACTATTAATTGAGTCCCTAACATGCCCTAGCCAATATTCCAGGTTTGGAGATATAGCTGTGTCTTTGTTTCAAAAACCTTAAGTTTTGGTGAGGAGAGAAACAATAAGCAAACAAATTAAATTAACACATGATTTGCTATGTAATGGTAAGTCAGTCTCATGGGAGTGCCCCAGTGTTGGCTAGTGGACCAGGAGACAATGGCTGAGCTTTCCTTGATCTACACTGTGATCATCAGCACTGACTTCATGTTGGGGTAGAAATATCATCACCCTGATACTGTTCAAACATAAACCCTTCCTTCTTGTATTCATTTGGAATCTCTGGTTCCCAAGTTGTCTTTTAAAGTTACTCACAGCCGGGTGGTGGTGGCGCACGCTTTTAATCCCAGTACTCAGGAGGCAGAGGCAGGTGGATCTTTATGAGTTCGAGGCCAGCCTGGTCTACAAGAGCTATTTCCAGGACAGGCTCCAAAGCCACAGAGAAACCCTGTCTCAAAAAACCAAAAAAAAAAAGTTACTCACAACTATGATATTCATGTCACATTTGAAATAGTTCCTGTCATAATTTGCTCAAGAAAATGGCCAAGGGCAGTATGGATAACCCTGAGTCCACAGCAATATCCACCACCTCATATGGGAGTAGCATATGTTCTGTGTTCTTAAGCCGTGCTCCACTGGAGGGCTTGTGGATGTAATTCTGCAGTGCTGTGTGAGTGATATGCAGGTGTGACATGCTGAGTTTATTCATTTTTAGAGGAGGTGTCTATTTTAAAATAGACACTCGGTGTTAGATAGCCTTAGAACAGAAAGATAAATTAGATTCTGAGGTTTATATCAGCTTTTGTGTTTGTGATAAGCAAGCAACAAATAGCTCTTTTGAGAAGCTTGTTTGTGTCTTTCTTTATTACTATCCTCCTGGATAATTTTCCCTTCCAATTGCAATTAATTTGAAGGCAATCTAGGCATAAATTTACTAGTAGGGGCAGTCATAGATTCAACTAACTTTGTAATATGTTTCAAATGTTAGAGTTATGCGGGAAATCCATCCAGAGAAGGGAAGACATTTAATTTCTCACATGTAGACGAAAAGGCAAACTAATTAAATCCAGTTTGATAAGACTGAAATATAGATGATTTACAGTTAGGACTGTTTTGTGCCTTTGTTACTGAATGCTCACCGTTATTTTTACTGTGCTGTTTACAAACTGCTTCTGAAACAGTTGAAAGTGCCACTCACCTGGCTTCAGCTCTGCATTCATAAACAGCACTGCTGGTTTCTAGGACAGATGTGCGTCACGCAGGACTCCATATTCTTAAGCAGTGCTGCTTTGATCTCATGGAAGAAATGTTGTAGGGGTTCCTCTCAGGGTCAGGAATAAAGAAACCAGGAAGGTTGTCTAAGCACCGGTTGAATTCCCACTCTTCAACAAAGGATGCTGTAGTAATATTTCCTTTGTATTTTAATAAATAAAGCTTGCCTGAAGTTCAGAGAGTAAAACAGCTGCACTGGTCAGTCTTACAGACCGGTCACTCGTGACACACACCTTTAATCCCAGCAGCCACACTAGTCTGCCATAAAATCTGGGCAGTAGTGGTGCACGCCTATAATCCCAGTGCAAGAGAAGAATGTAAGATGGGAGGAGACAGTTCTCACCACAGTCTCATTCTGAGATTCCTGGAGGCAGGATCGCTGTTTCGGACTGAGGTAGAGGTAAGAGCCAGTAACTGGCTGTTTTGCTTTTCTGACCTTAAAGATGAACCCCAATTTCTGTCTCTGTGTTTTTATTAATCATGCAACAAATGGTACCTAATGTTTGGAAATAATTTTCATATAAACCCCGAGAAAGTGTTTAAAAAATGATTCTAGACAGACAAGAATAGAGTTACATGTGGCTTCTTGGTGGCAACATTTTCTCGGGTGGGCTCTGTCTGCTAGAGGCAAGCTCCTTTAAGAGTGGCTTCCTAACTCAGTGTCAGCAGCAAAGACCTCATTCGTAACTCTTAAGAGGGTTTGCCACCAAACACTTCATTGGTGTTAATCAGTGGCCAGCATCAGGATTCTTGGTAGTGGCATGGACCTAGAAACTCCACAGAGCTGTGGCTTTAAATGTGACTCCTGCTGGTACCTCCCCCATGAAACTGGACTCTCAGGAACCCAAGGATGGGCAGAGCCAGACACCAAAGCCTCAGCTTTAAACCTAGTCATTCTGCTCAGCAGACTAAAGAAAAAGGTAGAGATATACAGTAAAGACAGATTCAGATAGAAAAAATAAAACTTCTGAACAGTTTATAGTATGTTTAACAATATACATAGGATAGAGAAAGTCTTTAAAAAAGAAATAGAGCAGCCAGATGTGACAGCACACTCCTTTAATCCCAGCACTTGGGCGGCAGAGGCAGGCAGATCTCTGAGTTCAAGCCTAACCTGGCCTACAGAATGAGATCTAGGACAGCCAAGGATACACAGAGATGCCCTGTCTCAAAAAAGAAAGGAAAAACAAAAATTAAAAATGAAAGTAAAATAGAGTAAAAACCAAAGTAGTGTAAAGATGAAAAATACACAGAGAATCTTGATTCTGTATGTTATTGTGTTGTCTTTGAATTGTATGACTGCTGAGCAAGGAACAACAGCTGCTAAAAGACATTTAGTTATAAATGCTACTGTATTAATCCAACCTATATATTTTTAAAATGCCTTGACTTCAAAATTTAAGGCAAAAGATATCTTACTTTGGAGAAGAGGTTTGGCTTTTTTTCCCCATAAGCAATGAGAGGCTATGGATTCATTCTGGGTTAAGAAAAATAAGGATTGATCAAGGACTCTCTTAAAAACCTCCATTAGGAATAGATGACCCAGATGATCCAACATGTTGGAGCATGTCTGTTGGAGTCTCCTTTGAGTTCTATATCCAGAACAGTTCCAAGATTGTTGGCTGAGATGATCCAGACTCACAGAATACTCCAGACAGGAGTTGACAATAATTCTAAATTTTCTTTGGGTCATCATAAGATTATCAGCAACCCCAATCAGAAGAAATAGCCTAGACAACTATGCTCATATTCCCTCCAAAAAATGGATTATAGATTTTTTTGTCTTTCTTTAGTGTGTTAGTTACAAGTTGTTATGGATAATGGTCAGGGAAAAAAAAGATAAACAAAGGAAATTAGATTCAAGGTTCTTGTTTAGAAGTGAAAATGTGTCATATAGATATGATAGGATAAAAGGGTAGATTATTGAATCTACTCTGAAAAGAAAAAAGGGAGGATATAGATATGACAAGATAAAATGTAGATTATTAAATCTGCTTTTCAAAAGAAACTACTAGCTTTAAATTGGATTGGACTTTTGTATACTGATACAAATTTGAGATTAATTTTGTTAAAACATACTATGCATATGGTTGTAATCTTGTTCAAGGTTTTATACATATATATTTCATTTAACAATGTAATGCAAATTTCTAGTCTTTGAAAGTTATTATTACTAACTGTTTAGGATAATAAGGAAATACAGTTTAGTTATTTGTCACCTATTATAATTGAACTTGTAGTCACATTAGGTATATTTTCAAGATATATTTTATATAGACAGGTTATCTTCAAGCACTTCAGAAATCTACAAAATATGGAATTTAAGATGTTTTATTAACATAGACTCTTTTTTTCTGACAATGACACATGTCTGCTCCTGGCAGTTCCAATTTACTTCATAGAAGATGATGGGCATTGAAGAAACTCCACAAGGAGTTTACTTTCTTTGTGTCAAAAGTAAGTCACGGGGCAATAGAATGCCCTTTCCTCTACTGCTGGCATTATGCTATCCTAATTAGACAAGCAGGACACAAAAGAGAGTGACTGCCAAACATTGTCAAGACGAGGAGGTACAGCCCTTCAGAATATCATGCTTCACAGAAAAGTCTATCAGATATGCCAGGCCTGTAGGCCAAAGATAGCTACCCCTACGTTGCAGAGGAACTTTGGGGGACTGTTCAGACACCCAACTGTTTTTTGTTGTTTTTCACATTTCTTTTGGAATTTGCTTGCTCATACTTTCTGTTTGCTCAGTTAATATTAATTCCTTCTTGGATCTCTGAGATAGTTGAAAACTAGATAGTTATAGTTTACCAGATGCAGAAAGCAAGTTATGATAGAAAGTAAATTAGGTGTAAGATTTTGAACTCAACAAGATAGGATAGATATGGAGTCTTTTCTCTGAATTTGTCAAATGCAAATTGACTAGATATTGTTGATGTGTTTATTGCCTGAATATATTGTATATAGTTATTGTACTTATTGTATACAGTGTTCTTATACTAATTAGTCTTTCTTTTTGTTGTTTTAGACAAAAAGGGAGAATGTGATGATATTTACTTTGTATTTTAATAAAAAAAGCTTGCATGAAGTTCAGAGAGTAAAACAGCTACACTGATCAGCTTTACAGACAAAGCAGTGGTGACACACACCTTTAATCACAGTAGCCATACTAGTTTGCCCTTGAAATCAGGCAGTAGTGGTACATGCCTTTAATCCCAGCACTAGAAACAAATATAAAATGGGAGGAGACAGCTCTCAGACACAGTCTCATTCTGACATTCCTGGAGGCAGGATCACAATTTCAGACTGATGTAGATGTAAGAGCCAGTGGCTGGCTGACTTGCCTTTCTGACCTTCAGGTTGAACCCCAATGTCTGTCTCTGGGTTTTTCTTAATCATGTAACAGGATGCCTAGGATAAAGATACCATCTCTCAAATATATGTACCTTTCTTTCTGTATTTTTCAGTTTAAAGGAGTTGCCCAAAACTTCATTCTGAGTAGCATACACATTCAAAATGTGAGAGGGAAAATTAATCACTTAATAACCCTATGCCTTTTGAACACTGTGTCAGGTAATGAGAAATGGGAATGGTTAGAATCTGAAGGGGTTGCCCCACACAGGTGTTCCCTTTCAAATTCAACGCCCAGGGTTGGAGAAATGGCTATCAGTGAAGTGTCCAAATGCCAGCATAGAGACCCGCGTTTGTATCTGCAGAACTCACACCAAAACTGGGTGTGATGATGCACCTATAATTCCAGCAACGGCGAAGCACAAATAGAAGGGTCCCTGAAACTCGTTGGGGAGTTAGCTAGTCTTGACAAATTTTTAAGTTCCAGGTTCAAGAGGAGACCTCATCTCAAAATATGAGCCCGGGCGTGAGAGAAGAACACTTGGCAGTCAAGCTGTCTCCTTTCCATGCAGCCACTGACCCACATACACACATGAACACATGCACATGAATATTATATACATGCAAGTACACGCGTACCCCCCCACACACACACCAACTTAAAACTAAGATGAGCCTTGCTTGTGACAGAAGCATTTATGGCTCTTCAATTCAACTGTCTTTGCTCTAATTTCCCATGCCTTATATCATACGTGACCAAGAAAACAATAACATTAATCTGATTAGAAATTCCGTAACCAAGGTCTGTGTTCTAACAAATAGCCACTCAATAAAAACCATTGCTGCCCTTCACTCATTATTATTAGGAATGCCCCTTCTCAGGAACTCATATATATTAGCCATTCTCATGATAAATCAACCTTATTACTTTAATGTTATATCTTTAATTGCCATCCAAAATGTTTCTAATGTGGTTATCACATAATCATTAGACTAGGATCCAAGTGTCACTGAGTCAGTGGAAAAATAAGTAGAGGAAGTTTGTCACCAAAAGAAGAAAGTTTGTTTAATTTTAGTTAATTATTACTAAAATTTTGGGTAATTATTTTGAAGAAATGACTTATAGAAATAAGTATGACTACAGTCATACTGATAGTGGTAGGAAAAAAACTCATTCTCAAATAGTCAAGTACCAAGACTTGATTTTATTTGGGATCAATAACTCAAATAGTTGCATTGTCTGAAAATTTAAATACATATGTTGTCATTAAAAGCATACATTATACTGACATCTAGGATTGGGTGTGGCTTTAGTATTTGAACCAATATAGAATGCATCTATCAAGAAGGATGAGTCTGCCCACTTTTTGCTTGGTTGCCCTATTAAATATTCCACTGTCCTCTTTATGTACTATAATTTATTCAGTTATTTTGATACTTGTTTGTATTTATGACATAATAGTTAAATAAATTGAACACTATAGCAATATACTTTTTACTTTGCTTTAAGAAGGCAATGAGCCAATATGAAGAATTAAACTGGAGTTAATATATATAACACCATTCACACTTTCTGCCTCACAGGATTTCCATTGCTTGGTCTCTGGGGCCTGTTGTGGTCAGTCTGCTTGGGTTACAACCCTCTCCGTTTTTATTCGCTTCCATCCATCCTTCCTTACCCTACTTTCTGCTTTATTTCCTCCCGGACTTTATCACTTTCCAACAGTTTACCTCGTCCTTGTGTTTATTATTTATTCTCTCTCTATATTGGGATATAAAGTCCACATGGCCATGGGTTTCTCATTTTCTTTTCCCATTGTGAGAGGGGTTTATGGTAGCATGTGTGACACTTGCTAGTCATACCCAAGGATTTATCGGTTAATCAACGTGTTTGATTTTCACTTTTAGTTCTTAGCAGAACTTGCAGACGCACTGACTCCAGGCACGTTGCTTCTTGGTTTGGGCTCTGTTTTTGCTGCTTGTCTTCCATCTTCTTGGAAAGACCTGTTTTTAAGTTTACTTTTCATTCCCCTTGAGTTTTTATTCGCTTGAGTTTCATTTGTAGAGACCTCAGATTTTTTTTCCTTCCACCACAATACTATGCTCTGCTTGCATTCTGACAGCCTTTATCAAAGTCAAGAGAGATCCAGGGTTATCTGACTTATTTTAATTTATTTTTTTTTTTAGTTTTGAAATTTTTTGTAGTATTTCTTAAGAATCTGACACAGACACACAATGTGTTTTGATCAGATCCACCCATGCACACCTCTCCAGTGCACATTCCTTCTGGAACCTTCCCAATTTCCCTCTTACAAATGTATGTCCTTTTCCTTTTTAATTAACATTGAGTCAAAAAGCAGTGTTACCTACATGTGCATGAGTGTGAAGCTGTCTGTTAAAGACCATAATTTATATGGCTTTTGTTGTCAAGACATTTTGGTATATTAAAATAATAGCCATATTTATTATAGAAATATTCAAGCATCAATACTAGTACTGTGTTTTTATTACAATGAATGCTGATGTGTAAATAAATTCCAGTATCCAAGAGATATGCTCTTCCCAAATTTTACATGTTGATTTCTGATTCTCCTTTATAATTATAATACAGTCGTAAGAACATTTGCATAAAACTTAAAAATAAATTTGTATCTGAGACTGAAATAAAATAAATTTAATTCTGTCTATGGCTGTAAAATTCATAATCCTTGATCTTGCCATGAAAGGTGTATAGAAAAATTATCTATTCAGGGCCATTCCCATGTGGATTCATTTAGTGAAACTTTACTAGCAAGAACCTGTAAAAATGCTAATCAACTACATTCTTCCCCAGTTTAGGCCTAGCTCTTTATTTGTTTCTGGCTTTGAGATAACTTTGAATAGGCAGTGTAGTGTCACCATGGGTAATGAATGATGCATGTTAGAAATAGTGACCTTAACCCAGCACATTTCCCTTTAAGAAATCAATTTACACATGACTGCTGCTTACATTTTAGCAGCAATTATGGATCATGTCTTTCCTATATAAAGGATAGAAAATCTATTTTAATCAACATTAATTTCCGTGAGATTGTAAATTCCTTTGTCCCCATTAACAATAGGTATAGTTTCAAGAAAATAAAGATTAATGGGAAAAGCAGATAAAACTGTAGGGAAAAATACAATTTTCTTTGAAAGTTAAATGTCTTGGAAAAATACAGGAAATGTCAGCTATATACCAGGAGCATGATATGACTCAGAATGTTGGCAGATCTGCACACTGGAAGTACATTCAGAACATACTGTTGTAAATTAGGAGGCCCTATAGTACTTCTGAGATGATGAGATATTATTTCTGTACAGGTAATAAGCAGTGCAGCATATTTCCATTTCCTCCTTTAAACACTGCCTTCTGATTTTAATCCTATGAAATCACAATTTGGTATATACCATTATTAATTTTTTTTGCTTACCCAGAAAAATTTAGTGATTCCTGGCAGTAACGTAAGAAGCAGTGGGTAAAATGCCGAGAGGTGTGCATTGACACCACTGATTTGCTACTCTTTGTAAACACTCAAGTTACAGAAGAAAATTACACCTGAAACACAGTAGCCTTGAATAAGCCCATCCATCTGTGTCATGTCTAGTTCAGAAGACTAGAGACAGAGATCCAAGCATGCCACCAGGAAAGGTGCTATCTATAGTGCTTTCCCCACACAACTCAGGTAAATCCCCAAATTGCTAGCCAATTTTTCCTAACTAGTGTTTTATTCATTCTTAAATCTTTCTTTGTCTTTCTCGCCACCATGCCTATACCTTTAAGTTCACAACTTTGCTTTGTGCCTCCTGTAGGAGGAAGTGATGAAACAGGAAGTAATCAATAAGAAGCAAACCATCATTAACTCTGTGATCCACATTAAGTTCACCCTCTGGGTCAATGCCACTCCACCATTTGCTATCTTTGGGACCTAAGATGGTGCTTATTCCTTTTGTGCTTGAGGTGATGTGCAGCGCTGGTAACTATGTCAGCCTTCCAAAGTTAATAATGTGTTGCATCAATTCAAGAAATATACAATGGCAAAGTCATTCACATATATCGGAAAAAGATCCAACATGTAGCAAAATCAATGAGCGCTCCTCATTATTTTCATGTATTAATCTCTCCTGTTAGGAAGGCATCTTATTGCCAGTGGTCCTCTACCTGCCCTTATCGTATGAAGACCTTGACTTCCTCTTTCCTCATCTTCCAAACTGGTCACTCTCACTTTTTGTTACATTGTTACCAGAATAGATGCTAACATTCTCTCTCTCTCTCTCTCTCTCTCTCTCTCTCTCTCTCTCTCTCTCTCTCTCTCTCTCTCTCTCTCTCTCTCTCTCTCTCTTTTTTGGTTTTTCGAGACAGGGTTTCTCTGCAGCTTTTTTAGAGCCTGTCCTGGGACTTGCTCTGTAGACCAGGCTGGCCTCGAACTCACAGAGATCCGCCTGCCTCTGCCTCCCGAGTGCTGGGATTAAAGGCGTGCGCCACCACTGCCCGGCTTAGATGCTAACATTCTGACTCTAAAATGTTACCTCCTCTGTTTACTCATCTCCACCCTTAATCCCTGATTCTCTGTGAAGCTGTTGAACTATGAATTAAGATGGAAACAGTCCATTGCTTTTGACCACGTGGAGAAAAGTCTTTATTCTTACCAGTTCTCTCTGAAACACTCTTCACCATAAACCACCAGCCCATGCTTGGAGCCTTCTCTTTCTGGGCTTTGATGACATCATCAGTCTGCTGATTGTCCCCTACCCTTTTAGTTTTCCGTGTTAATAATTCTCTCCTTCTGTCTTTCTTCACCTTTGGAGTTTTCTTTGTTTCTCATTTTGCACTGTCTCCACACGGGAGCTCCTATAGTTCCAGATATTAAAATGGAAGTAGTTTTTGTTCTGATTTTCTCCCCATTCTTCTATAATTCTCCTTTGTTCTTCAACAGATGGCATGTGGTTCTGTTCAAAGAGTTATTGAAATAGAAAATTAGGAAGTATTCTACAGGGTATCACCCTTATGTCTCTCCTATGTGTTACAGTATAAAGCTCGTGTGTGTGTGTGTGTGTGTGTGTGTGTGTGTGTGTGTGTGTGTGTGTACGCACACGTGCATGTGGACGTTCACACCTCTGGGACTGGAATAATGTCTGAAGGTTAAGAGCACTGGCTGCTCTTCCAGAGCACCCAGATTCAATTTCTAGTTCATACAGTGGCTCAGAACCATCTGTAACTCCAGTCCCAGTGTATCTGATGACCTCTTCTCGTCTCTATGTGCACTGCATGCACTCATACATAAATAGATAAATACTTTTAAGTTGTATACATGTTCACTCCCTCATATTCATTTATGTTTATTTTAACATAGGATCATGATTCCTTAACATCAAAGAGCTGGCTATTGGCTACAAATGTTGTATGATATCATTCTGTCCCTTCTCCTTGCTGGCCACACTGGTCTTCAAATCCCCCAGAGTCCTGCTTTAATCTCATCCCTTATCACTACTTCCTCTGTGAAATATTATCATGACTACTCTCCACTCTGATGTCTTATTCAATGGTTTGAGATTCACTTGTCTCTCTCAACTCTTTTTTAAGTTGAAACTAACGTAGGGTTCTCTCCTGACTTTCTCATGTGACACTTAGTTAGGTAAGTTCTGATGTACGTCGACTTCTCCACTTGTTTAATCTGTGAGTTTTGTGGGAGAAGACACTGAACATGCTCTGTTCAAGCCATGTATGGCCCTCTATGGACATCTAACATGGAAGTCACTGAACAGCAGACATGGAAATCCATGAGTCAATATGTATTATAAATGTCACAGCTTCTTTGGCTTCATCTGAACTGAAACTCTCAATGACAAGCAAACACAGATTATCTAGAATGGATCTGTGTCCAACTATGATCATTTCTTCCACCCCTATTGCTGCCATATTCAAGCTTCACCCCTGGAGAGTGCTAATCGTTTGAAATAACTTTACTTAATTTTTAGTTTTCTGATTAATACCTGTGTAACTTTGGTCAAGTTATTGAATACCCCTGATGACATCTATAAACTAAGTATCTTCTCATGTGAAAGTGTAGCCAGCATGACATTGGCTATCACATCTAAAGTGTAAGGAATACACTCTCCTCTTCACTGTGAGCTTGAAATTCTAAATACCCAAGGTACCATGCATAGCACGATTTTCTAGCATCTTCATATGAAATTACAGGTATTCATACTTCTAAGCAAAACTGTTATTTGATGTGAAAATAAATCAGGGAGTTGTTACATGTCTTTCTTTACCCAGAGAGCTTAATCAAAACAGAAAATACAAGACTTCTGCCATGGCCTCCAATTCAGCTCTCACACTGGCCTCCGATTAAGCTTCTGCAATGAGCCCAGACATTTGTGTTTTGATCAAATTTACCGACTGAAGCAGGTGTTCCATTAACTCCACTTTGAAAACCAGTGTCTCAACACAACCCAGTTTGGGAAGTGGTAATTTCAGCCCCAAACTCCATATATTTGCAGAAGCCAACAGTGATGAACGAGACTGTGTTTCCTCAAAGGGCACATTTATTTTCTTCTGAATTGTAAGATTATTCAGGATGCATTATGAAATAAATTTAATGCTGAAATTAGAAAATATAAGAGCAGTTCCTTTCCCCAAGGCACTGTGCATCAGACCCTACTATAAACTGCACATAAATCTCAGGTCTTACACCTGTGTGTGCTCTTCTATTTGGCAAGGAACTCCATATACCAATAAGACATGATATTATAAATGTAGATGCACTTCAGAAATAATGCATTTTCAGGAAGAAAATCCACTATTATTCATTGGGTTGACAAGCAGGCTTACATTTTATTAAGGACATTCTTTAAGGAGGCTTTTCTATATAAAACAGCAGCCATAAGATATGAAATGAGCAGGAATGAAGCAATGGAAAAGTGTTGTAAACAAAAGACTTTATGTAACTTTTTAAAACAATTCAGAGAAGTTCTAAATATTCCTTGATAAATCTTTTACCAGATACACCCTTACTTTTAAAGTGATTGATATTAAAGATTTCAACTGCAGTAGCTTCTCATGTAAGAGTCATTTAGTTGTCTTTTAAACACAAAACTGTTAAAAATAAGATTGAATTTTTAGGTACAAAAATGCCCAAGGCATAAGCCCAATAAATTCCATGTGGAATAGCCTCTAGATACCTTACACAGGGTAAAAGCATGCCCGAATTGCTTCCACTTTTTAAAATAAATGCATTACGGATTTTCGCTTATGCCATGAAATGCTTTAGCAGTGATTAAAATGGTTAAATGTGTAACATTTGCTTTGATGACTTTAACTTCAGTACCTAAAACACTGAAGACGAAATTTATATCCTGCCAACATATCATGTAAACATATTTTCCTCTAGCTCTGTAGAAATTGTTTCTGAGTTTAACATTTATAACCAAGATAGTTCAAAGACTCACTGTCTTTGGCTCCTGAAATGTCAGGAAAGGAACTGTCGATCTGTGAGAGGATGTGTCAGATTCTGGCTTCTTATTGCTGAAAGTAAGATGCATTTTCTGTTGGGTAAATGAGAAGACTTGAAAAGTCAAGCTAGAAACGATCCGAGATCCTGAAGAACTCACTGCTTTCCATACATCGAAAGCACAGTCTCCCTGGTGAGACTGAGCAGCCTCTGTGGAAGAGGAAGCGGAACAGCTGTAAGAAGCAAAGGCCAGAGGGGACTGGGCTGAGCCAGTGCCGTCTGTGCAAGACTGGACTACTTTATTCATGAGCTTACTGCAAGAAGCCCACACCAGATGAAGACAGTCAACCCTCCATCATAGAAGAGGGAAAGGTTTCTAGGCCCCATTTATGAGTAAGGAGTTATTGACCCTTGATAGCTTCTGGAGGCAGGACCATTGATAGCTTTCTTTAAGGGTATATCTCCCTGCTAGGTCCACCGTGCTTCACCGGAGAGTTTAACAGCCATGAGTTGCACAAATTAGACTCAGTGGGCAACGGAAACCAAATGGTAACCTGAAGGTATGAGGGTAGGCAGGGTGAATCGGGGAAGGAGTAGGTAGCAAAAATGATCAAAATACTTTATGGGCATGGATGAAATTCTCAAAACATAAGTTAAAATGTTATATGTTCAAAATCTTCCCTCTCCTTCAAGTTCCAGCAAGCAAACACCCCCCCCCCCTTCTTCAAGATCACCTTAATCAAGAGTATCTCGAAATACTTTGGTCAGTTTTTGAACATGAATAAGGCCATTGAATTAGCCTTAAAAATACTAAATTATCTTGACACCTCATGAGCAATATTAAATTGATTCTCAAGCACAAATCTCATGAAGAGATCTCCAGCTTTCTCTTCTCACCATTCTCCCAATAACATGATCCTTGAGCCAACTTTCTATCTATCTGAGGATCATCAATCTTAGATGATACCTAGGCTTTGAGTTGATCACATTGTGTTGGTGTCCTTCATGATCCTTGTTTTTAAAATGATATAGAAATGTGAAATTTGTCAGAACATGCAGTATTTTTAATGAAGTTCTACCTTGTTCATCTAGTAATATGCTTATACCCTCTGTTATTGTTCTTCTTAGAGAAAATAATCAAATTCTACATTGTGAAATTGAACTATAGTTCTGGATTAACAAAGAGCTCCAACTATTTACACTTGGTGAGAAATATCTAGAAGCAGATTGGTTATGGGTACATTATAGAAAATGACAAGGTTCACATCATATTGCAAACATTTGAATCTCTAATAAGTCATACATGTTTACTATGAAATACTAGAAAATAAAACAGAAAGGGAGAATTTTATGAGTGAAACTTAAAAAAATGAATACTATGTTTATCAAAGACTTGTGGCCATCAAAGAAGAGGCCCTGGCCGTGGAGTAAAGTGTGTATTCCTTTGCTGTGCATCATGCCCTCTCTGGATTAGTCCTCATTCAGAATTCCCCATTGTTTTTATGAGGCTTTCGACAAAAACCAATGCAAAAGAAACTCATATTCTTATCCTCAATAAGTAACAGCATAAAAGAGAAAACAAAGAAATTGGTGAAAATCGAGTAGTTCTGTATTCCAATAGGTGGTAAATGTTTACAGCACCTATTGGATCTAGTAGAAAATTAAAGTTTCACATGCACAGCAAAAGATGAGAGTGAGAGAAAATGAACTCTAAAGGAACTGAGTTTCCAATAGACGTGGTATTCTTGTTGGCATCCTTAAGCTTCTCAATCAAAAGGCTTGGTTGCCAGTTAATAGACTTTGAGAGATGGGTGGATATTGAGGATGATAACTTCATCACAGATGAGTTCATGTTGAATGGGTGATTAGGAGGGAGTAGACCTTTCTTAAAAACCCAGACAATGTCTCCAGTCACGTTGTACCTCTCTGACTCCTGACTGCTTGAAGGGGAGCAGCCTGATCACACATTTTACCGCATGCTCAGAAACAGTGGAAACAACAGGCAAAATCGACTGGAAAAAAATTGACATATAGAATGTTAAACCTTTAACTATAAATTCTAGAGCCCAAATTTTCTAAACTGACCATTTAGAGAATGGTGGGCTTTATTAGAACAAGTGTTAAACCGTAATCAAGCACCTAACAAAAGCAGATGGGTGTTTCTGATAACACAGAAGCAAACAGTGAAAGAATGGCCTTTCTAATAAATACTACAAAATAGATTTGTCAGCAGCATCCAGTCTAAAGCAACAGAAGCACACATATACACACCAGAAAATAGAATTGAGAAAATGGCCACATATTTGACCCAAATCATTTTTACCCTAATCATATTAAATATAAATGGTATAAATTCATTAATTAATAAACATTAGTTCATCTAAATATTTGCTAATCATATATGTGATGAAAATGTCACTACACTGCATCTAAGAGTGATGGTCAGTGTTGCTAACCTGACAGACTCTAGAATGGCACTAGAGACGCATCTCTGTGCATCCTGTGGGAGATTATTTTGATTGTTTTAACTGGGGTGGGAAACCTTGCCCATTATAAGATGCACTAATGCTTGCCTGAAGTTATGGACTGTGTCATGGGAGAAAGAGGGCTGAGTAGGGCCACAGGTTCAATACTGCCTGCCTTCTGCACATACATTCGATGTGATCAGTTCCATCGGGCTTCTGCCATCACAATTTCCCTGACTTTATGTCTGTACCCTGGAACTATAAACCAAAATAAGTAATTTTCTCCCTTCCATTGCTTTTATCAGGATGCTTTGTCATAGGAAGCAGAAGAGTAAAGTAAGATGATGTTAAAAAACCAACCAAACAAAAAACCCTGCCATGTTGACCCAGGTTTTCTGTCCCACCCGGTCCTGCAGCCATTAAGTCTCAAAGAAATCAAAGGTCTACTTTAGTTATAAACTGATTAGCCCATTATCTCAGGCTCTTTATTAACTCTTATAATGTATATTATTCCATTATTCTTGTCTATGTTAGCCACGTGGCTCAGTGCCTTTTTGGCAAGGCAATCATATCTTGTGGATCAGGACTGCAGCCTGCAGAATCCTCTTCCCAGAATTCTCTTGTTCTCATTGCCCTGCCTCTACTTCCTGCCTGGCTACTGGCCAATCAGGATTTTATTAAACAAGCACAAGAAACAAATATTTACAAGGTAAAACCATTGTCCCACAGCACTGTCATATTATTGTGAATTAACAATCTAGATCATTTACATTAATCTGAGACAAAGAAAATGCAGTCCAATGTATTACATAAACCCAAAGCTTCCATGAATCCAGAGGATATCACTATTCTAAGCATGTAAATGTTACAATAATATACTCGAGAAAAAAATCTGACAGAAATGACATATCCATAATTACTGTAGAAAATATCAGTCTATTCTCTCAATTATTGTCATACTAAGTATTTACGAAGATTAGTAATATCAGTAATATAGAAAACCTGAATTTCATTCCCAGGAAATTTACCCACTTGGTGTCTCTTCAATGATTCACCCAAGGAAAGTTAAAGTACTTTAAACTATTTACCAAGAAAAAAGAAATTTTATGGCCTAAAACAAAACTCAATAAATATGACAGCTATCATAAAATGTTCAAATACATATCTACCATATGTCACCACTACCACAGCCTTACGTATATGCACACAGGAAATGGAAGAACTGTATACAAGTGCTCATAAATGTTTATATTTTAATAGTCCTCAAGAGGAATCATCACAAGCAGGGCCAACATATGAATATAGATTTCATAATACACACAAATATTTTTATCACAAAATGGAATATTAATATCAGTGAAAAATACATTAAAAGTCAAAACCAGTGGTTCTCAGCCTCTCTAATGGAGCAACACTTTAATACAGTTCCTCATGGTGTGGTGACCCCAATCATAAAATTATTTCATTGCTACTTCATGACTGTAATTTTACTACTGTTTTGAATCATGATTTAAACATCTGATATGCAGGATATCTGCTATGTGAACCCTGTGAAAGGGTGGTTAAATCCCTAAAGGGGTCACAAACCACAGGTTGAGAACCACTGCCCAAGACTGTATCATTTTAGACTTTATCACTTCTAAATAGAATTACATTTATCGTTGTGATGATGAACTTACAGCTTTACATGTGTGTTAAACCACATTCTCTGTTAAGTATACATAGTGTCGTGCCCACCAATTACACCTTCAATAATGTTGTTAGACTAAAATAGTCACCTTCTAGCTCCCAGGAAAACATTCCTGAAGCCCTAAAAACACCAACTTTAAATCAGCAACAAGATCTAGATACTTCTAAAAGTTTTCCCTCGTTCCTTATCTAGAAGAAGGAAAAGCAACATAGGATTTTACCATGGTCCCCACAGCATTTCTCACGCTGTAAACCTCTAGTACTATCAGGTGTAGAGAAGTTTTCCCTCAAAAGATTACTCAGAAACTCACAGAAATGAGATAGTTAATCTCATTTTAAAAAATATTTCTTTTTTATTTTTATTTTCTCCCCTAAAATACGGCATTCATGCAACCAAAATTTACAGGAATTGCTTAATAATTAGGAATCTTGCCTTGTCCTGAATTCTTGTAACATTTCTTTTCTTTTGAAAGTAGAATTAAAAGACGCATTTCTTATACTTTAGTGCATTTTCTGCTTTCCTTTGATTACTAATTTAATAAGCTTATTAGCATTTCTTCTTTAGCAAAGGTTGATTTTTTTTTTTCTAATGGGAAGATAATCAAGAAATAGTATCCTTTTTTTTAAGACAGGGTTTCTCAGTAGCTTTGGAGTTTTGGAGTCTGTCCTGAAACTCGCTCTGTAGACCAGGATGGCCTCTAACTCCTAGAGATCCACCTGCCTCTGCCTCCTGAGTGCTGGAATTAAAGCCATGTGCCACCACCTCCCAGGAAGAAATAATATCTTTAGAATAAATAAAACATTTTACAATATATTTTTTCTCCCATCTTTCTTATTTTGGTTTGACTTGTCAGCAAAGACCTAGGGATTGGGTAGATGTAGATGACTCAGTCATGAAGATTTAAATTTGGATCCTGATCACCGACAAAAAATCCAGGCACCTGCCACTCCCAAGGAAGTACTTAAAGAAATAAAACATTCAGCAGGTTAAAATGTTTCTATCTGTGTTCTCAGTCAGCAGGAGAAAACTGGAGGGTGAACATGACTTTTTTTCTTGCTTCTCTTCACTCTCCTAAAAGCTGTATCAATGTAGTGCCCATGTAACCAGATTTACATGAATTACATGCAGATTAGGGAGCTTGCCTTTTTGTTATGAATTCATTAATCCTAGTTCTGGGGAAGCAGAGACAAGAGTATCCCTGGAGCTTGCTGGTCAGATATTCCAGTCAAAACAAAAACATGTGAATATAATTTAAAAAAAGATTTGTGAGGAGAAGAGGGGGTTGATAGTAGGGGAAGGGAGACAAATGAAGGTGGGAAAAATCAGAATGCATTATACTTAGGTATAAGATGTCCAAGAACAAATTTAACAGTAAAGACATCTTAAGTAAAGATAGAACGTGTAGATAAAGACACCCAAAATAAGCCTCCAGCATCCACACGCACATACACATACACATGTGCACACATGAACATGAGCAAATACACATGCATATGATACAAAAATTGTCTTAACTCACAGACCCAACATCCTAGAAAAATATTTTATTTGATTTTTACCATCTCATATAACTTAAAGAGTTTCCTAACTTTTCTATGTACTAGAAGAAATCCCATTGTGATGCTAGAGGAAGAAAAAATGAGAAAGATGACAGACTGGCAAAGAGTCATTCTGAATTCACGTTGGAAAATTTTCATGATGACAGTCATTAAGAGAATAAAATTTGGTAAGATTGGGCTTATTGGTCACTTTTCTAGCACTCAGCATTTTGAAAATACTCTCTTGTACCTTACATTATTTGCAGTAGATTTTCTGTATAATCCATTTTTAAGAGTAAAATGTTAATTTGTCAACATGATAGGTAAGACTGAAATAAAGTAACATATATGTGCATGAATAGTACCTAGGAGGACGGACTGGTGAATGGACCAACCGAGGGTAGACAGGGAGATGACTGGATAGATAGATAGGTGAGTAGGCCATACAAAACTGACATGTCTGTATCACATACTAAAGTTCTTATAATAAAGCACCCTAGATAACAACCAATCTATTTTTACATTGTGCTTTAATACTTTAAAGAAGTTAATCCCTTCTCCTTTTTAATTTTTTATTACGTATATAGTGTTCTGGACACCGGATCTCTGATCTCATTATAGATGGGTGTGAGCCATTATGTGGTTGCTGGGAATTGAACTCAGGACCTCCAGAACAGCAGTCAGTTCTCTTAACCACTGAGCCATCTCTCCAGCCCCAGTTAATCCCTTCTCAAACAATGAGACTGCTTTGGTAATTAACTATATAACATTAACCAAGCAATCTACACAATTTTTTATTATTAAATACTAAATTCCATTAGACTACCCATGTTTAATGATATTTTATCTTTGATCTCAACTCATAAAATTTACCATAAATATCTAAAATATAAAAATAACAGTGAGAAACTGACATTAAGAATTGTTATGATTTTATTTGTCATAAAAAGGAAAATGTTCTTTCTGTCCATTTAATAAAGCTTGTGTCCAGAGTCTTAAAGCCACTGCTTGAATAACTGTATTTTATGTTTATTAGTTTAATGTAAAAAATTAACATTTATTTTCTAAGGTTCTAAGATATAAAATGCTATTTTAGTAATTTCTAGATTTCATAGATTTAGTCTTCCATCATAACATTTCGGAGAAATCTGATAATTTAATTTGGTACACTGCAAACATTATTCAAGAATTTGAAAAGATGCATTAATTTGACAAACCAAAGGTCTTGATATATCATATTTCCCAATGTGCCCTGCTGACCTTTCGAAGATACATGCCTTTTTCTTTCTGATATCTTATCTGATCTCAAAAATAAATGAACCCAAAGCAAAAAGCCCTTCCACTCTAATTCTCAAGGTGACATTTAAGACTGACATCCTGCTAGCAGAAGAAGATCTCAAAATTTATTCTTGTCCTGTGGGGATAAGCAAATCATTAATATAAGAAGGTATCAGGCCATTAAGTGCTTTAAATGTCCACGATAAAACTTTAAAATCAATGGGAACCCTGACAGGAAGCCAATATGAAAGCTGGTGCCCAAAAGTGATGTACTTTGAACAGGTAAGTAGCCTCGCTCAGTGAAAGAGACGAGCCTGGAGATTGATTTATCAAGAAATCGAAGCACCAAGATGTTGAACCAGTCCACTCCCGGTGATTATCACGTTGCAGGAGTTTCAGGACTATTCACACATCTTTACTCAAAAGATGTGCTGCGGGAAATAACCAGCTCTTCAGAAAGCATCCCTTAGTAACTGGACTCGAATTCTTCATCACACTACCATTCTGCAGAAAGCCACGTCGTCACATTCCGCAGGGGCTGAGCAACTCACATCTGAAGCTAATACATCCGCAGGCATGCTTTCACATCAATACCATTTGAACGATAAACAATTGTAGAATGCAACTATCAAAATGAAAGTGTACTTTGTTTTTAAGCTATACGTCTAAGCTGCAAAGGTTCCAGTTTATATGGATAGCTCTGATTTCCTTTTGATATGGTTTTGTGTATAAAATGCCTGAGATGAAGGGGGTAATAAGAGCTAATTTATTAATTGTAAGTACTTAGTGCAAGACATACAAGGACAGACAACCTACTACGGGTACTCCCATTTTAAAGATAAGGAGACTCATAACAGATAACGCAAACTCACAAAGATTCCAAGACTTGTAAATGTCAGAATTAGTGCCCTGACTGTAGAAACTGCAGGCCTGACATGGACACAGTATTTTAATAAATGTGTATTGTCATTCACATCTCTGGATGTGTAAATATAATTTTAAAAATCAACAAACAGCTATCATATTGAAAATAGAGAAAAAGTAACGTGAGGAGAAGTAAAGCCTCTAGATAGTACAACCTTTCCCTTAGTGCATCAAAACTTTCAGTGTTCATGCTCAAACGGCTGTTTCACATTTTAGCTGAAAAATTTGTTCTGTGACTTTCTTTTTCTTTCTCCTACAGGTTTAAGACAGGGTTGGGTGACAAGGGAGAGGAGGGGTGGGTAAAGGGTCTACCAAAACTAGTGGTGCAGGGAAAAAATTACATATGGAAAACTATTTTGTAAACTCATAGCATGAACAAATGTAACACATAGTTAAATATTCCACAAGAGAAATCCACTTTGTCCTCTTTTGTACAATAGACCATTTTTAGGGAAAGTTCGCCATTTTGATTAAGGATGAAAATCATGACCTTAAAAAGGATAGTGTTTGTTTACATTACATCAGAGGTGATAAAGAAGTGATCTATTTCTTTTTTGGACATGTACCACATTATTCTTAAATAAACAGACAATAAATTAATGTATAGTACTCTATAGTATTATATATTGGCAGGAGTTTTATTAGTAAAATTAATAATAGCAGTTAAAGGCACTATGGTTGACAAGGTTTGTAAAGAGAAAATCAGGGTAGTCAGATTAAAATGAGCAGGAGAGGATTTAGGAGACAAATGGAGAAAAATGCATGAAAGCTTTATAGAGCTGAGTCATCTCTAAGAAGGACTTTAAATTTCAATGCAGAGTTCCAAGTGAAGGCAGGTTGTACTATCATGTTTGTTTTAAGAAGAACACCCAGGATTGTTGTAAAGTATTTCATAATTAAACATTTTGCACAGAAGCTGTGAAGATGGCCCAGTCCATAAGTGCTTGCCATATAAGCATGAGAACCTGATTCTGTATCCGTAGAAATTATGTAAATAACTGGATACAATAGCCCCAACAAAAAGACATGCTAGGTGTTGGAGTTGATAAAAATAACAACTTCCCTGATATGATTGTTATATGTTCTATTCCACATTGTATTTTATAAATGCGAACAATTAATATGCTTTTAAATAAAAAGTTCTTTATCTTTTTAAAATTGATTTTATTAAGCTCTACATTTTTCTCTGTTCCCCTCCCTGCTTCTCCCCTCCCCCAAAGTCCCCATGATCCCAGTTTATGTAGGAGATCTTATCTTTTTCTACTTCCAATGTAGATTAGATCTATGTATATACCTCTTGGGCTCCTCATTGTTGTCTAAGTTCTCTGGGATTGTGATTTGTGGGCTG
This sequence comes from Arvicola amphibius, assembly GCF_903992535.2. Classification (NCBI taxonomy): domain Eukaryota; kingdom Metazoa; phylum Chordata; class Mammalia; order Rodentia; family Cricetidae; genus Arvicola; species Arvicola amphibius. The sequence goes on from NC_052063.2 coordinate 34,575,488, forward strand.
GTTTTCTTTGCTTTATGTTTAAAAACCACTTATGAGTGAGTACATAAGTGTCTGGATTACCTCACTCAAAATGATGTTTTCTAGTTCCATCCATTTGCCTGCAAAATTCAAGATGTTATTTTTTTCTGCTGTGTAGTACTCTATTGTGTATATGTACCACATTTTCCTTATCCATAAAAATCAAGTTGAAATGGATCAAAGACCTCAACACAAATACAGCCACACTGAACCTCATAGAAGAGAAAGTGGGAAGTACACTTGAATGCATTGGCACAGGAGACCACTTCCTAAATATAACCTCAGTAGCACAGACACTGAGAAAAACAATTAATAAATGGGACCTCCTGAAACTGAAAAGCTTCTGTAAAGCAAAGGACATGGTCAACAAGACAAAATGACAGCCTACAGAATGGAAAAATTTCTTCACTAACCCCACATCAGACAGAGGTCTGATCTCCAAAATATACAAAGAACTCAAGAAATTGGTCATCAGCCGGGCGGTGGTGGCGCACGCCTTTAATCCCAGCACTCGGGAGGCAGAGGCAGGTGGATCTCTGAGTTCGAGGTCAGCCTGATCTACAAGAGCTAGTTCCAGGACAGGCTCTAGAAACTACAGGGAAACCTTTTCTCGAAAAAAAAAAAAAAAAGAAAGAAAGAAATTGTTCATCAAAAGAACAAATAATCTAATAAAAAAAATGGAGTACGGACCTAAACAGAGCACTCTCAACAAAGAGTGGCTGGAAGACACTTAAGGAAATGTTCAACATCCTTAGTTATCAAAGAAATGCAATCAAAACAACTCTGAGATTCCATCTTACGCCTGTAAGAATGGCCAAGATCAAAAACACTGATGACAACTCATGCTGGAGAGGTTCTGGGGAAAAGGAAATACTTCTGCATTGCTGGTGGGAATGACCCTTTGAATGTCAGTGTGGCAACTTCTCAGAAAATTAGGAAACAACCTTCTTCAAGACCCAATAATATCAATTTTGGGTATATATCCAAAGGATGCTCAAATGGTATGTTTTATATGAAAAGAAATACAGTTTTAAGGACGATAACTATGATCATAGGCAATAGCCAAATATTTTGCCTCTGTATTTATAACAGTACTGAGCAGAGGAGAAATATTCACTTCTACTTCCTCTGATATTTGACAAATAATCCCTCTTTTAAACATGGAAAAATTATGGAGTGATGATTTCCATTATGCAGACAGTCTTTCCAGTAAATGCGAGTTTCAGAAAGATAAATGTCTTTGATATCTGTGCTCACATAATTCTAAACAGCACAGACTTATTTTGGAAAATGCATCTGTCAAAATTTTACATGAAAACAAGTTTGTGATTATCTACCACAATACAAAAAAAATCAGGACACACTGATGTTTGCGCTGCAAAAGACTCTCTATTGTCTTGTCCTTTCTCTCTGGTTGAGTATTGACTTGGTTGGGATGGCTTACAACTATTTCAGAATGTTTTTCAAAGCTCATTAATAAAGTTTCTCTGGAGGATTGGAATCAATAGAATGAACGTTCATTAGGTTGTCTTGCACAGGTAGATGAAAAGTCTGCCCCAGAGTGACAGACGACTCATGAAAGCTGCATCCGTGGAGCTTCCTGCGTGACTTGCAGGCAGATCAGTTGGTCACTCTCTTCTTCCTAAAGACTGTTTACTGCTCACATGACCCTGCTGAGGGCCTATGTGAATCCTGCAAACTCCGGTTTTCCTAGATTCTTAAGGTTATTTGCTTCATGAGTCTTATGACCTACTTCCCTCCCTCCAGGAGGTGATGGTTCAGCTTTCTCTCTCTCTCTCTCTCTCTCTCTCTCTCTCTCTCTCTCTCTCTCTCTCTCTCTCTCTCTCTCTCTCTCTCTCTCTCTCTCTCTCTCTCTCTCTGTGTGTGTGTGTGTGTGTGTGTGTATGTGTGTGTGCCTGTGTCTGTGTGTATGTGGTCCATGAATGTGGAGACCAGAGGTTAACCTGTTATTCTATGCCACCTTCTTGTTCTTGTTCATGTTCTTCTTGTTCTTGTACTTCTTGTTGTTCTTGTTGTTCTTGTTGTTGTTGTTGTTGTTGTTGTTGTTGTTGTTCTTCTTCTTCTTCTTCTTCTTCTTCTTCTTCTTCTTCTTCTTCTTCTTCCTCCTCCTCCTCCTCCTCCTCCTCCTCCTCCTCCTCCTCCTCCTCCTCCTCCTCCTCCTCCTCTTCCTCCTCCTCCTCCTCCTCATTATTATTATTATTATTATGATTATTATTATTATTGCAGTAGGGTATCTCACTGGACTTGAAGCATGCTGTTTTGGCTAGACTAGCTGGCCAGGGAGTCTGTTAAGGTTTGCCTGTCCCACCTCCCTGCCACACCTCCTAGAACTGTGGTTACAAGCTCTCAATGTTATGTGTGGCTTTCATATGTGTAATTGTGGGAAATAAGATTCATATGTTTGCATGGCAAGCCTTTTACCCACTAAACCCCCTCCCTGTCTCTTTCTTCTATTTTTTATTCTATTCAGGCTCTGGGATTTGTGGTGGGTCCACCTATATCTGGTACAAGTCTTCCCTACCCAGGGTGGTCCTACATAGTGATTCTCAAAGTAAGTTTACAGACTCATCCACAGGAGTATGTTTTATCAATTTTCCAGTCCTCTCTTAGGTTGGTAACCAAGGACTGTAATTATATCAATACCATTGAGCTTTTAAGTAGCTATATTTTTAAAATATAAATCTGTCCTCTCTGAAATTACATAGTCAAGATTCAAGTATGTAGCTTTGATCATACTTCATTTTGTTTTTTTTTTTGTTTTTTTTTTTCGAGACAGGGTTTCTCTGTGGCTTTGGAGCCTGTCCTGGAACTAGCTTTTGTAGACCAGGCTGGTCTCGAACTCACAGAGATCCGCCTGCCTCTGCCTTCCGAGTGCTGGGATTAAAGGCGTGCGCCACCATCACCCGGCCATACTTCATTTTGTTATCAATAAAGAGAAGATAAGGTCTTAAGATCATCGGAGACAATGACACTAAAAAAAATGATTAAATAACAGTATTTGAGACCCATCTGGCACTTGGTCAAATATGGAGTCCTGTTTACATTGAGACGCATAAATGATACTTCAGCATGGCACTTTCAATGCACTCCTGTGACTGAGAAATTGAATTTCAATTTTCTGTAATTTTAGTTTAAGTGGCTGAATATCAGATAACATAGCTTTAGAGAAAGTAAAATACAATATCTAAATGAAGAGGAGACATATATTCTTTTCTTTTGTTTAAGAATTAAAATTCTGGGAGGTTTAATTCTTGCTTCACATGTTGAAACAAACCCACATTTGGCACCATAATCTAGCCAAGGTCCTATTATAGGAAGATCAGTCGTAGTTAGAAGAGAGCCTTCTATAAGCTTGCTAGAAGGATATAGTATTATACTGACTCCTAATGATCTATATTTTTACCCATGGATTGATGTATCTCTCAATCATCATCAAAAAACTTTTATTAGTAGTATTACGTGGAGCTGAACACATAGCCTTGAAATTGTTCAAGGAGAAGAGAACAAAAGATAGTTGAATGGTCAAACCTATAACTATCTATCCAAATCACACCCATTTTCTATTTCTATATATGCATATTATACCCCTTTCCACATATATATATGTATATGTGTGTATATATATATATATATATTGGTTTTTCGAGACACGGTTTCCCTGTAGTTTCTAGAGCCTGTCCTGTCCTGGAGCTAGCTCTTGTAGACCAGGCTGACCTCAAACTCACAGATCCTCCTGCCTCTGCCTCCCTAGTGCTGGGATTAAAGGCGTGCGCCACCACCACCTGGCTCTCCCTATATATTTAATTCATGTCACACCCCTTTCTCTATGTCTATATATCCATAGCATACCACTTTCATTATATCAATCTATCATATCATACCCCTTTCTATATATCTTTATATCTATGTTATACTCCTTTCTCTAAATATCTATATCATACTCATTCCTCTATATAATATATCTATATCATACCCCTTCTCTATATCTCAATATCCATATCATACCCCTTTTTCTGTATCTTTATATCTATATCGTACCCCTTTCTCTATATCTATATCATACCTCTTTTTCTATAGCTATATGTCTATATCATACCCCCTTTATATATCTATATATCTATATTATACCCCGTTCTGTCAAGACTCCGGGATCATTGAGGAAGAGAGGACCAAAAACAAATCAAAGGTAATAGATGACTACAAGGATATTTGGACCCAAGGATATAGGAATTGTGATGGCTTGCATGCGTCTTGTGCAAGCTCATGTCAGTCCAAGATGTAAAGAGGAGGTGACCATAAAGTTCCACCCCTCCTGGAGCTACTAGAAATTTATAAATGCTTGAAGAAAACAAGTCAGTTTTGTTTCTAAGAGTGTATCCCTTGGTAATTTGGCCATACTCCAACTGAATGCCAAACATCCAAAAATACCTGATCAATGATAATTGTTCTTGATGAGTTAATACAAAAAATAAGACACAAAATTATGTGTGTGGAAAGGAGGTGGATCTTGATCTATGAGGAGCTGGCAGAGGAGGGTGTCGATATGATTAAAGTATGTCATGCAAAATTTTAAAGAATTGATGAAACATGTATTAAAAAGGAATTCAAGGGAAAGATTTAATAACTAGCTTGTAATGTGTGCAAAGCTCAGACGATAAGATGAGGAGAAATAGTTAAGTCAGATATACATGTATCAAAGTGAATGTTTTCATATTCTTACATGCAAAGGAAACTAGGAATACTCAAGAGAAATTACCAGGTTAAAAGCATAAAGAAAGGATAAAAATTTAAGAATTTATAATATTAGTATTAATACAATTTTGTTTTTAATCTTCTATATCTGCTGGTCCCACATCTATGGGATTAACCAATCCCAAACTTAAACTATTCAAAAATATTTATTTGAACTAAGTTTGATCAAATATTTTTCTTTGTTATTCCTTGATAATCTAGTATACATTCGTGTCTATAGCATTTAATTGTATGAGACATTAAAAGTAATCTGTAGGTGACAAAATTATAGAGGAAAATAATAGTACATAAGATGCTATGACATTTAATGCAAGGATGAAAGATGTAAGCTTCTGTGGATCAGCTCTTCTTTGCAATAATGGGATTAGTGTCTTCATAAAAAGAGGTCGGAGGGGCATCGTTTGTCTAGATTAGGATGTGAGGGTATGGTGAGAAGTCACCATCTATAAGAAGAAGGCCCTGACCTCATCAGAGAGCAGTCAGACTGGCACCCTAGTCCTGGGTTTTGCTTATACATAATCTACATTGTGACACGTAGTTATATGTAGAACCCAAACAGAATAAATAAGTATACTAAAAACAACACTTTCAAAGATTTATTTTGGTGTAAAATTTAAGTAATTTAAGTTATTACATTTGAAAACACTTATTTTTAAAATGGAACTTTCCAAATTTCCCCTAACTTCTGTTTTCACTTATTTGGTAACTTAAAGGTATTTTACAAAAATGAAGACATCAGTTCCTACCTCTAATTACATCCAAAAGCAGTTTAATTCAAGAACGATGACCTGGTTTGACTCCTGAAACCTAAGTGAAAAGGCCAGATGTGGCAATGTATATCTACAATCCCGGCATTGCTATGATGAGATGGGAGACAAAGACAGGAGAATTACCCAGAAGCTCCCGGGGCAAATAGCCTGGACTATGTACCATGAAAAACAAGACAGGCTCAGGAAAGTGGAAAGAGAATTGAGTCCCAACAGTTGTCACTTGGTCAATCCCCACACACCATGGAACATGCATGCATTCTTGCACGTGTGTGTGCATGCACACACGTGGGCGCACGCTCACACACACACACACACACACACTTTCTCTTAAAGATTAGGAACATTAAAATGGTTGAATTTTACGAATATCTACTTCTAAAAGATGGCACAGATTGCCAAAAGGCTCATGAAAATGTGCTCAAGACAACTAATCATTAATAAATCTAAGTCAAAACCCTAAAAAGTAGCACCTTTCCTTCAAATTAGAGGGGATACTATAAAAAAGATCATCAAAAACAAATACTGGGAAGAGCACTGATTCCACTCTCTTCTTCTGCTGTTAAAATCGCAAATATGCAGCTGCTGTGGAGAATTGTATAGAATTTCCTAAGCGAGCAGAAACACAATTGTTCTTCCATCCAGTAACCATACCACCACAGGCATATCCAAAGGAAATGGAAGCAGTATATTTTTGTGTATTGAAAGATACTCAGAACATTTGAGATATAGAATTAACCAGGATGTTCAGTAATAGGTGGGTGCCTAAATAAAAACATAATATACTGGTGCATGGTGTAATATGATGCAGGCATGAATAATAACAGGCTCACTCCTATCACCATGACAGCATGGATGGAACTAATGTGTTACGAAATCTGATGGGATCCGAAAGACAAGCTGCGCATATTCTTGTTTATTTGTGGAAACTGACAGATTTGGCTGTATAGAGTAGAATGGCAAGTAACAAAGCTGGGAGGATGATGTGGGACATGAAAAGACAGGGGGGGTAGCAGATACGGGGCAGCCATTGGGTAGGAGGAAAAAGGTCAGTATTCTGTGGCATAGCAGAGTATCTATGGCTGACAACAGCTCTGCATTTCTAAGTGTCTAGGAGAGAGATTATTTCAACACTTCCCTCCACAAAGGGATGATGAATGTTTGAAATAGCATATTCAGCCGTGATCCTCATCTGATCAATAGACTACGTGTATGTGTTGAAATATTACACTGCACTCCATGCGTTTTTAAAAGTATCTTATTTAAGAAACAAGATCTGGTATAAAGTTGGTGCTAAGTAAAGGTTCATATTTAATGTAAGAATAAACAAATCTGAGAGAAAAGCTGATGTAGCATGAACTTTTCCTTCCCTAACTGGAGACTCTACCAGCAATCTCATTACTCCCATGTCTGTCTCCACAGCTCTGCCCATTCCTCTGGTAGTTCTGGTAATCTGCACTATACTTCCAGAAGAACAAGTCTCAAAACAATGCTATGGTGTGAAATACGACCAAAGATCTATGGAGTGATTACACCTGACAACACACAGTGAACCTTTTAGGCTAAAAGGATAATAAAAGATATTAAATGGGCAATAGCATTTACATCTGTAATAGATAAAGATATATTTTAAATTATTTAGTTTTATTTTATGCGAAGTAGAGCTTTGCATGAGTGAATGGCTGTGCACGACATGTGGACTTGGAGCCCACAGAGCCCCAAAGAAGACTTCAGATCCCCTGGAACTGGAGTTATAGATGCTATTACAGATGGAGTTACAGACGTGGATGCTGGGAATCAAACCCTGGTCCTCTGGAAGAGCAGCCAGCACTCTGAACTGCTGAACCATCTCTCTAGCTTCTGAATATATTATATGTAATATTTAGTAGTATTTACATATGTTGTGTTATGTGTTTGTTCCTGAGTATATGTATGTGCATCACGTGTAGTCAGAAGCCATAGAGGTCAGAAGAGGTCACCAGACTTCCTGGAACTGAAGTTTTCAGCTGCCATGTATGTGCTGGAAAGTGAACCCTCTACTTGAATAGTAAGCACTCTGAACTACAGAGCCATTTCTCACACCCCCACATAAAGATGTATTTTTAAGTGATTTTTTTTTTCATTTTACACAACCCCAGTTCCCAGTCCCTCACCTCCTCCTGCTTTCCCCACCCTCTCCCACCCTTCCCCCATCCACTCCTCAGAGACTATAAGACCTCCCCTGGGGAGTCAACAAAGTCTGTCACATCATGTTGAGACAGGACCAAGGCAGAAGCAAGGTTCAGGTTAATATATAGTTTGCTGTTCTATGTAGAAAAAAAAAAGGCAATAAAACTATCTATTCAGAAAAACAGCACATGATGGCCTAATAAAAGGATTTTAGAAGGTGTAAACTAAAGCAGAAGCAAGAATCAAGCTAAGGAATTACTGCCTACTTAAAATTAAATTTGATTGAATGTTAAAAAGATATAAATAAAAAGGTCCAATTTTTCCAATTGATTATGTTCAATGTAAAAGTACATCTGTTACAAAGACATCTGATTTTAATCATAGCAGCAATTTAGGAAAGAAATTTGCAGGAAGATGTTAAGCAGCTACATAATTAGTATTTAATGTGAAGACATTATCATGTACCAAATCACCCATATTTCTAAAAGTTCATATTCTTGAGGCCTACCCTACACTGTACATGACTGGACTAGAATAAGGGTTTGAAAAATTTATGTTTTGCTGGGGAATTTGGTTTGTTAATATTGAAATGTATTGATTCTACTTTGAATAATCATAATTATTATGTTGTTGTCACATATTAAAAATCTTTAAGCTATCAAAACTTTAACATATTCTAAAATATTAAAAACAAATGTCTCTAAAGATATTAACAGGAGTTGTTTGCCATTCTCAAATTGACATTGCATTTTTGTCTTCATTTATTTATTTAAAAATTCATTTTTACAAGTCCATTTACTTCTTTTACTTGGCATGATTGGATAATGTTATGGAATAAACAACATATATTTATAATTCTCATGTAAAGGAAAGGCCCTGTGTTAGTTGGACTTCTTTTGAGAGGTAGAAGAAATAGGATATGGAAGTAAATTTATTCTGGAAGTGGGCTCAATCAATCACAGGAGCTGTGAAATACCAGAGTCTGTCATCTGCAAGGCAGGTTTAGTCAAAAAGCTCTGTGGGAGAAGGAGTCCCGCTGTGTAAGCCCAGAGTTCAAAGGCTGGAAGCTTAGAACTCCTATCTGGGGACAAGCAAAAACAGTTGCTCATGCTTAGAAAGACAGAGAATTTACTTTTTCCTTCTATTCTGTGAATTGGATGATATAAGCTCAGAAAGAATGAGAATTTACCTTTTTCTTCTGTTCTGTGAATTGGAAGATGCCCATCCCACACTAATGAAAGGGCACGCTTCATCCTGTGATGTACTGACTCAAATGCTGACCCCCTTCTAGGACACACTCAGACGAGCCTAGCAACACTGTATTAGTACCCATCTGGGCGTCCTAAGTCATGTCAAGTTAACAGAAAATTAACCATCATGGGTTCATACTAGTTGCAGAAAAAGTTTCGCATTTTTAAAGTTGAATAGAAGACATTGACAGTCTAGGTATCTGCCACTGAACTTCATTGCTGTTTGAGAAATTCTGCACTTTTATATCTTGGGTTGAGAGGTAGGAAATTCCTTTTCACATAGAAACTTGTACTCTGTCTGCAGAACCTTGTTTGTGACAACAATCAAAGTTCCCTCGGATTCAGGAAGATGAAGATAAAACAAACTATTTCTTTTTGTACAGATGGTCCTAACTCTACAAAAGACACTGAGAGCCACCTAGTGCCCTTTTAACACATTCTTCCCTCATCAACAGAACAGTTTGGTTCTGTTTCTCACATCTAGGAACTCAGAATAATACACAAAGACTTAGGTTTAAAACCCATTTAAAATAGGTTAGGGATATTTGTGGAAGAGAGATCGAAAGGCTTGTACTGGCTTTTGAGAACCCATTCCCTTTGGATGGATACCTGGCTCAGCCTAGATATAGTAGGGAGGGCCTTCATCCTTCCCTGAAGCAATGTGCCTTACCTTCTTTGAGGAGTGAATGGGGTGTGGGGAAGGGGGAACGTGGAGGGCACGGGAGGAGGGAAGGGAGTGGGAACTGGGATTGGTATGTAAAATGAAAAAAGATAGTTTTTTAAATAAAATAAAATAACTATATTTGAGAGAAGAAAAAAAAAAGACAGAAGAAGCCAGAGCAACAGTAAGTTTGCTATGAGGTTATGTCTCGTAGAAATGTCAGACGCCATGATATCTCACCAACATAGCTGCTTAAACACGGGCTGAACAAGGACACCAACAATAGACATGTCAAAGTGGACAGAAAAAAAGACCATGGGGCCTAAACCACACACAAAGAACTACAGGCAAACTAAGGCGTGCTGAGAGTGGGTGGGAAAGAACATACTGATTGTTTATCCAATACTGCATTGACAGCCATATGAACTCTAGTGTTGTATTTACATATTTATGAACACATACACATCACCACCATCATCACCACAACCAAACAACAACAATTAAAGAGAAAGTGGTTACAGAGAAAAAGAAAATGAGAGTAAGGGGATGTGAGAGGATTTGGAAGGAGGTAAGAGAAGGGGTAAATGTAGTCCTATATTAATCCCAAAATTTTTTAAAAATTAAAAATATGTGGGAAGCTAGGTCATAAGAGTTTATTTAAAACAAAATTCAACTTCTAACTAATATAGTTCGATCATACCTGTATATGCTTAGGGAGAGGGCCAAGCCAAAGACAGCAGGGAAAGGTGATTCTACTACTCCACATTGGTGCACAGATACCTCACACACCTGATTTGGATTTGTGCCCTTCATTCTTAAGAAACCTTCAAGAATGGGTGGTTCAAGAGAAAACCCTGAAAAACATAAGAAATGTCAAAGCAAATTAAATATATGCCAGCACACATAGAAGATTCAAGGAAGATCTTGTGAACATTAATTCTGAATACACCAAGAATTTTCAGGAGAGAGAAAATGTGAAATTTGTACAGGTACCAGAGAGCAGCATATCCACAACACATTTCCATTATAATAAGGCAACCATACAACAGTTTCCTTCAAATTGAAAGGTTCCACGCTAGACAGTGGCTCACTAAAACAAAGGAAATAAATAACTCAGAAGTCTCACCAAGTTCCTAAAACTTAAGTGATTCTCAAGGACCCTCCCTAAGGTTTTATAAGAAATATGACTGCTGGAGATAGAGAGGACTCTGACTTGTCCAGCTTCCTCCAGTTATGCAGAGTGCTACAGCAAGTAGCTTTTGGGTGTTGTCACCTAATTGTGTAGGGTTTTCTGCACTGCAACTGCCATAGAGCCATCCATCTTTACATGAGTAACCCTCATTCATATTTCTCTTATAAATAACCTCAATAATCTTATTAGATTTCTTAGTTGAATTTGATGGAATAATTTTTGGCCTATTATCAGTGTACCATCTGGGATGTATAGATGTTTGTTCTTATCCCCCCAGGAACCATCAAAGAATACTTAATAACAAAAAATACACAAGAAAGAAATAAGATCATTCAACATAAGCCTAAAGATAATGTTTCATAAAGTAAAAAAAAAAACCTTTATGAATCATTATATGGAAGAAATGTGTTAAGGTATAGATCCATAACTCAGAAAATGTAATTTTATTTAAATGAAAGTAATTTTAATTGAAAATTGCAGTCTATTAGATATGCTATAATGAACCATTCAAAATCACTCAAAAATATAAAGTGCATGGGATCATAGTAGGCAAAGTTATGAAAATAATTCGAAGAGTCTGAACTGTGTAGACAGGCTTTGCTACTGAGCATTCTGTGTGTCCATGGCATTCTGTGAGGAATAGTCACTTCTGCTATATGAGAATTGTAAAGTAAAGTAACTCTCTAGAAGTATTTTAAATAATATCCAATGAGACATATTGGTACATGGATCACTTAAAATTGGCTGTTTTACTTGGAGTTAATTGGTAGTTTAAAGTTTACATGCAAGGCAAGAGATAGCATAACTATTAATATCAGTTCACCTTCCTAAAGTTGCTAGAATCATCTAAAATAAATGTCAGTGTAGAAAATTTTCTACTCAGCTTCATTTATTTATATGTGTCTGACTGTGTGTGAATGTGTGTGTGTGTGTGTGTATGTTGAGACAATGTACCATGTAGTCCAAGCTTGCCTTAAACTCCTGATCTTTCTACCTCCACCTCACAAGTGTTGAATTCACAGTTCCCATCATATCTAAGCTCAGTTTTGGAAAGCCTTAAATAGTAAAAGGAATATAAGAACCAGGGAAGGGAGGAAAGAAAAGAAGCTGGGTGAATTACTCATTCATATGTCAATTTTTCCTCAGCCTCTTGGCATCCCAATTCTTTCCATCTGTTGAAACCTGAAGGTTGTAAAAGATAAAACAAGATTGGACTCAACCCCAAAATAAAGGCATGTCTGTGAGTTAAGGAAAGCAGAATGTGTGGTCATTTTGTGATGGGGTGTCTTGGGCTCTTCCAGGTCAGCTATCAACTCCATTTTGAGGCAAAGAAGAGATGAATATGCTTTAGGCCATGCAGAGACTGGAAAAATGAAAAGTAAGTATTAACTTATTAATAACGCCAGAACTTAAGAGTCAAGAGCACACGATTCTCTTTGTATTTTTCAATTCTGTCTATGATCCTTATGAGAGCTACACTGTAGGGAAAAATTCAAGTCTGATTCCAAGGCTGTGAGATGTATACATTTTTATAATTGTTACTTTTTAAAATGACTAAATGAGAAAAGAAATATATGAAAGCTCCCCCCCCCCCAAAGATTCATTCTTCTAATGCACACATGCTTCCCAGATGTATAAGAGGGACCAGATTGATTCCTTTATTGTACAGGTGGATTAATTGTAATTGCATGTCATCTCTAGACTACATGAAAGCAGCCCTTTAACTATCCTGTTAGGAAGACTCTCCTCCGTGCCACCGTCAGCCTACTTAGCCCCTAGGGTTATTTTTATCATTGATGGGGACGATAAAACTCAAATTTCCAAAGTTTTACGAGATTTTTGTGAGTGGCGCTGTGTAACGAAATCTACTTCATCAATCCCTAGCTAATTTTCCTCATTTGCTCCATCTGTTTATACATTGTGCAAATACGCCTTTTACTTGGAGGCTCACACCATTGCTCTGAATTAAACATACATCTACAAATCCTTCCCATTGCAGTAGTGCCGAAGCTGAGGGAGACACCCCACCACCAGAGTCATTGTCATGACAAGGTGACAATTTCAGCACTACATAGACCATGCCTACATTTTCAGGAGGAACTGTTCTGATATGGTCTTGTACAGAGGAGTCCTACAGGGTCAGTCTGTAAGTGAATGGCTTATGGCTTTCAATGGAGAAGGCAATACTTCTGGATGTAAGATGATGAGCAAGCAAGGGTCTTAGAGCGTTGTCAAAACACAGGGCATCTGAAGAGCAGAATGGTTCACTAAACAGGAATCTAGGAGTAAGACGTGAGATAAAAACCAGGAGGGCAGTATGCAGTGCCAACTATAGGAAGCCGGAAGCAATCAGCAAGGTAAGAAATACTGAGAGGATTTTGTAGATAATAAGGGAACATGGAACGTTAGTCTAGGAATTCCTGCCCTAGAAACTGAGGTCTGTCCTTCAGACAAGTGAAAAACTCAAACTCAAGAAGATATGAAGTTTAGAGTAGGTTTAGTATCTCTGTGTCTTTATCAGAGATTGCTGACGAGATAAATATCTAGTAATGATAATTCAGCAATGAGCCAAATTTTGTCTGTACTTGTTCATTTGATGATCATAGCTAGTCCTAGGCTCAAATCCATCACTGACGTCCATTCTGTCAATGTATCTGGATACCTTACTATGGCATTACCTCCAGACTCTCCTCAGAAACATATTTCTTCAAGTTCGTACATCCAGATCTCATTCCCGTACCTTTCCCAGTCCTTACTCCACAGTTGCTTTTATGCCAGCAAAAGCATTAGGACTCCCCTTGTTTTTTAATCTAGCCAGTATCCTTTATTCTTTCTTCACAGACTACACTTGTTCTTTAATAATTTCCAAATTTTCATTATATTTTCTTACAAATATGTCAAAAAATATGCTCGTTTTTCTTGCATTTTCACTACTAGTCTTTTGTGTCTTCTTGAATATTTATAGACAGAATATCAGATTGACTCACAGACCAAGCAAGTGCACATTTTCTTCCCCATTTAGAGGTACTTATGGCTCTCGATCAGTATTATTCTAGAATTTACATTGTGGATTGTGGGGAGATAGCTAGGGAACTTAAGAAAGAAGATTTAAGACTCTTGCTGTGCTAACCACCTATGTTCACTCAGATTATATAATTTAAGTAAGTGATGCAAGAGACTGAGATGTAATAATAAAGTTTCTCAACTCCTGTTCTTACTGGGATGCTGTTTTCATTTGAAGCTAAGATAAAGGAAGTATTCCATTAAATGATCTCCAAACCACAACCTTTTTTCTAGTGTCTTCAAATCACCTTCCAACCACCCACACCACCTTCTCCAGCTGCGTTTCTACCGCAGAATATATCTTACTAACACTAGATCTCGATTATTTTCAGCCTGTTTAGTACTAAAGGTATATGGTCTTTGGGAACCTTTCCTGTGTTATTCTAACTGCCCCATTGAGTTTCCTTTTACTTTTAAAACAGATTCCTTATTTGTCCATAAAATATGCCACCTATTTCCAGATGATTATCAAACTTGAACTATGACCTCTTCCACATCTGCTATTATCCTCTTCTTTTTTAAATGGCTTGCATGCATAGTTCATAGGACAACCTTGGGTGTCAGTCCTTGGCTGCTCTCTTGTTTGAGACAAGGTCTTATAAGCTTTGAATACTCAGAATATCTGTTTCAAAATCTTCTTGGCATCCTCCTGTCTCCGCCTCCTGTCTCACCGTAGTCCCATTAAGCTTAGAGATGTGCATAGTGCATCTGGCTTTACATGTGTTCTGGAAATTTGAGAGCAGGTCCTCATACTTGGATGACAATCCTTTGCCATGTAGGACCAACACTTAATTTTCACCATATTGCTTTCTACTGGAACATTGAATTCTACTAGAATGTTAGTTCAGGGTCAATGAAATCTTATATATCTGTTCAACTAGAGGCTCCCAAATCCAAGAGAGCCATAACAGGATATGCAATAAAAAATATAAAGAGAAATAAGAACAAAGGTGAAAGAGGAAAATATAATTCACTATGAATGTTTCAAATATCTTTAGTGTTATTTATTCTTTCTCTTTCCCCTATATCTTTAGTGTGCCCTCTCCCCTCCTAATTAACTCCTCCTCTGCTTTTTCCATTTTACTGTGGGGATACTCTTTCCCTCTTGGACTGTCCCTAGCCATCACTCCCAGAGGAGCAAGTGGCAGAAGGGGCAACAGAAAGGTTTGTAATACCCATGAGCACGAATGGAGACAGCCCACCAGAAAACAGACTTCAGCGAATCAGATCAATTTTATTCCAAAATATAAGGAATATATAGAATTGGAAAGCCTTGGGACAAACCCTAATTTTCATTAAGTGACACGCTCCTATCACAAGGCTTTGTCTGTGGCAATAGATTCCTAGAGCTGAACTTCTAGCACAGGTTTTCTTAACAGGGATCTGGGTCAAGGTTCAAGCTAAAGATGAATTAAGCAACTTGTTTAGAGACAGCTTTTAGATAAAGTCAGTCCTCCAAGCCCAGCGACATTCTCCGGATAAGGGCTGGTAGAAACAGGGAGTTCTTCTGGAGGGAGAGGGCTCCATGTTGCCAAGCAATGGAGATAAGTTGCCAGGCCATGGGGAGGCAGTGACTTGTACCAGCCAGCAATGTCATCCAACATTTTCTTCTTCATAGTACCTGTATCCTGTTATCCCATTGCTATCATCATCATCATCATCATAATCATCATCAATGCCCCAGAAACACTTACCTTGAATGGGCAGCCCACTTATGGCAGTTCTCCAATTGCTCCTATCCTGAGCAGTCCTAGATGCTTGAGTTATAGTCATACTCAAGGTTCCTTTATGCTGTCTATCCAGTGTTTTTTGGGCCTTACTCTTTACCTTATCCCATGCATTTCTCCAAGCAGTGCTATCTTCAGGCATCTGCCATCATTCATTATCAAAATGTGCCCAAAGTATCTCAAGCACTGTTGCTGTATCCTGTAGGTTACTTCATTCTGTAGATGAAGATGTTTCTTGTTGTCATCATTGTCCAGCCTATCTCTTTTTATGACATCCAGAATCCTCCTGAGACATGCCATCTCAGACACATTCAACCACTGTTCTGAGGGGGAGAATTTCATTGTCCAGGTTTCAGAGTTGTAAAGAAGGCGGCTCAAGACAAGAGTCTCATATACTTGTAATTTTGTTGTTGTTATGTCTGTTGCTGACCAAACCTTTCCAAGTACCTGGAATACAGACCTCTTTATTCCTATCCACCTCTTCACATTTAAAATAGTTCCCTCCTTTGGGCTGATGTCTCCTGGTAGCTGCCTCTTCAATGGCAAAACTAGAAACAACCGCCTAAGTTGTCTGGAAATCTGGGGAATGTAGTATGTGAATGGAAAGAGATACACCTGGGCGGCTAAAGGCTACCACATGAAGAGGAAGCGACCTGGTGAGTCGTCCTCATCAATTCAGGTCATGAAAAACAAACCCAATATGGACAAGTGTCCCACTGCTAAATGCACTCAAATACTCATCTTTGTATTCACAGGTAAGTGTAACTCTCATTCCTCGTCTTTGATCTTTTTATCATTGCAGAGAGCCACTACTGGTCAACAGGCAGAGAACAGGTGATTGTGAGGTCCTCAGCCCCAGTGGATACATCCATGACACCACCCTCACACCCAATATACAGGGAACATGGCAGAAGACGGGGTGGAAAGATTCTAAGAGAGCCAGGGAGTCTGCCGCCATGGGTCTTCTATATGTAACTGGGAAGTTACAACCACGGAATCTGGATGATATGGCTGCTGAATAAGACTGAATATTGAGCCGGGCGGTGGTGGCGCACGCCTTTAATCCCAGCACTCGGGAGGCAGAGGCAGGCGGATCTCTGTGAGTTCGAGACCAGCCTGGTCTACAAGAGCTAGTTCCAGGACAGGCTCCTTCAAAGCTACAGAGAAACCCTGTCTCGTAAAACCAAAAAAAAAAAAAAAAAGACTGAATATTGACAACAGCGGTACACACATCAGTGTGGAGAGAGGGTATTTGATGGGGTCCCTAGCTACAGGCCAATCGTGACTGCTGAGAAGAGATGTAATCTTCCCTAGAATGAGCCTTTAAGTGGTTAACTACTATCATGTTGCCAGGCGTAAAAATACACTTACAAGCAACAATAAATAGGCTTAGTGGGTTATATTTATATAATTATTCACACACACACACACACACACAAACACACATGAATCACAATAATAAAGAAAATAAGGCCATGAATTTGAGATGGAATAGAAGAGCATGGGAGATATTTAGAGGGAGGAAAGGGGGAGGGAAAATGATGTGATTATATTTTAATTAAATAAATGGAAAATTATAAATGCTATATGCAATAAAATATATCTCTATATGAATGTATTAATCATTTTAATATTGTATCACTGAAATATATCCATCTGTTTGAAAGTGATGGTTAACTAATTCCTAGCAGTATTTTCTTGGCAATATGGTGTTCTTTCTTTGAATATTATTTCAATCAATCATTTCACACTTATTCCTGCTGTTTAACAGTAAATTGTCTCTTGCAAATTGTTTCAGTCTAATGTTTGTAAATTGGACTAATTTCTTACTGACACAAGATATAAATTAAGAATTTTAATACATGATTTATCTTCCCTCAGAAACAATTTTTGGAACAGTAAAGTTTATCTTTATACCATAGTAAGAAGTTAAATACATGAAAATATTTAAATGCTTAAGTGATATTGTCATTAACCCTACTTAATTATTTTAAGTAAAATAAACATTAATTTTCTGTATAAACTGCAAGGATATGTTTCATACATATTTTCATAAAATTATTTTGGTATATTAAGTTTCTCCCAAAATTCCTATTCCTCATTAAAGCCATGCATTACATCTTGAAAGTGAGTATATTGATGTGATTTCAGAAAACCTGTGTTGTTACATATAGTACCAATTGAAAATCTGTGGGAGTTTAGAAATAAAAAAATTGTCTTTACGGAACCAAATTCAATAGATGTCTAATGTTGAAATTTATTATAATCTTTACACAAGATTTTGTTGGAGAAATTTCATTGAGAAATACATATATATCAACAGCACCTAAGTTATAAAAATTCATTTAGAGACCCTTGAATATCATGCTAGATATTATTAGACATTTATAAAGTGCCTCAGGTTGACATTCAGATTTAATCATTTCACACAATAAAAGAATAACTCCTTGAAAATCAGATGCAATATAAGAAATTACTTTAAAATTTGTTTTCCCTAATTCAAAAACTTCCTATTAAATCACACTTTCCAATAGAAATGTTTATGAAGCAGTCAATTGCATGAGAAATATGATGCAAGTTTTCAGGAAGCAAGTGTCCCAGAATGAAGTGAGTGTGAGTGTTCTGTCCCATGTGCATTTGCATGTCGTACACTCTCATCCCCATGAGCTGTGGATTAACAAGAACTTTAGGTATATATATATATATATACATATTAATAATGATTAAGGTAAGTGAATTTTGGCAAAACTTAGCAACTAGAGTCATTTTTCAAAATTCAAAGATGTTTATTTTTATTTTCCATTAGATAATAGAAGTCATGACAGATTGACAGATGATATGGCTTAAATAGTAGGAAATTTTAATGTTTGTATTCACAATTATCAGTTAGACGAGAATATTAATATTACATAATGAGAAAATGACTTACAAAATATTTTCTATTGTTTATTTCTATGGTTTTTATTAGACTTCATAAAATAATGTAATGTAGTATAGAAAGTCTGAGCTCTAGGACCATATTTTAATAGAATATTTTAAGTATGTGGATTTAGTGTGATGGATAATATTGTCAATTTGATAGGATCTGGAGTCACCATGAGGACAAGCTCCTGGGTTTTGCATTGCAAGGGGTGGAAGATTATAGATTACAAGTAATGTATTTGCAAGTCAAGCTGACAAGGAGTAATAACTATAATGTTTAAGGCTGACTGTGGCCCTGACAGGATCCATCCAGGAGCCTGACCTAAGGGTGTGCCAGTGAGGGTTGTTGAGACTAGGGAAATGAAGTGTGTAGACCTAGCCTAACTTCTAGAATGAGCAAAAAAGAGAGAAAATGTGAAGTAAACACCAGCATTCATCACCACTTTTTACTGAAGACACCCAACATGACCAGTTCACCTTCGGGACACTTCCATCTAGTGCTTCAGTTTTCCATATATAAAATGTAGTTCATAACTTTTCCACTGAGACAGAATTCCTTGTGTGCTTGAGTTTGACGAACAACTTTATTATCCATGAATTAGCCCAAATAGACCCTGGAAATTTTTCTTAGCTCCTTATTCTCTACCGGCAATATTCCCATCTTCTTCTCTAAATACCCATCATTATCATCATCATCATGCTTTATTAGTCTCCAAATAATTTCATTCTCTGTAATGCTGCTAATGTTCTCCACTGAAAAGGCAAGCCTGAATAAACAACACAGTCGCCTTCTTAACATTCCCTGTAATTCTTTTCTCTGTCACTTAAGCAATGTTTAATACTTAACAGCATATAAAAACCTGGTTTGAAGATCTGGTTTTATACTTTATTTGCTTGCACATCTTCACCAGAATACAAATGTCTCAAGAACCAATCAGAAGCTTCAATCCTCAGCACATTGTCTTGTATAATAAATATTTATAGAATGAATGTATTCTTTGCATGGTTGCTTGCTGTAGACCAATTAGGCTTAAAAGGAGGAATTATTAACCTGTGATCCATAGATAGAGTTCATGGCTTTGTTTTCTCTGTTAACTATGGCTAAAGTTAGCATTGTGTTTGAATCAGAAAACTTTAGTCTAACTTGTAAACTCGACAGTAATAAAATTGTAGATTTTTCACATATTTAAACTAGTTAAAAGATACTTGGAGTATTTAAGCTTATAAAACAGCAAATATTGCTTCCTCTTAGTATAGCAGCTATTATCCACAGCAAGATTCACCTTTCCTCATACATGAAGTCACGTAACTAAACCACAGTTTTAAAGGTTTTAGTATAAGCATCCTGCACAGCGTTTTCTTTCAGAACTCCTTTGTGCTTGATTTTGTTCCTTGAAATGGAAATGAACAAACAATAGGTGCACCTTACCTTTCACTTGGCAAACACAGGGAGCAAAGCACCCGTTAGGAGATTTACTGTGATCCTTCTGTCGAGAAACAGCTCTGGTGACTGCAAGAGATAGTGAGGAGGAGCCAGAAGCATGTTGGGGTGTGTGTTGTAACTAAAGGAGAGAGGGAAAAGGAAGGGGGAGGGGGAATTCAATTTTAAAATGTAGCAGTAGAAAAAGTAAGGAATTTAACTTAGTGATTAAACAAAGAAATAAGTCAAGGCACGTGTTAAAAAGAAAATAAAATATAGAATTAATGCTAGACAATAAGAATTTATGTGCTAAAAGTTCAAGTACACTTGTATTGAGGAGTAGGAGTCCATTGGGCTATATGATAAGAACCTTCTGTAAAAATCTTAAGCAAGACCAGTGCCTTATTGAGGCTGATCATATCCTCAGCCAGAAAAAAGTAACAAAAAAAATTTGAATCACTTAGGAAGAATATGGCAAAGATTATGAAACAATTTAAAAAATACCTACCTAATATTAATATATCATCCAGTGAAATATTACCAATCCCACATGGATGTCAACTGTTTGTCAAAACCTGTTGTTTATCACATAGACTCTAAGTGGAACTATTTTTTTCCTCATTTTTTAATTAAAAATTACCATCTCCTCCCCTCCTCCTCCCCCTTCCTTCCCTTCCCTTCCACTCATACCCCCACTCCCTCCCTCTCCAGGCCAAAGAGCCATCAGGGTTCTTTTCACTATGTTAAGTCCAAGGTCCTCCCAACTCCCCCCAGGTCCAGGAAGGTGAGCAACCAAACTGACAAGGCTCACACAGAGCCCATCCATGCTGTAGAGTCCAAGCCCATTGCCATTGTCCTTGGCTTCTCAGTCATCCTCCACCATCAGCCACATTCAGAGAGTCTGGTTTGGTCGCATGTTCCATCAGTCCCATTCCAACTGGTCTTGGTGGTCTCCCATTAGTTCTGTCCCACCGTCTCAGTGGGTGAACGCACCCCTCACGGTCCTGACTTTCTTTCTCATGTTCTCCCTCCTTCTGCTCCACAGAACCTTGGGAGCTCAGTATGGCACTCCAATGTGGGGCTCTCTCTCTATCTCCATTCATCGCCAGGTGAAGGTTCTATGGTGATATGCAAGATATTCATAAGTATGGCTATAGCATCTGGCCTTTTCCGGCTCCCTCTCCTCAGCTGCCCAAGGAACTAGCTGGGTGCATCTCCCTTGATACCTAGGAACCCCTCTAGAGTCAAGTCTCTTGATGGAATTGAATAGAAGACCCGGATCTTAACCCACAAACCTATGAACACCTGATTTTTGATAAAGGAGCCAAAAATACACAATGGAAGAAGGAGGGCATCTTCAACAAATGGTGCTGGCATAACTGGATGTCAACCTGTAGAAGAATGAAGTAGATCCATATCTATCACCATGCACAAAACTCAAGTCCAAATGGATTAAAGACCTCAATATTAATCTGAACACACTGAGCCTGATAGAGGAGAGAGTGAGAAGTACTCTACAACAAATGGGCAGGAGACTGATTCCTACGTATAATCCCAGCACCACAGACATTAAGGGCAACATTGAATAAATGGGACCTTCTGAAGCTGAGCAGCTTCTGTAAAGCAAAGGACACTGTCACTAAGACAAAAAGGCAGCCTACTGACTGGGAAAAGATCTTTACCAACCCTGCAACTGACAAAGGTCTGATCTCTAAAATATATAAGGAACTCAAGAGACTAGACTTTAAAATGCTAATTAACCCATTTAAAAAATGGGGCTCTGAACTGAACAGAGAATTCTCAACAGAAGAAGTCCAAATGGTCAAAAGACACTTAAGGTCATGTTCAACCTCCTCAGCTATCAGGGAAATGCAAATTAAAACAACTTTGAGATATCATCTTACACCTGTCAGATTGGCTAAAATCAAAAACACCAATGATAGCCTTTGCTGGAGAGGTTGTGGGGTAAGGGGTACACTCATCCATTGCTGGTGGGAATGCACACTTGTGCAACCACTTTGGAAAGCAGTGTGGCGATTTCTCAGGAAATTCGGGATCAACCTACCCCAGGACCCAGCAATCCCACTTTTGGGAATTTACCCAAGAGATGCCCAATCATATTACAAAAGCATTTGCTCAACTATGTTCATAGCAGCATTATTTGTAATAGCCAGAACCTGGAAACAACCTAGATGCCCTTCAGTGGAAGAATGATGAAGAAACTGTGGAATATATACATGTTAGAATACTACTCAGCGGTAAAAAACAATGACATTTTGAATTTTGCATGCAAATGGATAGAAATAGAAAACACTATTCTAAGTGAGGTTACCCAGACCCAAAAAGATGAACATGGGATGTACTCACTCATAATCGGTTTCTAGCCATAATTAAAGGACATTGAGCCTTTAATTCGAGATCCTTGAGAATATAATAAGAAGGTGAACCCAAAGAAAAACATATAGTTATCCTCCTGGATATTGGAAGTAGACAAGATTGCCGGGCAAAAATTGAGAACTTGGGGGTGGGCTGGGATGGGGGCAAGGGAAGATGGGGAGAGAAAAGCATGAAAGGGAGGATGGGGAGAGCTTGGGGGAATGGGATGGTTGAGATATAGGAAGGGTGGATATGGGAGCAGGGAAACATATATCTTAATTAAGGGAGCCATCTTAGGGTTGTTAAGTGGAACTATTAAAGAAACAAAATTTCAACGAATCTTAGATTGCTGATTATTTGACTTTCACAATTATACATAGCTTAAAGATTTACTTTCAAACTTCCTGCTCTTATCTTGGACAAATTTCAGATTTAGGCTACTTTTAATAAGCATTTTGTATATACCTCTTTACCAGTGACCAATAACAAGTTACCCTTGAATCTATCCTTCTTGCCACAGACAAAACAGAATAGTGCAGAGGAAATAGATTTATACAACAAAATACAAATTCTTTCATGAACCATGGTAAAAATATTGTAATTTATTATAGAAGATACCATGCACAATTCTTTAAAGGTTTTTCATTTAATTCATCCAGGTACACAGATTTCTGTGTTCATTGACTATAAAATGAATTGACAAGCAATGTCAAAGGAATGTAGGCAGAAGGAAGATTTTAATTAAATCAACACAAAAATTATAATTCAATGTGACATGTGTTATAAATACTATATAGAAAAAGATTCTTGGTGTGTAATAGGAAGACCTAATCTGGAATGCATCCTTAATATTAATGGAATGACATTTTGGCTGAAATACAGCATCTCTGGGGATAAGCACAAAACAGAAGCAAGACAGCAGAAACTGAAGATGTGAAAGAACTTGGTACCATCCAAGACAGGGGTAGAGGCAAGTCAGGAATGGCAATCAGTGAACTAGGGTAATCATAGGGGAGGTGTCAAGGGGCAAAGCTGAAAGGCCACATGAACTTGAATTATTGAGTGAATGAATATTCCAGAGCTTTTGCATAGCTTAGGCTTAATGAAGTAAAAACACATAATAATAACAAATAATGACTGTTGCCTATTTCCAAATTATAAGTAGCCCATAGTGAATGTACTATTATTTGAATTCTAAAAATCGGTAGGCTAAATCATAATCTTAATTAGGAATAATGATGGAAAGCTAATATCAGATGACAAAAATAATTAACACTTTGAAAAGATAGAGGCTTAGCCTGTTGTGCAGGTAGCCTTCTGCAATGCCAGCCCGCAGCTGGTGAGGGGTTTGGGAGTTTGAACTTCCCATGGGATACATAGCATTATCCTATATCAAAAATGATTTTATATACCTCTCTTTTAAAGAGAATCCCATACCTATATTCTCAGGTGTTTCTTACATTTTTTTTAAGTTCTCTTTTTCTTAACCCACATGCTTAAGCCTATTAAAATATTTTTATTGAACCAAAACTCTACTTAAATACACACACACAGGGGGCTGGAGAGATGGCTCAGTGGGTAAGAGCATTGCCTGCTCTTCCAAGGGTCCTGAGTTCAATTCCCAGCAACCACATGGTGGCTCACAACCATCTGCAATGAGGTCTGGTGCCCTCTTCTGGCCTTCAGGCATACACACAGGCAGAATATTGTATACATAATGAATAAATATTTAAAAAAATACACACACACACAATGTATATGTGTAAAAATGATATTTAATTTTCCACACTTAAAAACAAAAATAAATAAAAATAACATAGCATGAACCCCTGGCCTAATCTCATAGAATCATAGATACATCTTGTTTTTGTACCTCCAACTTTGTAAATTAGGGTTGAAAAGATGATATGCTTTCTTTATTCCTTCCATGCATCATGCTAATACTCCTGTAACAACAGAGGCTTCAGAAATGTGAACTCAGAAGTCAAAGAGAGGTGATTTTCATTTGGGTCTGAGAATGGATATGGGTATGGACTCAAAATGCTTGGACACAATGAATTAGGAGAAGTGAGATTCCCAGCAGTACCTGCTTCCTCATACTTCTCGTTTTAAATGAAGTTCCTTCTTTCTGGATATGGGGCAAGATTATGAGAATCTTTTGACCTATTTTCAGAAAAGTTATTTGGAAGAGTGACCTTCCTTTTCGAAAACCATACATAATTTTTAGCAGATCATTTTACATATGTATTATGGTACAATGTACGTATTCTGGTTTCTCTTCAGAACATATAGATCCTATACCTTTTATATAGTATAGTGGAACATTTTGATACTGGCATGTGATATTTAACAATCAGACACTCTCTTCCCTCCTCCTGCTTCACTGACCTTTCCTCTACCTCGTCCCCCATGCATTCCTCAGAGCAGGTAAGGATTCCCATGGGGAGTCAGCAAAATATGTCATATCACTTTGAGGCAGGACCAAGATCCTCCCCTATATCTAGACTGAGCAAGGTATCCCTCCAAAGAGGATGAGTTCCAAAAAGTCAGTTCTAGCATTAGGGATAAATCCTGGTCCCAGTGCCAGTGGCCCCACAGACTGCCTAAGCCACTCAACTGTCACCAGAATTCACAGGGCCTAGTTTGGTCTGATGCAGGTTCCACCACTGCCAGTCCTCAGTCAGTGAGCTCCCACTAGCTTTGGTTGGATCTTTCTGCGTTTATCCCCTTCATAGTCTTGACCCATTTGGTCATATTATCACTCCTCCCTCTCTTCGACTAGACTCTGGGAGCTCAGCCCGAGGCTTAGCTATGGATCTTTCCATCAGTTGCTCAATGAAGGTTTTATGATGACAATTAAGGTAGTCATTAACCTGATTAGAGGGCGAGGCCAGTTCGGTCACCCACTACACTATTGCTTAGGGGATCATTTTTATGGATTCTTGAGAATTTCTTTAGTGCCAGGCTTCTTGCTAACCCCATAATGGCTCCCTCAATCAAGATACCTTTTTTTCTTGCTCTCCCTCTCTGTACTTGATCCATCTCTACTATCCCATTCCATCATGGTCTTCTCTCCCTCTGTTCTCCCATCTCCCCTTTCCACCCTTCCTTCTCCCCCCTCCACATGTTTCCAATTTTCTCAGGATATCTTATCTATTTTCCCTTCCCATACATGGAAATTTATATATGTCTCTCTTAGGGTTTTTGTTAACCTAGCTTCTCTGGGGTAGTGGACTATAGGCTGGTTATCCTTTGCATCTAATATCCAACATGAGTGAAGATCTTTTCCCATTCTGTAGGCTGCCATTTTGTCTTATTGACTGGGTTCTTTGCCTTACAGAACCTTTTCTGTTTCTGGAGGTCCCATGTATTAATTGTCGCTCTCAGTGACTGTGACATTGGTGCTATGTTTAGGAAATGATCTCCTGTGTTCAAGGCTACTTCCTACTTTCTCTTCTATGAGAAATAAATACAGTGTGGCTGGATTTACATTGAGGTCTTTGATCCATTTGAGTTTGAGTTTTCTGCATGGGGATAGATAAGAATCTATTTGCATTTTTATGCATGTTAATATCCATTTATACCAGCACCATTTGTTGAAGATGATTTCTTTTTTCCATTGTATAATTTTGGCTTCATTGTCAAAAACTGAGAAAAATCAGAGAATCATTAGGTCATACTTTGAAACTTGTACTCTACAAAATTGGAAAATCTCAAAGAAACTAACATTTTTCTGGATAGGTATCATATACAAAATTTAAATGAAGACTAGATAAACAATTTAAATAAACTTGAACCCCTAAGAAACTAGAAGCACTCATCAAAAGTCTCCAACCACCAAAAGCCCAGGGCCAGATGGTTTCATCACAGAATTAAACCAGAACTTGAAGAAGAGCTAATACCTATACTCCCTAAATTGTTCCACATGATAGAAACAGAAGTAACATCACCAAACTCTTTTTACAAGGCTACAGTTGCCATGATAATGAAACCATACAAGGACTCAACTAAGAAAAAGAATTAGAGACCAATCTCCCTCATGAACATTGATGCAAAAATACTTGATAAAATACTGACAAACTGAACCCAAGAATACCACCATGGTCAAGTTGGTTTCATCCCAGAGATGCAGGGATGGTTCAATATTAGAAAATCTGTCAAGGTAATCCATTATATAAATACACTGAAAGAAAAAAAACTGTATGATCATCTCATTAGATGGTGAAAAAGCCTTCAACAAAATCCAACACCTCTTCATGATAAAGGTTTTAGAGAGATCAGTTATACAAAATCATAGCTAAATATAATAAAAGCAACATACAGCAAGCTACTAGCCAATAACAAATTAAGTGGAGAGAAACTCAAAGCAATTTCACCAAAATCAGGAACAAGTCTGTCCACTCTTTCCACTTTTGTTCAATATAGTCCTCAAAGTCCTAGTAAGAACAGTAAGACAACAAAAGGAAATCAAGAGGATACAACTTGGAAAGTCAGACTTTCACTATTTGCAGATGAGTCTTTGAAGAAAGAAATTGAAGAAGATATCAGAAAATGGATAGACCTCCCATGCTCTAGGATAAATACAATCAACATAATAAAAATGGCAATCTTACCAAAAACAAGCTACAAATTTAATGAAATCCCAATCAAAATATTAACACAATTCTTCACAGATCTTGAAAGAACAATATTGGACTTCATATGGGAAACAAAAACCCCTGGATAGCCAAACCAATTCTGTATAATAAAGGAACTTCTGGAGGCATCACCATCTCTGACTTCAAGCACTACTGTAGCTCTTACAATAATGAAAAGAGGTCAATACTGGCTTAAAAACAGACAGACGAACAAATGGCACCTGCTATATCTTTAACCTCAGACATTTATATATTCTTTGTCTTCGTAACCACTAAAATTCCAATAGCCTTGGTGAAAGGGATATGTTATAAATGCCTCATTTGGTGCTGAACATTCTGTGTTCTCTTATTCTGTGCATGTTGTTCAGTTGTGTATCTCTATGTTAATTACTATCAATTGCAGGAAGAAGTTTCTATGGTGGTGGTTTAGAGATGCACTGAAATATGGGAATAGCAATAAGCCACTAGAAGTTATTTTAATCTCTGCCCACTTAGCAGAATAAGAGTAATCGGGCTCTGACCTGTCTACCCATGAGTTACTGGCCAGATAATGGTGCCAGGTGTGTTAAATCTTTCTTAGTTACTTTTCTATTGCTGCAATAGAACACCATAACCAAGGCAATTTATTAACAAAAGCATTTAAAATTTGGGATTAAAGTTTCATTCAGAGGATTAGGATTGAGGATAGTGGAGCGAGGACACAGTGGCAGGAAAATCTGGGATTTTACATTTTGATCCACAAGTGTTAGGCAGAGAGATGGAGAGAAAGAGGGAGATGGGGAGACTGAGAATGACATAAGTCTTTTGAAACTTCAAAACCCATTCCCAGTGACACACCTTCCCCAACAAGGTCACACCTCCTAATATTTCTCGTCAAACAGTTCTACCCACTGGAGATCATATATTCAAATATGTAAGTCTATGGAGGGCCATTCTCACTCAAACCACTATACATATCATGAAACAAGCTTTAGATACAATCCAAAGGTGGTTGGCTACTCTCCTAATATCAGTGCCACTACTGTACCCGTGGACATATCTTCCAATACAGACACTATTGTAGCTCACTAGAATCACAGCTGGGTAAGGCTGATGATAACTTTTTTCTTCTGGTAGCATGTATAGCATCTTCCAGTGCTATGAAAGCTAATGACTAGGGATGAAAGTTTTAGGTCAGTACCAGCGTGGTTTCATCATCAAGTTCTGTAGGGTAACCAAGAGCAATGACAATAGCCTGTAATGTTTAGGGGTTGATGGATCCCTATAAGTGGAGACTGCCCATTTGTTCCCAGCTGCCAAGACCTGAATAATCATACAGAAACTATATTAATTACAACACTGCTTGGCCAATGACTCAGGTGTTTTTCTAGCTAGTTCTTACATCTTGAATTAACCCATTTCTATTAATCTATGTATCACCACAAGGTTATGGCCTACCAGTAAGTTTCTGGTGCCTGTCTCTTTTGGAAGCTACATGGTGTCTCTTTGACTCTACCTTCTTTCACTCTCTATCTCTGTTAGGACTTCCAGTCTGGGTTTACTCTGCTAAGCCTCTTCTCGAAACAGCATTATTTAGCAACCAAAAAAAGCAACACATATACAGAAGGACATAACACATCATAATGCCACTGACCAACACTTTTTTTAAAAAAGAAGTTAACTCATTTCTGGTGATAGGATCTGTATTTTCTAGGATGTGGTATCTTGTGGGGGTGTTGTGCCCTCATTATAGGGTAGCTTCATTTTAACTCCTTTTAAATATGTATATGTGCATATTTTAGGAAGCCATCTACAGTGGTAGATTGCTATGTGGATTTCTCAAAAGGCCTTTAATACTGGTTATCAGTTTCCACCTGCCAATCCCTAATCCAATGCATTTAATCCTTCCAGTTCCACTATTTCCTCCTAAGTGGAAAGTAGGTTGTTAAGGGCATACTCTTAATATACACAAAGCAGTAATTAGCATATAGACATCAACTTAAGATAAAAGTTGCAGACAAACGTGACACAACTAGGAATCTCAGGGAATAATGAGAACAGAGACCTAAGATCAAGATATAAGTCCGGTCAGAGGTGATGGTGCACATTTTTAAACCCAGACATCAGAAGGAGGATCATGTCAAAAAATAATGAGTTTGTGGGTAGCCCGATTCACATACATAGTGAAACCTTGCTTTAAAAAAATAACAAAAACAAACAAATCCCATCATCCAGAGTTATTGAAGATGCTGTTTCAAGAAAATTGAAAATGCTTATATAACAAAGTAGGAAGACACACAGGGGTGTACCATGACAGAAGCCAATGCAGAACAGTCTCCGTCATAGAAAACATTTGAGAGTCATGTACTAGTGAATCTATTTTACACTGTCCTTGGGGGCTGTCCCAAACTTTCATAGTCTTTGAAAGATCACTGGCAGAAGAGACAGCATTGGCCTCTACTTTCCCAAAATCCCTTACAGACCTTTTCTGCTAACTCTCTATTTATAGTCTTAGGGCTCTGGTCACTGAACCGTCTCTGTTTCTGTTTTAAGCCATTTTGTAGTAGGTCTTTCATGAATATATCAGCTCTTTTTGCCAGAATATGAACACTGGGAGAAAGGCCCTTAACCTTTGAAAGGAGAGGCAGGGTGGACCTCGGAAAAACTGTGCAACGTAGGTCTCTGCAGAAACAAGGTGCAACCAATGCCTCTGCAGAAACAAGGTGCAACCAATGCTTCTTGGCTGGCAGGAAATGCAAAGTGGACTGATTTGCATCAGAAGCCAGTTTGTGCAGCAAAAGAAATAGGTACTCAGCTTCTTTACTTGGAAGTTATTGTGAGCCTTTTAGCTATATGATCAGTGTAGTAGTAGGTTCAAATTTGTTCTTTAAAATATCAACTAGGGAAACAAGACCACACACACAGGAAGAGAGGCAGGATTGGAGGCTTGTGGAATTTATTTTTTAAAAAGCAGTATTTTTTTAATCCTTTATAATGATAAAGCATCTAGAAATGGGCAAAGATGGGTTCAGGGGAGATTAAGGGGGTATGACTATCAGAATAAAGGAACACGTTAAATACGAGGAAGAAATAGGTGAAGACAGTGAAGTCTGGAAAATCACAGGGTGAACTTGTATACTCCAGGTTTTATAAATGGCAGGTGTTTTCTCCACACTGTGCTTCTCTGAACCACAGAATCTTTGAGCTTAGGTCATAATTGCATTTCCATAGCACCTTAGAGGATCTAATACACCCACAAAAAAATATATTCCCCTCCATTTCTTATCTCACTTTTATCCACGTGAAAGCATTTCATGCCTTTGTCTTTTAAGGTCCATTTGTTTTCTTAAATTGCCAGTAAACCGAGAATCCACAGTATGAGCTGTCATGACTCTAGCACTTTTCGCTTTACGCTTTTAACTTTTGCAACACGACACGAGGCAATTAAATATTATTACATACAATTTTTAGATAAATAAATTAGATCCAGGTTGAAGCTCAGTATTCTAGTTCCTAAGTTGCAGAACTATGGTTCAAACCCATCTATACAATGGCCTTTAGCACTGCCCTCAGATGCTTTTCTGCCTACAAGAAGCTATCCTTGCTCCCTTCCTCAGCAAGAAATCCCTATGTTGTTGTCTCATCTGAATTGCTAACTGGCTTGATCTGGAAGCCCATGTGGGCTCTTTCATTTCTTTGATCTATAGTTGTCTATGTGAAACTTCTAACTTGAACATGCCCTATTTTGCAAAGCCTTTTCAAGCAGAGACAGCTTTTTCCTTCCTCTCTGAACCTACAAGCTGAGAAAGTGTATCCCCGCAGCAGATTTGATGCCACCACAAATTGTGAAATCAGAGTTGCATGGACTCAGTTCTATTGACTTGCTATGTGATGGAACCTGCCTGCCTCAGCCTCTTCCTATGAAAGATGGAAGAACATCTCTTTGTGTTGATTATGAAGATTGAGTTTAACATGGTGTGATACTACTGGGTGTCTATTGTTTCTATTACTGACAGAACATAATAAATTTTTCATAAGTATTTGTAAATAATTTACTTCATCACTGAGATTACATATAAATATATTTGCTGGAAAGCATGAAGCAGCCACATCTAGTTAGTCATAAAAGAGATGTAATCGGGAATTTTTATCATACTGTATATTGTTCAGTTAATCATCTACTTTAGGTTTGAACTTATAAAACGTGAGTTTTATTTTATCTGATACATTATTCCTATGCATACAAAATGATACTCATGAATTTTCAGATAACAGTAGATAGAGAAAACCTCAGTTCAGCTTTATTTCAAAGTTTGCCCATATTATTACAGTATTTCCATCTGTACAATGAAAAATAACTCAAACTCCTTCATTAAGGCTAATTATATTTATAAGATAGGAAATTAAAATGAGAAATATTAATAATAAATATCCAATAAGATCAATTGGGACTGAGAACTAATTATTTTATGAGTGTTTTATTGTTCTCAATAGAAACAATTTTCTTTGCTAAGAAATCATAGAAAATAATTTCATCCAAGTCTGTGCTTTCCTCTCTTTGCATCCACATAAGGAAACTTTTAATGAAGAATGTTCTGACTCCAGGCAAAGGTAAGGCACATGTGACTCTTCCTCCAGCTAAGCAAAGGTATAATAACATGTGACTCACCTACTTTGAGCTAAAGTTCAAAACTGCTCTTTGCTGTCACAACACAGGCCAGATTGTGAAATGTTTCATGAACTGTACAGTGGCCATCATTGCAAAGCAAGCACTGCGTATGCACACTTCTTACTTAAAAGTGTTTTCTAGACTGAGTCATGGTGTTCCAGTAGGTGAGACAAGGCATTGTTTTAAAACAAACACATGTGCCTTTCAAACTCCATACCCACTTTTAACCCGTGACTTCTACTTAGTCTTCTCTTTCTTTTGTAATATAACTTTGTATGTCTAGTTTAAATTTATAAATAAAACAGCATTTATAATGTATATTATGATGTCTTGAAACATATACATACTATGGGATGATTAAATCTAGTTTATCAACACACATCATAGTACATAGATATTATTGCTATAGTAAGAATCTATAACATCTAGTCTCTTAGTGTTCCTCAAGAATACATTGTCGTTAGCTATAATCACCAGTCTATATAACAGGCTTCTTGAATTCTTCCTAGGTGGTAAGAGGAGGGCCCAGTTGTTGTCCTGGCCTCCTGGCTAGCTTAGCCCTGAAATAACCACACAGAAATTGTATTAATTAAATCACTGCTTGTCACATTAGCTCTATTTCTTATTGGCTAATTCTTATATCTTAATTTAATCCATTTCTATTAATCTGTATATCACCACGTGGCAGTGACTTACAGGGTGAAATTCAGCACATCTATCTCTGGTGGCAGATCCATGGCGTCCCCTGACTCTGCTTTTTTCCTCCCAGAATTCAGTTCTGTCTTCTCTGCCTACCCAAGTTCTGCCCTATCAGGCCAAGGCAGTTTCTTTATTCATTAACCAATACAAGCAACACACAGAGGGGACTCCCACATCAGGTTTTTCTTTTCTTTTCTTTTTTAATCTTTTGAGAAAATCTTTATAACAATCCTGTTTTCTCAGGATCACTATTCTCCTCCTGTGAGATTCACAATTTTAGATCCGATGAGTGGAGTTTGGGCAGCTTGCACCTGGTTGATTGACTTCAAATGTCTTCTATTTTCTCCCATTTTTTGTTACAAATAACTAGGTCTTACAGCTGAGCCTTGTCACACCATAGGGATAGGAAAATGACGCAGTTTAGAGACACGATGGGAGGTTTCTTAGACTTCGCTTGCAGGCCCTTCACTTTCACCAGGAAAGCTTCCCAGAAGAAATGCAACACCATGCCCTCACAACGGATGAACTACGTGGGGAGGACCATCTAGAAAAACATTAAAGTCATCCCAGGGATGCCTGATTAGAGCTTGAATTAGGATTAATTCAAATTGTCTAAAAATAACCTTTTCTATTCTCAACAACCTCTTACTGCAAGTTCTAGAGTGGAGATGTTTCCTGTTAAATGAACTTAGCGGCTAACGAAGCAGTAAGCCATTGAGACATAACGGTTCCAGGGAGAAGGTGGGCGATACACCCAGCGGTACTAAAGCTGAAATATAGATTCATTTGAGCTCGTGAATCCTGTAGCCTCATTGTGATCCCTCAGTGCAGGAGGGGAAGGACTGAGAAACCTGGAGCTGCGACCTCAGAGAAAGGAGCTAGCTTGACTGATTGGAAATGGCAGAAGTGAAGCCCCAAGCACAGCAGCATGGGAGCTGGATGAACACGGTATGTGGAGTCGCGATGGAAACTCCTCAGGTGCATGTCAGAGCCTGCTGAACTGTCCTGAGACTTTCCCAAGGGCTGCTGGGATGCTACCGAATTAGAAACATGCCTGTACGATGGAATAACTTACCAAGAGAAAGAAAAAGAGCTACAAGAAATTTTTTTTTAAGATTAGGAAAATACAAAAAAAAAAAATGAAAACCGAAATCCCTAGCTGCCAAAAGCTGGATGTGGAGTTTAAGAGCTGATGGATGATCAGAGTACCGGTTCCAGGGATGAGTACATTTACCATAACTCAAGACTATACACCTACGAGGTTTGAATGACCTTCGAAGGAAGTCATACTTCAAAAATCCTGAGAGAATATTAAAAATGAGCCTGTTTAACTTAGAAAGGTGAGCATACTATTGTAAAAATCAAAGGCACATGCATGAGTGACTTTACCCACAAACAGGTATAGTCCACTTCCCATGGTATTAGGTGAGTAAGAGTCTAGAAACAGAGAAGGCCCTGTAAATAGTTCACTTAGCTGGTCAAGGATAAAATGTGCATGTAGTAAAATGTGCAGGTTTGAATAGTACATGTGGTTCAACCAACCTTGTAGGGTCATGTGATCAATGTCTGGGATCAGTATGGGGTTTGATGACATGTTCATATTTCCTCATGATGCATCATCAATTAAAGAGGACTGAAAAGTTAGCGTGGTTTCAAAGAAGACCTCCAAACACTCATTTCTCTCTTTTGGATATGAAGGTCATATGGTTTTTATATTCTCTTTGGAATGATATAGAAAAGAGTTGATTTTTCCAAGCACTGACGATAAGCTGCACACTCCTGGCTGAGCTAACCTACTGACACCATTCCACTCAATGGCAATACCGAGGGCTATTGCTTTGCTGAGCTTGTAGTAGCTTATAATAGTTCCTCGAAAATAATCCATTTTCTGTAGGAGCCAGTTCAGTGAACTGATATTTATTAACCTGAGATCATCATCCCTGCTTCCTTTAGACCGATTAGAGTGGCCCTGGTCTCCTTAGCTCTCCACAGTCCCATCACCATGGGGGTACTGTTTAGCTTTACCAAGTTGACTAAAGAGGGCGACCTAGATTCATAGACTTCATTGTGGTTTTTCTCATTATAAACGATAAATTTTATTCATTATTCAGTGTGGCAGTTGCTTTTACTCTTGAGTTGAGGTTATTGCATGTTTGTGTCTTTTTAAAAACTGAAACTCTACCTCATACTGGGGATGCTTATTTGGAGCTAAAGGTACAGGAAGCTAATTCAGAATCGATGAGGCCATGAAGGTGATGAATATTAGTATTCTCCAGGAAAACACAGAGCTTCCCAGCAGGGTCTTTGTGAGGACCCAACTACAAGCTGTTCATCTGCATATCGTAATTCAGTTTCTTATCAAGTCCCTGGCTTGTGGGCCCACTGCTTCTGCATTTCTGTCAGAAATAAGTGTGTATTATTTAACCCACACAATCTATTGCATTCCACCACAGCAACCTGAGAAACCCAAGACATTAGCATGTCAGTCTTATGGAAGAATGGCCACGAATGAGTGATCAAAAGAAGAAGCCATCTAGCTGAGTTGGACCTTGGTTGTAGCACACTTACTATTTAGAACTCAGATACCCAAGGTCTACATAGGGAAACGGCAAATCACTGAATTTCTAGGTGCCTATATCTGTTTGCACACTTATCAATCTATTTGCATTGTGAGTATGCTTTCTCCAAACACATAGGCATAGGCAACTTCAGGGAAAGATTCTAAAAATCACTTAAGTATAACTGTCCTGGTCTTGCAGAATTGTTGCTCCTAGCAATCAGTCATCTATGTAGCAATAGTATTTTAGTTCTAAAACCTGGCTCGAGGTGGAAAATGTGAGAGTTTCTAAGTGTTAGAAATAATATTTATATTTCATGGTTTTATAAAAATTCCATGGGCATACAATATGTGGGCTTTCTTCTAACATTTTCATATGCAAATTGTGTGGCCACACCTCTTTATCTCACATTAACCCAACTCTGATATTTTTTTTTGCTGCTTCAATGTTAAGAATATCTCTTCAGTTATCTGCTAATTTTTCCTTTGACATAACAAGGTAAATTGATCATCTCGCTGATTCCCAACCATGCTTTTGAATGGCAATGGTTGTAGTATCTTGATCTCAGCACTGTTATCTGAGTTATATTGGTGTCTTAGGGTTTTTATTGCTGTGAAGATATACCATGATCATGACGACTCCTATAATGGAAACGTTTAATTATAGTGGCTGGCTTACAGTTTCAGAGGTTCAGTCATTATCATCATGACCAAGAACAAGGCAGTGTGCAGGAAACTTGAGCAAAAGAAACCCAAAGCCCGACCCCTCAGTGACACATTTCCTCCAACAAGGCCACACCTCCTAATAGGGCCACTCTCTTTGGGGGTCATTTTCGTTCAAACCACAATTGCCTTAGAATGTTCTCAGTTCCATTGCTATCAATGAGTCAATGAGACAAGGTTTGTCTATAACAATTTTCCCTCCTACACTGAGGAGAGCCACTGAGAACATTTCAGTGATAGAAGCTCCCCTCCCACTAGGACACCATGTAAGGCCTTGTTTTAAATTCCATGCAGTACTCCCAGGGGGCTGCAACTATCTGCAACAGTGCTTCTCAATCTGTGGGTTATAACACCTTTGGGGGATATAATGATACTTTTACAGGGGTCATGTAACAGATATCCTGCATATTAGATATTTACAGCACAATTCATAAAAGTAACAAAATTACAGTTATGAAGTAGCAGTTAAAATAATTTTATGGTTGAGGGGGTCACTACAACATGAAGGACTGCATAAAGGGTTGCATATTAGGAAGGTTGAGAACCACTCGTGTACACACAATAATTCTTTCTATGCATAGACTTCTTGAGAGCCCTAGTGTTTCCCATCATCAGATGACATAATGAATTCTTCATTTCTGCATTGCTAAAATGATTGTTTCATCAAATATCAGGAACAATATCACTGCGGTGGTATCTTTTGTAAAAGTGATAACCATTTTAATCAGTAGACTTTTAGTAAAAATGATACCCTCGATGACATGCTGGAACTAACAATCTTAGGAGACAAACCTCAGTTGTCTTGACTCAGGACTCTACGGAAGAAAGAATTCTGGCTCAGATCTCCAGAGATTCTAGATTGTAACATCTCTCCTCTTTAGCTCAGTTTCCACACTGTTTCAGACTTGTCACCATACCTCCTTAAATAAATCTACCTACTTTGTCCCTTCCTCAATGTCTAGATGCCTGCTGAAAAAAAAAAAGCTGACAACGGCAAGAATGTGACGTCTGTAATTCAAGCAGAATGTGAATCTACTACTGTAATGATGTCGCCTCTTAACTGATACATTCTCCCCTGGTTGGTGGTTGGTTGACTTTAGTAGAAGCCACTTTCAGGGATCATTAATATACAACTTTGTCTGGATCTCTATGATCAAGTCTTCTTGGAGTGCAGAATCCTGTTGCACAGGTACCCTTCCCCCAACTCCATTGCTGCACTGGACTCCAGTCTCACATTTTAATGTCATTTTTGTACACAATGTAAACAGCCTGGCATTTCTTTCATGCTAGTGCATGCTTTCACTAACATTTCCTTCCAATACTGCTGAACAGCTTTAAGTAGTAGATCACCACATTGTGCAGAAAATGTTTGTCTTCATTGTCAGTCACTGGTAAATAATTCAGCTCCAAAGCTCAAAAGTCCATACTTACAAACACCTTCTCAGACTCTTCCTGAGAGGAACTAATGTACATTCCTAAGAGAAGTTTGGATATATAATAGTTATTTGGAGCTGATACCTAGGAGCTAGGCATGGAGCTTAGTGAAGAGTTCTTTCCAAGATATCTAGAACTGATATCTTAAGGGAGAGCAGAGTTGGGCCAATCAGCAACCCAAAATGATGAAACAGTGTGACAAGTCAAAACTAGCAGACCTCTTTTACAGAAATCATACCTGACTACATTATCCTACACTGGATCACAGGGAGTAGATCACCTGATATAGGTGAAGGAAGGGGCTGTTGAGAGCAGACACGATTTCCTTTAGCAGAATCAGAAGTTAAAGATACTGTTATCTTGGGGCTACCTGTTAGCCACATTGCTTATAGCTGCGCTGAAAATTCGATGAGAAGAATTCTGGGAAAAATAACTAACCTTGAAGTCAGGACCTAAAATCTAAAATAAGAAACAAATACCAACACCAAAACACACACACATATATATATGTGTGTGTGTGTGTGTGTGTGTGTGTGTGGTGTGTGTGTATGCATATATATGTGTGTGTATATATGTATATATATATACATATATCTGTGTGTGTGTGTTGTTTGAACCTCTCATGAACAACACACATAGTTTCCTAGTGAACAATAGAATGAAACCCTTACCACTTCTGCTTCTTCTACTAATACTGTTCAGTCTATCTATCTATCTATCTATCTATCTATCTATCTATCTATCTATCTATCTATCTATCTAATTATCTATAGAGAGATAGATATAGATATACAGATTATATAAATATATACATATATTTATATATAAATATATAGTATATAATACTATATAGTATTCAATTAGATGGAGTGTTACAGAGAGGTAAAGAAATAGAAGGATATAGCTTGATAATGTGTCCCAAAAGATTATGTTAGTATCTTGGTCCCCTAGGTAGCAGTGTTGAGGCAATGGGGCTTGGAAAAGCTGTTTGGTCACAGTGGTATTGCCCTAGAAGGAGCCCTATTGACAACTGCTCCCCAACTCTCCTTATTTCTTGTCTTCCCTCTTGTAAACATCATTCTTGATGCCCTCCTGCATGTTGTGATGTAGTTGGAAGTCTCTGGCCAGAGCCTTCACAACTGAAACCTTCATTATCTTCATTGCTGTTGACAGAGGTTTATGTCCCACGCAGTTCTGCAGCCGTTCAGTCACAAAGAAACACACAGAGGCCTACATTAATTATAAATTGGTTGGCCCATTAGCTCAGGCTTCTTGTTCACTAACTCTTACATCTTACATTAATCCTTAATTCTTGTCTGTGTTAGCTATGAGGCTTGGTGCAGCCTCTCATTTCCTGTGGGAATAAAAAAGCAAAACATCTTTTCCAAAGTAATATATCTTTTGACTTATATTTTGAAGTCAAGGCATTTTCAAAATATATATGTTGGATTAATCCAGCAGCATTTCTAATCAAATGTCTTTTGGCAGCTGTTGCTTCTTCCTCAGCCATCAAACAATTTAAAGACAACACAATAACATTCAGTATCCAGATTCTATCTGTATTTTCCATCTTTACCTGGATTTATTTAAAACTCTATTTCTTTTATTTTGATTTTTTGATTTTTTTTTTTTGAGACAGGGTTTTTCTGTGTATCTTTGGCTTTCCTGAAGCTCACTCTGTAGACCAGGCTGGCCTTGAACTCACAGAGAACTGCCTCTCAGTTGCTGGGATTAAAGGTGTATTCCAACACCACCCAGCTTCTGGATTTGCTTCCTGTTCTCCATTCGTGCAGAGGGCTGTGATCTGTGAGTCTACCCCTAGCAAATATTTTATTTTATTATACTCAATTCTGAGCTAGTGTGGGATTATTTTATAACATCCATCATGATCTGACTCCCAACATGTGACAGCTGGAAGTAATTCTAGAAGATGACTTCCCCTCCTCCAACAAAATTTGTCCTCAGGGTTAGGAACATCAATTGGGGGTTGATTATAATTGGTATAGGGTTGGGAATTGGGGTGAAAATTATGTAGGCTTAGGGCTCTCTTTAGATAAAAAAGGGAAATTGGGTGGGATAATAGGTAGATTTTTATGAGCTTACGTACACAAATAATAATAGTGAGTAATAGAGTGAATACTTATGAAATATTATTTATAGGCAATTTACATTGGTATAGATTCTTGTATATTGATACAAATTCAAATTATATTGAATATGCTCCTATTTCTGTTTACAATATTTGTACACCTAGGCAATGTTATTTTGTCATATTATATGCATAACTGTTTCTACCTCTTCTTAAGACATTTTGCATATTGAAACAATTTTAGGATATATTTATCATAATGCATTGTACATGTCTCCCTCTGATCAAGATACTTATACATTTACATTTTGAGGTCATTGTCCTCATTTGCTGCACAGTTGTTTAAAGATTAATATTCTAATATGAAGTCTTAGTCCTTAAGTTATATAGTTATTAAGTATCATAGGTCTAATCCATGTTTGTCATAGTTAGACTAATCAGGTTCTTTAGATACAAAGAAATTGTATTCCACATAGATAGGTAATCTCTAACCACTTCAAAGAAATATAGAATATGGAATTTAAATAACTTAGGGTTCTGTTGATGTGAGACACGATTGCTCCTGGCAGCATCAATCTATTCCAAAGAGAATGTTGAGCACTAAAGACACTCCACTTGGAGCTTGTTTTCTTCTTGGCAAAACTGGCCTTTTGGCAAGGAACTGCCCATACCTTGACCACTGACAAAGTGCATGGTGTCTGGACAAGACAAGCAGGATACAAGAAAAAAAAAAAAACTGCCAAACCTTGTCAAGACAGGGTAAGGCGATCCTGAAAATTTTTCTGCCTCTGAAAATGGTCTGTTAATTATTCAAGGCCTTAGCCAAAGTTGGTTGCTCCAATTTTGCAAAAGGGACATTGGGTCATTGCCCAGGTAGCCAGTTGTCTCTGTCATCTATTACACATTTTGGAAGTTGCTTGATTCCACTTCTTGTCTACTCAAGTAATATTATCTCCCTTCTCAGGTCTTCGATGGGGTTGAAGACTAGATAGCCAGAGTTACATTGCTCTCATGACTTAGCCAAGCCATTTCTAATATAAGACTTAGACTCCTTAGGATAGGATAATTATTAAAACATTTAGCATATGTTTCTTGCTTGATATTGTTTATGCTGTTTGTAATTCTAATTTTTATATTTGATATTTGTCCTTATTGTATATATTTTTATATTAAGCTTAGAACTCTTTTATTTAAGAAAAAAGGGGAGGTGTTATGGGAGCCCCATCAGCCAGTAGCCTTTAAGATACCAGCCCACTTAGGCATAGCCTCTTAAATTAAATGCCAATGTAAAGCATGTGCTAGCTCTCTCTTCTGGCTTCTGGATTCGGTTCCTCTTTCCCGCTTGTGCAGAGAAATGTGACCTGTGAGTCTACCCCTAAATAAATAACCTTTTATTATACTCAATTCTGAGCTAGTATGGTATTATTTTGCAGTATCCATCATCACTTTGCTTTATGAATATCCAGCCTCGAATAAGCTATTATAATAATAAAAAATTTGGTAAGTGTCAAGTCCTACTTTTTTTTCTGAAAGCAGTATAACATCTTCCATCACATATCTCCTAAGGTCTAAGTTAGTTATTCCACATTTGGAAGCAGATTGCACTGTATTCAGTAGGTTCTGTGAGCATGCTCTTATATGGCAAGAGGGATTTTAAAGATGTAAGATCACAAACTTTAAAGGAGAGAGGTTATCTATATAAATTCAGTCCACTCAAAGGAGCCCTTAACAGATGTTTTGATAAAGGAGAAGGCAAAGAAATTCAAAGCAGTAGACAACCTTAGGGTCTGTAGTTTTGTGAAGATGGAATGCAATGTAACAAGGAATTTTGGCATCTTAAGAGATCTGAGTTGCTACTACTCACGAAGAATTAAGCCAGATAGGACAAGGCAGTGGTGCACACCTTTAATCCTTTAATCCCAGCACCCAGGAGGCAAAGGCAGGCAGATCTCTGTAAATTTGAGGTCAGCCTGGTCTGCAGAGCAAGTCCAGGACAGCTAGGGCTACACAGAGAAACTCTGATCTTGTCTTGTAAAACAAACTAACAAAGAAAGAAACAATAACAAAAAAAAAAGAAAAAAATCAAGAAAATAGGGAGTAGAGGCTGAAGATGTAGCTCAGTTGGCAGACTGCTTGACTGGTATGCATGAAGCCCTGAATTAAACACCCAGATTCACATAAATTTGGCTATGCTAGTACAAGCCTGTTGTCCCAGCACCTGGGAGGAATAGACACTTATTAGAAACTATACCCGGGAGATGGCGGGATAGCTCAGTGGAAAAGTGCTCACCAAGGATTCTAGAAATTGATACCTAAATTAGTAGTGGAAGACCACAAGTCCAAGGTTATCCTCCATTACAGAAAACCTTGTCTCAGAAAATAAAACAGCAACAAAAAATAGCAAGGACATGAAACCCTATAAAAGCAAGGAAACAAAATTTGTTAGCCGATGTGAAGAAGCTTGGCAACAGACTTTCCTCCAGATTGTGAGACCCAGAGCAGAGACTGTTCACTTACAGCAAAGTAAGTTCATAGATTGTGATGTTAGAAGCCAGCAACTCTGTGGTCCTTTGTTACATCAGCAATAGCAAACTAATACTGACTTATGATTCCCATGTACACAGGAGAATTTGTAGGACAGTAATTTCTGAGTCAAAGCTTACCTTTTCCTTTTGTTGAAAAATAGGCCACAGTAGACCTCCTCTCTGAGCAAGTCATCATGCTCTGATAATCCTAAATCACATGGAGAAATCATGTTTCGATGACCCACATAGACTGAAGATGTTTCATTGTGCCCATCCTTTTGACATTGTGACATGACCTTGTCATTTATAAAGTTCATGCTGAAGAATCATCCAATCAAGTTAGAAAAAAAAAAAGAAATAGAGAAAAAAGAAAAGAAAATCATGTTTTAAGTAAGTTGATGCTTTTGTGTTGAGTTATATACATAGATGTCTTAGACTTTAAGTTGGACATGGCTATATGATATTAGCCTATGTTCTTGTTCTCCACTCTTGCTAAGATTCTACATATCAGAGAATAGGCAATCAATTGATTCTTATTTTGCAAACAAGATCAATAAACACCATAAGATCACTGCTGGTTTAACTACTTTTGGTTTTGTTTGTTTGGTTGGTTGGTTGGTTTTTTTTATAGACAAATAACAGTAAGAGCAGAAAGAGAGGAGAAAAATGTTCCTTCAAATACAGGCAGATACAATCTTTAAAGGTCCCATACCTGGAGTGGGGAAGAAATGAATTTCTCTCTAGTATAGTCAAGGGTCACAGCTTTATTCTACAATTATAACTTGACTGAGTGATGGGGGATGAAAATACATTTGTACATTCTACTTCCCAGCCATATCCCTAGCTCCTACATGACAAATGATCCTCCTTATGGTGAACCAAAGATATCCATCTTATCTTAATATGAGATTTATTTCAAGTATGATGACACTAAAGTGATTGATTTTTCTATGAAAACTATGTCTGCATTATGCAACTGTCCAATTTGTCCATTAAAAATGATTAATGAAACAAGCTTCCATTGTCTTATTTCTGGACTATTTCCTAAACATGTACATATGTTGTATTTAATAATGCAATCTTTTATTTCTATAAAAAGGGTTATAACCTACAAAGCAATTCTGTTTACATTATTTGGTTGACATTTCTTAGTTACCAAGATAGCTTATATCACTTATGAAGAACGTATGCTTAACATTTTGCTTTTGCCCAAGCTGTGTGTTAGGAGTACATGTGTACACCTAATACACTTTCAGATACCTAGTGGAAATTGTATTTTTTTTAAATAAAACACGAGTTTATTTTGCACATTAAAAACAAGTCAATAACACATGTGTACAGAATAACTTTATTTACACAATCATAGAAATTAATAATAAAAGTATTTCAAGTATATAAAACACAGGAATTGTTTTGTGCTTTTTTTCATATCATAGAATACTTCCTACCAAAAAAAAATGTCCAAGCTACTGACTCATACCTACACCTACATGTATATAGGAAGAACCGGAACTTGTGAACAAAAAAATGTATATTACTCCAATTATATAACATAATATTTGAAAAAACTCAGTTACTCCTAGGCCAACAGTCTCCTGAGATAGGGGAGAGGGTGGAAAACGTGCACACAGGGCAAGGCACATTCTAGACTTAGGAGAATGCTTGTGTATCTAAATTTGCCAAAACAAACCAAACTGTAAAATGCATACAGGCTAATGCACTTGAACTGTAGCTCAGTAAAGTTTGTGTAAACTAAAGTTGCAATATCGCTTACAAAACAAAACAAAAAACAGACAACAAAATCCCATAATTTCCCTTTGACTCTTTACCCTTGTGGACCAAGCCCATTAACTGGAAGGCTACAGTGGAGAGGCTCTCATATCTTTTTGGAACATATTTTCATGTCTCCGGATAGCATTGCCAGGCAGCTTTTTTATTACTGTGACTAACTACCCTAGATACTGTACTAAAACAGAGATTCACTCTTTGGAAAGTTCACAGTACATGGTGGTTTAGCACAGTTGATCTGAGATAATTGCTTGCTTCATGGCCAGACGTAGAAAGAGAAGGACAAGCATGGTCTTTGCTCTAACACCACCTTCAGTAACACGCCTGAATGACCTACAGTCTCCACTATTCCCATTACTTCCAAAGTATTCCACCACCCCTTGATGGCACCATAGGCAATAGACAAAGCTACTAACACACAGGTCTAAGATCTAAGATATAGCAACAACTCATCAATTAGGTAATGAAGATAGTGTATTTTGGTTTTTAAAAAACATAAAAATATTACTAGACGAACCCTCTGTCTCAAGGTTCATATCTGTGTGTCTGTAGACATACTTATTTGATGAGTGTTTTACAGACATACTTATTTGATGAGTGTTTTACGGACATACTTATTTGATGAGTGTTTTATAGATATACATACTTATTTGGTGAGTGTTTTGGCATCTGAACTATACATATTGTGAAGGTTCAAAGCCTGATGCATTATCTGCTTTAGGTCATCACAATTTATAACTGAAAAATAATCGCACAGCCTTTAATATAATCAGCCCTAAAGTATATTCAAGTGAAATGATGGAGGTAAGCAATCTAAATGGCTATGGACCTTGTGATGCTGGGTCTGCCCTGACAGATGAACTCCTGGTAAGCTAAGAAAAAAAAAAATGAGCAGAAAGTGTATGATGTAAGTGAAAGCTAATCCTATTATATTTTCATCCAGTTCAAGGGTCAAAGAGCAGAGGCATAGACAAATGGCTCTAAAAATATACTTCACTGGGTACAAGAGATCTGGACTAGATAGCATTGAAGAATGATAAGATCATAATTACAAGACTGTTAAAAAAAGTTAAATAGCATTAAAAAAGAATTGGCACACAATATGTAGCACACCAATGTATCAATTCTTGGTACACAATTATTGGCACACAATATGTAGTGCACCAGCGTATCAATTCTTGGTACACAATTATTGGCACACAATATGTAGCG
The DNA here is from genome assembly GCF_903992535.2 of Arvicola amphibius. Lineage (NCBI taxonomy): Eukaryota > Metazoa > Chordata > Mammalia > Rodentia > Cricetidae > Arvicola > Arvicola amphibius. Next base: position 34,620,138 of record NC_052063.2, read on the forward strand.
CACCAGCGTATCAATTCTTGGTACACAATTATTGGCACACAATATGTAGCGCACCAGCATATCAATTCTTGGTACACAATTATTGGCACACAATATGTAGCGCACCAGCGTATCAATTCTTGGTAGGCGGAAAGTAGAAAACCAATGGAAAAACGAGGAGCAACCTGCTTTACTTTTAAGCAAATAAACCATGCAATTGCACTGAAAATCCAGCTTACTGAGAAGTTCTCGGTTGAGGGAATTTTCTGTGAAGGTCTCGTATGACCTTGAGTTATGATGTGAAAGCGAATAGTGATGAACTCCCCCAAGGTCATTCTAAAGACTTGACAAGTTTCACAAGGACCAAGCTGGCAAATCTAGGTTGACATATTATGAAATACCTTGATTTACATCGCTCTCCGAAATCTTAGCAACAAGCCTGTTTCTGTAAAATTTTCGTATTTAGGAAAGTGAATTTGCCTGGGGTTTCAAATAATAACATGCTACATTAGTAGTTTTCATTTTTAAGATTGCCCATAAATTCTTTACTTATTTGTAGTCATGAAATGCTTAATAATGTCATAGAATTTTTAGAGACCTAAGCTACCTATTAAGGTTTTAATGTAAATCCTGTGACCCAGAGAGTTTAAATGACTCTTCTTTGATTACATGCACAGAAAATGGTACTGTCTTACTTAATTTTCAGGCTGACAAAACATGACCGAAAACTTAGTCAGTGGTCCTCAGTGCATTGCAGCTCCTTTGAGGGCCCAATGATTTTTTCACAAGGGTTGCCTAAGACCATCAGAAAACATAGATATTTACATCATGATTCATAATAATAGCAAAATTACAGTTATGGAGAGGCAATAAAAATAATTTTATGATTGGAGGTCAGCACAATCGGAGGAACTATATTAGAGGACTGCAGCACCAGGAAGAGTTAGAACCGATGGTTTAAGAAAAGGGGGAGGGGCTGGAGAGATGGCTCAGTGGTTAAGATCACTGACTGCTCTTCCAGAGGTCCTGAGTTCAATACCCAGCAACCACATGGTAGCTCACAGCCATCTATAATGAGACCTGGAACCCCCTTCTGGCATGCAGGCACACATGGAAGGAATGCTGTACCCATAATAAATAAATAAATCTTTTTTTTTTAAAAAAAAAGGGGGAGTTATCTTGGCTTGCAGTTTGAGAGGATACAATCCATCATGGTGGGTAAGGCATGACAGAAGGGGTGGTTTTTGGATGATTGGATCATGTTGGCAGCCAGAAAGCAGATGATCTGGGTAGGAAGCAGAAGCTGGACCCTTCTCCCTGACACATTTCTTCTTCTTTTCTTTTTTTCTTTTTTCTTTTTTTGGTTTTTTAAGACAGGGTTTCTCTGCAGCTTTTTTAGAGCCTGTCCTGGAACTAGCTCTTGTAGACCAGGCTGGCCTCGAACTCACAGAGATCCGCCTGCCTCTGCCTCCCGAGTGCTGGGATTAAAGGCGTGCGCCACCACCGCCCGGCGACACATTTCTTCTTATAGGTTCCTAACTTTGCAAAGAGTATCATCAGTTGGGGACAAAGTGCTTAACCTCATGAATTGAAGGGGACATTGTATATTTAAACTCTAGCAGGCACTAACTTCTGGGTTCTTTGGAGCCATAGTCAGCCACCATGGAGCATATCACACAACTCACCAAATAATAATTTACTCCTAGTTGGCACTTATGGAATCTCTACCTCTCTGTTTATGTCTATGGTAAAACTTTCAAGTCTTTAGAACAGCCAGAATAGTTAGATGATAACATCTATTAGATACTTGGAGTTCATTCAACTTGGTTTATAAATAAAATAATTAAAGTGTAAAATTAGGAAAATATAAGCTGATAAGGTGCTTTTTTACTTATTTATTTTTAAAAATTCTCTCACTCTTTTGAATACTGTGTGTGTGTGTACGTGCCGTGTATATGTGGGAGGGGGTTGCTGGGACCAGAACTCATTTCCTCTGAAAAAATAGTAATTGCTCCTAACTACTGACCTATATCTCTCCTGGTCCAGAAAAGAAATATAGTGTTGAATCTGCTGAAGGAACTTTGGGATGAAGCAACTTAGGATGGGCCACCAAAAGTCATTTTCTTCGGCAACAGATCCAGTAATGCTGTGGTGAAATTATTGAAAAGTGTACCACCAGTGTTCTTCAAAACTTCATGAGAGGGCTCCACAGAAGACATTGTCAAAGTGACCTTATGACGATTCACTCCAAATGCGCAGCAAGGAGAGAAGAAATGCTGTTTACACTTTGTACAGACCATGGGGCCAGGCTGCAGAAATCCCACTCAGGGCTTTGAGTCAGCTATAAACCCAGTCACAGTTCACCACTGCCTGATGCCAGGTGCATGTTTGGTTTTATTCCAGTCGAGGGGGGGCTATTGAGTAATTTTATCTTTTGTCCTCAGTTAAAAACCAATCTATCGTGGGTCAGATGCACCTGCTTGGTCTTACTGCAATGCTGTAGAGAGATTGTTGGATGGATTTGGGGATCACGTGAGTGTTTGTATATCTCATTGAAGGGCACAGAAGAACAATGCTGAAAGTTTAATAATCACCCAGTTTTTGTCAATGTAACCACTAGCAATAGTAGAGAGGGTGCCTGAATGGGCCTTCTATAATCAGATTAGTGTCTACCCTAATTGTCATTATAGAACTTACATCAAATAACTGATGGAAGCAGATGCAGTGGCCCACAGCCAAGCCCTGGGCTGAGCTCCTGGAGTTCAGTTGAAGAGAGGAAAGCAGAATCATATGAGCAATGGGATCAAGATCATGACTAGAAAAACCACAGAGACAACTGACCTGAGTTAGCAGAAACTCATGGACTGACAGCTGGGGAACCTGCATGGGACCGAACTAGGTCCTCTGAATGTGGGTGACAGTTGTATGGCTTGGTCTGTTGTGTGTGGGGGGTGCTCTGGCAGTGGGACCAGACTTATCTTGGGTGTATGAACTGGCTTTTTGGAGCCCATTCCCTATGATGGGATACCTTGCTCAGCCTTGATACAGGGGAGGGACTTGGCCCTGCCTCAACTTGGTATGCTAGACTTTGTTGACTCTCCAAGGAAGGCCTTATACCTTCTGAGGAATGGATAGGGTGGGTATGGGGGCTGGGAGTAGGAGAAGGTGAGAGAGGGGAATTGGAATTGGTATGTGAAATGAAAGAAATTAAATAAAAAATTATTATCAAACAGTATCTTATACTGTTTATAACTAGATGGGTTAAGTTCTCATGATGAAGCAGTCCTGAAACCACTGAGGGTCACATGCCTACACAGAGGCCAAACTGGCCATCGTATTTAGGAACTCCAGATTGTGCAGTTAATCTATTGGAAACTTGGCAGGGTGGCAGAGAAAGAGAGGGATGTAGTAGCATGCTGGAATTATCATCATCATCATCATCATCATCATCATCATCATCATCATCATCATCCCAAGGTTATTCTAAGATTATTATTTATTGTAAGGGAAAAACTTAAGGACCAGGAATGGAAGTCTAGTTTCAAGGTATGGAGCATGGGGAGAAGAGAGAGAGAGAGCTGGATGGGCCAGCAGCTTTCTCTGGGCACCCAAAAGTCATACCCTAACCTGGTCCAGCCTCTTAAAGTTCATTGGAGGAAGGAGGTTCCTCATTACCGCCTCCTTTTGTCTAAATAAGAGGTTCCAAACATAATACAAAACTATATACATAAGAACAGATATCAAGTATAAAATTAGAATTACAACCAGCATAAACAATATTAAGCAAGGAACATATGCTAAATGTTTTAATGAACATTCTATCCTAAGGAGTCTAAGCCTTGTATTGGAAATGGCTTGGCTAAATCATAAGAGTTAGGTAACTACAACTATCTAATCTTCAACCCCATCAAAGGCCTGAGTAGGCAGGAAGTGCAATCAAGCAGCTTCCAAAATGTGCAGTAGATGACAGAGAAAACTGGCTAACTGAGCAATGACCCAAAGTCTCATTTACAGTGTTGAAGCAACCAACTTTAGCTAAGGCCTAGAGTAATTGACAGATCATTTCAGAAAAAAATAAAACTGTCTTACCCTGTCTTGGCAAGGTTTGGCAGTCTTTCTTCTAGTATCCTGCTTGTTCAGTCTGGACACTATGCATTTTGTCAGTGGTCGAGGCATGGGCAGTTCCTGGACCAAAGGCCAATTTGCCAAGAAGAAAACAAACTCCAAGTGGAGTGTCTTCATTGTTCAACATTCTCTTGGGGATAGATTGGTGCTGCCAGGAGCAATCATGTCTCACATCACCAGAACCCTAAGTTATTTAAATGCCATGCTCTACAGATCTTTGAAGTGGTTGAAGGTTACCTATTTATGCAGAATACAATCTCTATGTAGCTAAAGAACCTAATTAGTCTGACTATAAGTATAACAAACATGAATGACTTTTGACCTATACTACTTAATACCTGAATAACTTAAAGACTAAGACTTCATATTAGAATATTAAACAATCTTTAAACAACTGCAACAAATGAGGACAATGACCTCAAAATGTATAAGTATTTTGATCAGAGGTAGAAATATATAATGCAATAGGATTTTATACTGAAGTTACAGGCAACTTAAACTCATTTTCAATTGGATCAACCAGAAAGGACACAGAGGTTTATCTTTAAACAGTAACCCTATTTCGAACCAGGCAGACACCCCCAATATAACTGTAATGGAAGTACAAAATGTAGTTGGGTAGATCATTGCTCCTGCGGTTATTGTCAAGAGCCTCTATTGTTTACCTGCCTTCAGTGTTCACAAAGTCTTCCCTTTCCTCAAAGGTGGATAGAATTATTTTTTGATCTGGCAACCTTTGTGATGGGTGCTAGAAGATTTCCAAAATAAATGAAACATTATAATTTTTTAGCAGCCTGTTGATTACAGTGAGAGATAATTTAAAAACCCCAAAGACATACAAGTGTACTTTGAATTGTAAGGAAATGGTCCAAAAGGTTAAATCATGGTCTTTGGGAGAACTTAGAGAGGGACAGATTGCTATGAAATACTGGATGGGATACAGAGTTGATGACCTACTGTCTGTGCCTGGGAGGGGCATGCAGATACAAGCTACAAAAGGTGGGGAATGAAAAAAGAGAGAAAAATATAAGAAGTTAAGGGCTGAGGATAAGGATGGAGGCAAAGAACCAGAGCCTGAAGTGGGCAGTTGTGGGTATGGACAGTCTACACAGCCTATGAATTCACTGGTTTGTTTCTTTGTGGGATGTGAGCTGCTAGAGTGGCAGATACCATTTTCTTTTGCCTGTTATTTTTTTTAACCATTCTTATTTTAGATGATGAATAGCGAAAATTTGTAGGCAACCTTTCCACGTCAGTGTTCTGAATACTCCTCGTATGAGTTCTTTCCTCACTGAACTATATTTTCTCCTTAAGCTCTGAATAATATCAAGTGACAAATTACATGATTATATGCATTAATTAACTGAACTTATTCTCGGTACATTCTACTTTCAGATTCCTTTGTAATCCAAACAAATATTTACATACCAAGCCTAGCTATAGCAGCAAAGCAATTCAGAAAGGAATTCCCAATTATAACCCAAGGGAGGCAAGAAAATTAGATTCAGAGTTTTTTTAGGGGGGGATTATTTGTTTGTTTGTGATCCTGGGAGTTTAGCATAGGGTATTGCACTAGGCAAGCTTCATACTGTTAGGCTACACTCTCAGCCTTAAACCAAAAATAGAAAACCTTTTTTTTTTTTTTATTGGAGGCAGTGGGTTTTGAACCTGTGGGTGGCCATCCCCTAGGGGGCTGCATATCAGACACCCTTCATATAAGATGCTTATATTACAGTTCATAAGAGTAGCAAAACTACAGTTACGAGGTAGCAATGAGGTAACTTTATGGTTGGGGGTCACCAGAACATGAGGAACTGTATTAAAGGGCCATAGCATTAGGAAGGTTGAGGACCCCACTGTTTGGAAGCATTAGCTCACTAGTAGCTCTTGATGCTCCTGAACTAGCTATGTAGCCTGGAACCTCCGGTCTTCCTGCCTCAGCTGCACCACCAGGCCATGCTGGATTCAGATTTAAATACTGAAAAACAACACCATAAAAGCATGCTCAGTAATGGGATAAATAAGACAAGAGACTGAAGAAAGTATAATATAAAAATAAAACATACAAGAGAACAGATTAAATTCAAGAACTGTATATTTTCTTGTGCTTCCTCTTCTTAGAAAAGAAATAAAAGTAATGAATGGACAGAAAAAAATCTTAATAACAAATAACCAAAAACATGACCTTGCTATGTCTTTATGTTGTTTCTTTTAAATGCTTATCACTCTTTTTTTGGCAATGAAACAGAGAAATTTATAGTCTTTGTTAGATACTCAATTGCTACCGTCTACAAATATCCACTTATGCTGATTATTTTTTCTCCTCAGAAAACTGTTCATTTCTAAAATGTTCTGCCTTAACTTTTATTTTTAAAATTATAATGTTCTTTAAAAAATCTAACATTTATTATTATTTTGTGCATATTGTATGTGTCCATGTGTGTACATGGACATATTTGCCAGGGGTGTAGAGGTCAGAGGACAGCTTGAAAGAGCAACCCCTCTCTGCCATGTAGATGACACTCAGGTCACCTGACTTGGTGGCAAGCATCTTTACCCACTGAACTTTTTGGCTGCCACATTTGGAAATACTTGATATTTTTTGTTTGTTTGTTTGTGGGTTTTTTTTTATTTTTTTCGAGACAGGGTTTCTCTGTGTAACATTTCTGGTTGTCTTGGAACTCACTCTGTAGACTAGCCTGGCCTCAGACTCGCAGAAACCCACCTGCTTCTGCCACCAACACCCGGCCTAATTGGATCCTTTCAAATTATCTTCCAATTACTTTATATAGTATTGTGCTTAAGTCTTAGGGAAACAATATTCCTCTTATGTAATTGCAGGAGTCGATATTCAAATGCTGCCTTTGCATACAGACTGACTAACTGGGACAAAGTAAGATGTTATAAACGTATCCAAGAGGTACCACCTTACTGTGTCTGTCTCCAAGTGTGTATAACGTGAGGAATTGTAGACTGCATCTAATGGAGTATTGCATTATGAAATTAGGAAAGAAAAGACCAGTTACATGGGCAGAAAACTTGGACCAAGTTTTCAAATCAAGCACTTACTTCTCCACACAGTTTTTTGTCTAAGTAGAGAGTCCCACTTAAAGATACTAAAGAAAGCCAGTCTTGGGTGTTGTCCAACCCTTCGGCTCCAACCCTTCCTCTTTTTAACTTCCCCAAGGAGGTCATGTTAGGGGAAGAAACCAAATCAACATCTGTGGGGATTACCATTATTATCCTTACATTCTTTGTAAAAAACTAAATCCTGTCTTCAAAATGTAAATAATGTGAGTTACAAATAAGAAAGAAATTAGTTACAATCGACAGCCCCATCCCCACCCCCTACTCCGCCACCGCCCGCCCGGAACTCTCAAACTTTCAGTGTTTTATGGTACTGTTTTCTGTTCCCCCTTTATCTTTTACATGGGGGGATTTGGCTCTGACCATAATCTCTTTCTCCATCCTCAATCAGACCGGCACTCCCTTCCCTACAAAATCCTAATTGAATGAATGAACAAACGAACGAATGGACGGGTGATTCACACATCCCCTTCTGCCCTAGCTCATAAAGAGGTCTTGCTCTTTTCTCTGCCTTCTGCCGGCTCCTCTTGGCATCCTTATCTAGAGATTGCGTAACAGCCCAGGTCTCTCCAGCCACCTCACACCTGCCTCTTCAGGTTGGGCGCCAAAACGCAAGGCTAGGAGCTAGTCTGGGCCGCCCAGCCACCACAGATCGCTCCTGGTCAGAGCTAAAATCCGAAGTGGAGTGCCGGGAGCCACAGAGCCGGCGCCAACAAGTGCCAGCCGCGGCGTCCTCAGGAGCATGCTCAGTGCGCCTTCCTTCCCCGCGTCCCCAGCCCGCGCCCTCCTCCTCCCGCGTCCTCCCCCGCACCGCACCCAGGCGCGCTCCCGGGCACCCCAACCCGCCTCTGCTCCCGCATCTCCCCTCCCCCCCAGGCCTTGCCAGGCGAGGACACGTCAGGAGACATAAATAAATAAATAATTCCATTCAGCCGGTGACAGCGAGGCGAGGCGGCTGCAGCTGGGCAGGGGGACCGGGAGAGCGGCGGTGCGCGCACCAGGTGCCAGAGCCAGGTAAAGGCGGTGCTCCCGGGGAGGACGGGAGGAGGAGGACGAGGCGGGAGGAGGGCCAGTGCGCCTACCAAGGGACCGCAGGCGGGTGCGGAGTACCCGCAGCCCTGCTGCCAGCCCGCGCTCGCCGTGTGTCGTGAGCCCTTATATAGACAAAAATCCCCAAGCCGAGAGTGAGCGGTCTCGGGCGGGAGCTATGAGGTCCCTGAGGTCCGCGGATCCAGAGGTCCCAGGGTTCACGCCACCAACTCCACAGCTGGTACCACCCTGGTCCGGGCATGGCAGGACGTCAAGCGGGCCCGCCAGGCGAGTGCTCTCGGGCTGCTCCCCAGCATCTTTCCCGGACCCACAGCATCCCGGGTGGTGTCCTTGCAGTGGGTGTGGATGGGTGGGGAAGTGCTTGAAGGGAATGGCTGCTCTTTCAGCAGAAGACCAGAGCCTGGGAAGAAAGGAAGGTGTTCTGTTTAGGTCCCCAGGAATCCTAGGTAGAGGCTGCTGGCAAGGTGGATGCAGGAGAGGATTGTGGCCTGGCCTAAGGGCTGTACTATCTTACAGGAGCCTGAGAAGAGCCTGCACCACCCTGAGGTCCTCTCGGCTTTCTGGGCCATTTCACCACGCTGGGCTTGCCAGTCTTGGCCAGGTAGCACAGGTGGCTGTGAGCCTCAGAGGATGCTGCATCCCTTCTGGCTCACTGTCCCTTTCTACTTCTGCTAGTTGAGAGGACAGCAGATCGCTTTGGGAGGGGCGGTAGCGCTCTAGGCGTCTCTCATTCCTGGTTGGACTACTCTTGTTACACTTGGGGAAGTAGTGCTCGGGCAGGCAAGCAACGCACACGCACACGCACGCACGCACGCACACACGCACACCAATTTCTCTGCAAGTATTTCCTTAACTTCGGTTGAGAAGTAAGAGTGGGCCACCTTGAATCAGGGCTGTCTAGTAGCAATTCAAAGCTAATAGTCCATGTCCTCCTCCCTCGTCAAACCACCAAGAAATGCAGCGAAAGAATAAAAATAGCAGGGAATGACGAACATGACCCTTAAAAGCCCTGGCAATAGAAAATCGTGGGCATACATGCCCTTTGCTGGCACTCCAGACTTCAAGGCTGAACCCAGTCAGCGCAGACCGAGGAAGCCTTTCAAGGCCTGATTAGGTTCCAGCGACTGCATACTCTGTCACAAGGTGTGCATTTAAAGAGGGTGCAGGAAAATCAGCGTTGGGTGCGGACCCCAGAGCGAAGACTAGAGTTGAAGGGGGTAAGTCACATGAGGACAAAGAGACAATCCTAACTCCATGTTCTACTCCCGAGTGCTGCACATTGAAGTCCATCTAGACGAGAGGGTAACCGATGATCCCAGGGACAAGAAAGGACATGGTGACACAGGAATCAAATGTGTGCTGTGCTGCCACAACTCATAGACGCTCACATTATCACTTCGTAGCTACAGACTGCTCTTTCCTTTTGAGCTGTTTGTTTACTAACAATCTGAATTTTTGTAGGGAGTTTCAGAGGTTTAAATTTAGGGCTCTGTCATTGGGCAATGATTTTTTAAAAAATCTCCACTTTTATTTTGAAGCAGACTCTTGCTAAATTAGCCAGACTGGCCTTGGATTCTCTGTGCAGACTAGGAAAACTTCACACTGGCCCTGCTCCCCAGGGACAGGGATTGCAGGCATGCACCACCCTTCTATGATGTGACCTGCAGAGCCACCAACAGTTTCTTTCTTTCTTTTTCTTTCTTTTTTTTTTTTTTTTGTTTTGTTTTTCGAGACAGGGTTTCCCTGTAGTTTCTAGAGCCTGTCCTGGAACTAGCTCTTGTAGACCAGGCTGGCCTCGAACTCAGAGATCCGCCTGCCTCTGCCTCCCGAGTGCTGGGATTAAAGGCGTGCGCCACCACCGCCCGGCCAACAGTTTCTTATATACAAATTAGGACACACTCCTATCAGTTCCATGTTCCTAGGCACACCTGTTTCTTTGATAGCATCTGTCCTGTGTTTCAGACTTTCATCCTTCCTACTGGTATGGAAGGTGGAATGACTTCACAATTGCTCCTTATCCAGAATTATATTTTGGGCTCATGAAAGGGATGTCTCTAGATGTTTCTTTTGATTCTGTGCCTATTCACCAAACACTTAGGAGACATTTGTATGACAAAGGGAAGCCAAGTATAAAGTCAGTAAGAGCCAGATACCAAGATTGTTTCCGCGGTGGCAGGGATTCCCCCCCCCCCAAGATTATTTTGCTCAGAGAAACTACCGTTGTACACATTTTTATCCTTCGAAGTCTGCACAAAACTTCCCAGAGGGAAAGGCATCATAGTGAGAATCACTAACCGTGAAAGTAAGAGGGTTGCTGGAGAATTGTCATCTGCAAAGTACAACTTTGTCGAGCAGCAGTCCATGCCACGGTATGTAATATCCTTAGCGTCTTTAGAATGCTGTCTTCAAGCCTGTCACTCTTTTCTTTTAGCATATAAGAACCCTATAGGGTAGATTGGTCTATACTGATATTTACAGATGAGTTTAGGCACAGTTATAGGGCTTACTCTATCAGCAAAGTCTGTTTAGTGTTACTCTAACAATATGTGATGCTGTGTTACATATTTGTAAAAAAGAGGTTAATTTGCCTCATGATATAGATGGCTGGAAAACCCAAATGCCATGGTACTGGCGTCTTCTCAGTGTTCCCTGGAAAATGATAACATAGCAAATATAGTAGGGTAAGCAGACACATGCAAAAGTGGCCAAACATGTTGGATGGTCTTAAGTTTTATCAAAGTGCTCTCCTGGTAACTAACTGAGTCCAGCTTGGCCTAACATCTCATGAGAAGTGTCACTCCTGTATGTGTGATACCCAGACTATCTCAACTGCTTTTTCAAGGCTTCGGCACCTCTCAGCTTGACAACATTTTATACGTGTTTCAGGCTCTACATGTGTGTTGTTGGGAACAAACCAGATTCAAGTTATAGCAGCTCCTCGGTGACAGAACTGGGACACACAGGCCGCCTGATCCTAAGATCTGTGTGATACAAGTTCTGCCCTGTATGACATTAATCAAGAGCAAATACTTCTTTGTCTGTGGGGCCCTTTGGCCCCTGGCGCGTGGTACTACTGAAGGACAGATTACAGGAAGACTAACGTCAAGAGCAACAGACGTGGATATTGAGGGAGAGGAGGAGAAGGAAACGAGCAAAGGTCACACTAACCTCCGATGTCTCCAGCTCTAATTCAGGCAGGAAGTACCACAGGGATTCTGCCCTCACAGGCAGGATGGCTGAAATCCTCCGGAGGAACTCTTTGTGTTTAATTGAGCCATCTAGTTTGTGGGACTTATTTATGTGAATTAGAAAACTGTTTTCCCTTGCATAGGGAATTAGCAAAAGGAGCACATATACCATGCTAGCAGAGTGAAGCCCACTCTGAGTAGAAAGGAGAGCTAGTCAACACATACACAAGACCCCTTCAGGGGCTGGGTTTAAATGGCTTTTAAGATGGAGCAATTGTCTTTGCTTTATGCCATGTGAGAGCTGAACTTCTATAATATTCTTTAACACCCAAGAGGACAATAATGATGTGAAATGTCACAAAAGATGCACAGCAAATACAATGCCATGCGACAATTGCAAAAGATGTCCTTCACTGCCTGTGTCTCCCTTTCTAGCCCATCTTCCAACCTATTTCAGGGGTCAAGGCCCCTCCTGTCCCCATGACTGGGTGTCATTTGTCTTCATCAGGCCTCTCCTGACATTGACCTGGGAGTCTCTTCCACCAGACATTCCCTTTTGCCTTAAATTCTACTTATTTGGGAAGCATTCTGTTTGTTCTCCTGACTTCTTGGTCTTGAGAACAGAGATCATATCTGACTGATCTGGGAAGCCTTATGGATGGGACAGAGCAGAGGTCAAACCTGGTGATCTGAAGACTAGCCTGTCTATATTATGATTTATTGGTTCTTTAACCAGTTAGGGCTACTTGTCAAACATCTTCGAATCTCAGTTCCTTCTTTGTAAAATAGAAAGGACACATTACATGTAGCTTAGAAAGATCAAATGCAATAGTGTTTAGAACTAACACGTGCATAGAAATAATTTAAGGTGTGCTAGCTAGCCAATATTAATGCTGACTTTGGGCTTAACAGGTCATTTCCAAATTCACTGGCTTCCTTATCTTCACTGATTGGAAACCCCAGGTAGGTGCCTTCTTGGTGGCACATAATTAAACATTGAACACACTGATTTTTTTTTTTTTTGCATCCTGCTTTGTGGCAGTCTTTCTGAGCATGGTCAGCCAGGTATGCATGTTCACTATTCCCGCATTGGGGAGGTAGAGACAGGGTAATCGAGAGCCACATGGCCAGTCTCAATTTCATAGCTATTCAGAGGCCATCCTTGGCTACATAAGATACTTGTATAATGATAAAAAATAAAACAAGCAGCAGCAGAAGAACATTTGGATCAATGTGTTAGGAAAAGCATTGGGAAATGACTGTATAATGAATGGTACTTAATGAGTAGTAGAACTTTCAAGAGAATTTCAGAGAGAGCTTTGTTTTCCTACTTGGTCACTTAAGTGTTGGGCTCAGAAGGCCAGTCTGCCTGTTTGAAGATTCGGTTTTTACACCCAACATATGACAGAGCAGCCTGACAGACGATTTGTAGAAGAGTAAATATTAACAGCCCCTTCCATCTGTGATAACCAGTAAAGACATGGGACTACAGTGGACATGGACTGAAAAATAAAAATATTACATTAGAATGCAAACAGCCCAGGGTTCCACCCCTAGCACTATAGAAGATGGAAATAATTAATTATAAATTAAACACTGAGCTTAACAATAATAAAAGTAGTCCAGGTAGGGCTGGAGTAATTTGTGCTTGGGTTTGCCAGAGACCTTTTCAATATATTCATATGTATCAGTGCTGATAAATGATGCACATATTTTGTAAATAATTTTCCTGACCTAATAATAAAACCCTTGCCAGCATCTTCATTAATATTCATGGAAATCCCAAAGGAGTTTCTGAAAAACCCCACAAGTTTCCTGAGTGGCAGCTACACTGTGCTGAGGGAGTTTTTAGTTTTTTTCTTCTTTTCTTTAGTTTTCTTTTCTGTTAAAGGTGTTGTGCAGTTTATGGGTATTTCCATGGCAGTGTTCATGTAGTTTAATTACAGAAAGCAGTTATTCATATTTGGCAACAGCTGTCATAAATACAATAACTTTCAATCAAAAGCAAAATGTTTGTTTAGATAAAGACTTACATAAAACATTGGTAGTCTAAAGAAAACTATTGCAAACCCTTGCTCATTTCATCACTAATTATAGTGTGAAACTATATTTATTCTTAATTAGATTCCATTTAAAGCTGTTACCTGGCACAATTTGTGTATTGGTCAGACATACTCTACTGAACTGAATTCTGAAGCAAGTTCCTAGGAAGTGAAATGTATTCATGTAACTCACAGTCTCAAAGGTTTATGTATCTGTGGCATGGCGGGCATTAGTTTCTCCTCGTTGAGGGTGGTATATAGTGGCATATTATGGTGGGCATTTTTAAAATGCAACGGGGCGCAACCCAGAGAGGGACTGGGATTCTGTAATCTTAAACCCATATCTATCATCAGTAACCTAAGGACCAAGAGGCCATATTTTAAAGCAGTGGCCTGGGTTAGGGATGTAGGTCCGTTTGTAGATTGCTTTACATGCGTGAAGCCCTGGGCTCAGTTCTCAGCGGTGCATTAGAAGTAACCAGAACTCTGGGCCTTTGTAGAAATGCACATGCTTCTGCTGGACAGCTCCCTGTGCTGCACTCAGTGGTCCCCTACCCTGCTTCTCCTTCCTCCCTCTTCTTTTTCTCTCTCATTGTTTCCACATCTCCTTCGCTGGTGTCACATCCATCGTGACATTCGAAAGACCCCCTTCCTCCTTCCTTTTTCTCACCGTCATTTTTTTTTTAGCTGTGACAGTTAAACATCCGAAATACACATGCAGTTAGATGCTCTTCATGCGGCAGACCCCACCCTTGCAACCTGCAGACAAGTAATAATATTGATATTGGCAGTTCCCACTACCTGTGTCCCCAAAGCATATCATTGGAAACAGCTTTCCAAGGCTCACCTCTTACTGTCATCCAAACCAAACCAAACCAAACCGAACTGTTTCCGTGCCTTCTTCATCTTCATTCTATCCCCAACATCATGTCTTGGGTCATACTACTCCTTCAGCCCGAAATCCTGTTACATTCTAGTATTTTTGTTCCTAGTATTAATTTTACTGTGAGGGTCGAGCTTAGACTCTACATTCACATTTTGTCTGACCTGGGATAGGTCAGATAAACTTTCTAAATGACATTGCATTTCATGTATTTTATTCTTCTTAAGCCTACTGTGACAGCAGCCTTTGTATATGCCTTTTGTTTCTTTATGTCTTCTTTGGCCTTTTGTTGGTTTGTAGGATTGCAGGAAAGATATAGAGCAGCCATGTGGTGAGAAGTAGCAGATAGGACAGACTCCACCATCTTTAGGTAAACACGCTTAGGATTCATTTCAAGCATATGTATGGAGACAGCCCTTAATTTTGAGGATAGTTCCAATTATGACTCAATCCCTTCTGTTCTTCTGGGGTGTTTACTCGGTTTGCAGGAACCAATAAGACAAATCTCTGCCTCAGTTGAGAGAGTACCTATGTATCAGTGGTGACAGCATACATGCCTTATGTTTCCTCTGTCAAGTTAGCAGCCCCGACTTTTTCTGTCTGCCTCTCCTATGAGTTGGCTGGGTGTAGGTGGAGGCTGCTTGTTCATTTCGCAGCCACACAGACCTGAAATAATTACACAGAAGCTATATTAATTACAACACTGTTTAGCCTATTAGCTTAGGCTTCTTATTAACTATTTCAACCCATTTCTCTTATTCTGTATATTGCCACAAGGCTGTGGCTTACCAGGTAAAGTTCCAGCATCTGTCTCCCGTGGCAGCTACATGGCATTTTCTCTTGTCTCTGCCTACATTTCTCCTCTATCTCTGCTTAGAATTCTTGTCTTGCTCTCTTCTGCCCTGTCAGGCCCAAAGCAGCTTTTTTATTAATCAATGGTAATAAAACATAGTCACAGCATAGAGAAGGGAATCTCACGTCAACTGGGGTCTTTTTCATGAATGTTGAATTCTTGAAGCATTCAAATTCAGGAAAGTCTAGACATATCTACAACATCCATGATCATAGCCCTTCTGCCCTTCATGACATATTTGATCATCAGTATAATCTAGAGAGGTGAAGTGGGATGGCCAGAAAGCATGAAAACTCATGTGTATGGCATCTACTTCTAGAATAACTCCTTTATGATCCCAGAATGACCATGTCCTTGTGTGGAGCCTCAGGGTAGTGAATTCACAAGTGAAGAAACCACTGGGAGGAATGAAGGATACCTCCCTTTAAATTGTGATTTCAACTGGAAATTAGGTAACTGTACTGGCTGGTTTTGTATCAACTTGACACAAACTAGATGTATCAGGGAGAAAGGAACCTCAGGTGAGGAAATGCCTCCATGAGATAAAGCTATAATTATCATAATTAGTGGCTGATTTAGAATGATCCAACCCAATGTGGGTGGTGCCACCCATGGTCTGGACCTGGGTTCTATAATATAGCAGACTGTGTATACCAGGGGAAGCAGGCCAGTAAAGAGTACTTCTCCATGGTTTTTGTACAAGCTCCTGCCTCCAGGTTCCTGCCTTGTGTGAGTTCCTGCCCTGACTTCCTTCAGTAATGGACAGCGCTGTGGACGTATGAGCCAAATAAACCCTGTCCTCCCCAACTTTCTCTTCAGTCATGGTATTCCATCAGTGCCCTAGAAACCCTAAATAAGACAAATTTGTACCAGCATAGAGGGGTATCGCTAGGATAGACTTGACCATGTTTTGGGGAGGGTTGAAAAATGATGTTGGAACTTTGGACTAGAAGATCCACTGAGTGTTAAGAACTCAGTGGAGCGTTCTTTAAGAGCTTGGAATATCAGAACGTTGAGGACAGTGCAGAAGATGGAGGCCTGGCTTGTGAAATTTCAGAGGGAAGTTTAAAGACTTCATTAGAGTCGTTTGCTATTTTGAATTGAGATTCTGTTGTCGTTCCGGTTACTTGGGACGGAAGAGTCAGCTGTGATTAACGAGAAGCTGGCAAAAAAAAAAGTGAAACTTTGTATTTCTAGGACAGTTGATGCCGGATGGCTGGAGCTAAGCAATTAGCAGTGGTTGAGAAGAGACCAGCATCCCTGAGGTGAAATCTTCTGGGTAGTAGTTTCTAAGAGCACACAGAAACTGTGCTTCAGAGGTGGCCAAGCCTGTTTCTTGTCCTGGGAGCCAGATTTGGTAGGGTGTAAGAGTCACCCAGGTGGTATTGGTTTTGAAGGCATGAAGGGGTCTCATCTCATGGAGAGAGAGCTGCTGAGGACTGATACCATGAGAGGCCAGGAAAGGCCACTGGGGAAGCTGCAGCCTCAGTGGCCGTTGAAGGGAAGGACTGAAGGGGTCGTGGGGAAAAGCTGAGGCTGGGCTCCCTGAAGAGAGCCTATAGGAGGCTAGAGGTGAAAATGCAGCCCAGTTGCAGCGGAAGTCCCCAGCATTTGGTGATGCCAGTACCCTGGGATGACCACCAAGAACAGCGGCAGTGGAGTGGAGCCAGCCAGAGCCTAAAGAACAAGCTGTGTGTACTACAGAGGGCAGAGGAGTCTAGATAGTGAGTGAGTCCCAGACAGTTTGGCATTGAGTTATTTATACTATCGGAATTTGGTTTTGCTTGGTTCCGATTGTGACTGCCCTGATTTATCCCTCTTGAAGTAAGAAAGTATTTGGTTTATTTTTAATTTTATTGTAGTCCATAATTGAGGGGCGTTGAAATTTAAAATACTTCAGATTTAGGAAGAAATTGGCAACTTTAAAGAGCCTGAAATTTTAATGTGTTTGAATTTGTAAAGATGGGAACTTTTAAGTTATTCATGTTTTTCATGTGGGATCTTGGGGATGAATAAGAAAGGAAGGGCTATGGCTTAATAGTGAGATGGTTGTGTGTCAAGTGGACAAGGGGGTTAGTTGCACTGGGTGGTTTGGTGAATCAACTTGGCACAAGCTAGAGTCATTCATTAGGAAGGGGCCTCACTTGAGGAAATGCCTCCATGACATCCAGGATTATCTCAATTAGCAATCAAAGGGGGAGGGCCCATCTCTGGGCTGGTGGCTCCTAGTTCTATAAAAAAAAAAATACAGGCTGAGCAAGCAGGGGAGCAAGCCAGTAAGCAGAACCTCAATGGCCTCTGTATCAGCTCCTGCCTCTAGTTTCCTGCCCTATTTGAGTTCCTGTCCTGACTTCCTTAGATGGTGATGAACAGTGCTGTGCAAGTGTGAGCCGGATAAACCCTCTTCTCTTAGACTGTTTTTTGGTCATGGTGTTTTAAGACAGTAACCTATTGTACTTTATCTGTGATCTTCAACAACCTTAGGAGGTACTGTTTTTATATTTAGGTTATTCATGAGGTAATTTATGCATGGGGTGAAATATTTTGCCAAGGTTACACATCTCCTTGGTGGAGCTTTCCAGATTTAGACTGTTAACCTCAAAACATGCCTAACTTTTAGTATTTTCAAGTATTCAGTGCTGCTGTGTGTTTTCAGTAATTTAGAAGAAAAAAAAATGAGAAATGTTTAAAACAAGAGACTAGTGTAGTATAATAAGTTTAGGTTTATTACCTATGTAGCAAGGATGGCAAACTTTCCTTCCTATTTGGAGGCAGTATTTGGGGTTCAGAGAGATGGCTCAGGGGTTACCAGCTCACAACTGTCTGCAACTCTAGATCCAGAAAATCTGATGCCTCTCTGACTTCATGGCAATACCTTCATGTGGTGCACATATATACACCCAGGCACACAGCCACATACACATAAAAAATTAATATATATCTAAAAAATAATTGAACA
The DNA here is from genome assembly GCF_903992535.2 of Arvicola amphibius. NCBI lineage: Eukaryota > Metazoa > Chordata > Mammalia > Rodentia > Cricetidae > Arvicola > Arvicola amphibius. Next base: position 34,638,304 of record NC_052063.2, read on the forward strand.
GACCATTCCAAGGCAAGAGGAAACATAAGGAAATCTCAAAATCTTATTGCTTATGAACTCAAGAGAGGCAAGTATAGTAGGAGGCCATTTGTTCATTCCCAGGTGCCCAGACTGGAAATAACCACACAGAAACTATTAAGTCACTGCTTGGCCTATTAGCTCTAGCTTCTTATTGGCTAGCTCTGACATCTTAATTTAACCCATTTCTTCTAATCTGTGTATCACCACATGGCTGTGGGTTACTGGCAAGGTTCTGGCTTGCAGCTCTCGTCTTTCCTCTTTGATGGCTGCATGGCTTCTCTTGACTCGGCCTACTCTCTCCCAGCATTCAGTTTAGTTTTCCCTGCCTAGCTCTATTCTACCCTATCACAGGCCAAAGCAGATTCTTTATTCATTAACCAATAAAAGCAAAACATATACAGAAAGACTTCCTATACCAGGCAAGAACCATGATGACCTGAAAGTAATTCAGAATCCCACCGTTCAGTTCATTTTTAAGGGATGGCAGAAGCCATGGAGGTCACCATTTCATGGTGGGTGCCAGTGGATGACTGAACAGAGTAGAGTAACTTTAAAGAAAGCTTTGACACATCTAAAGGTAGAGGATGTGACCTTTTTTCAGACTGTTCTAATAAATACTCTTTTAGATCCCCAGTGATGATTGTGATTAAAGCAGATAATGCTTTCTTTCTATGTACTTATATGAATAATTTTAAAAAGAGAAAACAGTTATGTCTCTAAGACAAGCTCTTGGGAAAACTGGAATGCCATGTCTCTGTGGTCTATCTCGTTCTGTAATTTTTATTTTTAGCATTTCACCATTTTCTCAGTCTCTGCTAGGTTTTGACTTTGGATTTAAAAAGGTAGATCTCTGTGGAATTTTTGACTTAGCAATGACTAAGCTGTGTGACTAAAATATGTTTATCAGCTCACAGAGCCAAGCTTTCTCATTTTTAGAACAGTTAGAAAAAGCCCATTTCTTGGTTTGTTTTGTGAGAGTAAACAATATCTTTAACTTATAAATGATTGATGTGATCATTTGATTTTCATTTGATTATATTTTTGTGTATTTTCAGAAAGAACTTTCTTATTCATGAGGAATTCTTTTCTTTACATAACATTTATGAGTTTTAATACAACATTTCACACACTAAACCAAATAGAAGTTCATGATACAGAGAGTATCCTGAATTCCTGATGTTATACATCTTTCTACTATGTAAAAACTTTCTGGATTGGGGCTGGAGAGATGGCTCAGTGGTTAAGAGCTTTGCCTGCTCTTCCAAAGGTCCTGAGTTCAATTCCCAGCAACAACATGGTGGCTCACAGCCGTCTGTAATGAGACTTGGTGCCCTCTTCTGGCCTGTACTGTATATAATAAACAAACAGACAAATAAATAAATAAATAAATAAATTCTGGTTTTGGGAGCCTATAGGAAATTACTCAGTTATTGATATAATGTTCCAAAAATTTCCAATCTGAAGTTTTCATTTAGCTTTGAGAGCTAGTGATGACATTTGGGTATCTCAGGGTCATTTCAAGGGGAATTCTTTAGTCTCCACATAGATGTAGTTGTGCACAGATGCACATTTAAATATTTCTACCACAATGAGGAAGATATATCAACAGTACTATTAATACTATTTATATGCCTCTGTTCTGTGTGCTTCTTTAAACACAGTATCTCTTCTCATCTCTATTGCCATGGAAGACAGAATATACTAACTTACAGGTAGGGAGCATGAACACTTACAAGGTAAAATGAGATTTGCTGCCTCAGCAGATATTCCAGGGCAAGGAAGATGCAGATAGCATGCCGATCTACCTCCCACATCTTAAATCAGTGCAAATCAGTAAATTATTACAGATTCTAGGTCACACATTCTGCAGAGAGGCTGGGGAAAAATGTAAGAAAATCTTATCTAGATCCATCTCTCCCAGGATACTATAATTTCAGAAATATGTTCACTAATTAAAGAATAAATCAAACATAGAACTAAGTCTTAAAATGAACAGCAGAGAACATATTTGTCTTGAATGGTAGATGACAAATTACCGCGTTGGGGGCTGCAGCCAGCCTGTTGTCTGTTGTTTGTAAGGGAGCTACACCAGTGTTTCCATATGTTCTAGATGGCTCTGTCTACAGGGGAAAACTGGGTAGCTGTAAATTAGCTTCCAAGTGTAAGACACATATTATTTTGTACTTAAAAATGTTTGCTTTAGAATTTCAGAGATCTGTATGTCTTATGATGCAGGTGTCAGGTGTTAGTGGAGCGAAGAGAACAGATTGGCACTGGTTAAGTGAGGAAGGTGGTCATTTCAGATACTGCAAAACTAAACATAGAAAGCTTGTGGAAGTCTGCCAAACAAAAGGGCCATATTACTGCATTTGTTATAGGCATTGCCCATGAGTCTTTTTCGTGTTCACCCAGAACACTGTTCCTTAAACTCAATATATGAACTAAACTGAATTTAAAGTAAGGGTTTTATTTTATTCAAGAATCTGTGATGTCAAAGTGTAGACTTGTAAACAATCGTTTATCTAATTAATTTATTCATTTGATAAGTTGACTATTTTCTGTTGACTACCAGGACTCCTGTTATATCTCTATTTTCACTTACTATAGGCATTTTGGTCACTATGCTAATATTTTTCTTTTTAATGATTAATAAGATAACTGTTGGATGTCAAGTATACCACTGTGCTCCAGCCCTATTTCAGAAGCATCCCAAATCTTACCTCATGAAAAAGCACAAGAACCCAGTGAGGTGGAACTTCTCCTTACTGTTTGACAGGAGAAAGCACTGAGCAGCCAATAGGAAAGATTGGCATCGATGTATAGAACTAGTAGGAAGATCTCCTTATACAACAAATGAGAAATTTTTGTAATTATGACACAGATTGAAATTCAGAAAATTTAAAAAGCGAATATTCTAACTTGTTTTTTTGCTGAGACTAAATTCTCTTCTAGCCAAAGCATTGTACTATATATTACGACATTAAGTCAACTCTTAACACTGATGCTTCTGCAAATTTTTAATTGAAAAATACTGGCTTTTAAAGAAGGAGACCTCATTTTCTTTCTGCGTCTGTTATTCTTTGCAGCTCCCTATCTCAGCTTTTTGCCTCTTAACATCAGACTGTTTCTTCTTTTTCTTTCTCTTGTGTGGTGTAGTCTTCCTCCTTCCCAATAGTCATGTTGGTTCTACTTAACCATTGTGTATCACTAAAGTGCTTGATGTATTTTTCTAAAGCAAGACCTACTTTCAGAGGAAAAAAGAATCAATGGAACTTACTGCCAGTAGTCCCTGAATATCCACAGGGGATGCATTTCCAGACCCCAGTAGATGCCTTAACCTAGCAGTAGTATTGATCAGCTTTTCCTCTACATACATCTTTCATATATTTTTTGTGTGGTCACTTCAAGTAAGCTCTTTATGGCAACTCTTTGGTGTGTTTAGACTACCAGGACCATTTCTCTTGCCTGTTTGAGAATTGTTAAGTACAATTAATGTCAGATGAACATAGACAATATAGTGCCAGCATAGCAGCAAGCATACACTATATGGACGCACTGGACAGTGATAATGTATGCCATGGTTGGCAAAGAGTGGGAGTACAAGCCTTCGTTGTGCAGCTTGGAATGTCATCTAATTTTAAATGTCTGAATTCTTGTTTCTGGAATCTTGCAATTATTACCTTTGGATTGTGGTTGACCACTAGAAACTTAAACTTGGGGAAGTAAACTGGATGGAAGTCTACTGTAAGAGCTTCTCCTTGTTTCTGCACTTGAGGCCGATATTACAAAACCATCTCTCTATTAGATATGACCAAATAATATGGAGCTAGAGAAAAGTGGATGACAGGAAGAAGCTGCAGGGAGCCTAAGAAAATATGAACGCTGTCCCATGGGCTGCATTAGCATCTCTATGGAGAGTTATCTGGCCACCGGGCTATGGGGAGAACATTAATTACACACAATAATGACCTGCCACGGGAAGACATGCAGATATCAGATCTGAAAGTCATATGGCGATTGATCACTTTCTTTCGTCATTAATTTTTAATTAATACTTACTATTAATGTAAGAAAAATAACCCAGTGAGTAACTGTGTAGATATTTATTGTTTTTAATTGTATTTTTTATTAATAACATAGATTTATTAGTCTGTCTTAGTAAGAACCTGGGTCTGTTATCTACAGATGTTTTCTATGTTTCCACACAAATGGAGGACACATGCGTAAAGATATTTAATCTTTTATAAATTTAATTGTAACTATTTGCTAAGGCATACCGATATTTATGATGACATTGCTTATGTATGTATGTCTTTTAAGTGTCATTTTTTAGTTTCCAGATATTTTAAATTGTTCCTCATTTTATTACTCCTCTTTTGTATTAGGCCTTGTCTCTAAGTAATAGTACTTAATATCTTATGTGTGATAAACTCAGATTGTGAATTAATTTATTCATTAATAGTTCAGGAAATTTAATGAATTTTTTTTTGTACATGTGCCAGTGCTGTGTGTGTGGTATGTGCACATATGCATGTACCGGTGCAGAGGTCAGAGAAGGATTTCATGTGTCCTGTTCTTGAATCCTCTGTCTTGCTCCAATTGAGACAGGGACACTCATTGAACCTGGGATTGTCACCATGCTCTAACATCTGGAAAGCCTTAGTGATTCTCATGGTTTCTCCCCAGACAGCACAGTTACAGGGTGTGGTCCTGAATCCTAATGCCTAATCACTCGCTTGGTGTCTGAAAGTTTTTCAAAAGGTTTTACAAACTTAGATTTTAGGGAGTGGAAAGTGAGAAAGAGAAGATAGTTAACGAAGTTGATGCTGTTTGTGGGCCAGCGTTTGGGAAGTGTGGCTTTTATATGTGTCATCTCACATAGCTCTGCAAGCCACCTGGCAACCTCAACGGCTACGTTCACTGTTAACCACGATCTAGTTCTGAGCATGTTCTAAAAACGCCCAGGTGAGTTAGGGAAAAAGTTGAGAAGTTTGTGTGCGCACACACCCTCCTGGCTCCTGTGCTCTTCTGTCCCGCAGGATTAGCACAAACCTTGTTTGTCCATGTGCCATGCTAGACGGAAATCATGGATACTGCAGAAGAGAAATCACCTGGATCTGGGCCTTTGGGTTTTCCTGTGGGGGACTGAGTTAGTTATATTCGTTGATGTGTAAAGACACGTCTTGTCTCTGGGCAGGACTATTCCTGGACAGAGGATCCTAGATTCGATAAATGGAGAAAGCAAGCACCCTGGGCAGTAGGACACATTCATGGCTGTTTCTTGATTGTTGATCAGTGTAACCACCTGCTTCTAGCTCTTGTTGCCATGATTTCTGTACCATCACAGACTGTCGCTTGAACTGAGTAAGAATAAATGCTTGCTCTTGAGGTGCCTTTACCAGAGTATTTCATCACTGCAACAAAGAATAGAAACTAAGACAGGGTTGCTTCACACATTGCAATTAAAAATCACTTTCTTGACTCTCAAAGGAAGTATGAGAAATCATCAGGCACAATAACATCACCAACAGAACAGTCTTTCATGGTGGAGAGATAAGAAGGAAAACAAGAAATGTTCCATGTTTTAAAATTCTTAATTCTCATTTATTTACCAATTTACAATGTTTTTGTTGTTGTTTTTAGTACTCCATTGTTAAATGAATGCTTTTGTAGACAGACCGGAAGCTCAGATTATGTGCTTTTTCCAACAATTATTCTTTTCAAGTTGTTCACAAAAACCAAAGGACTGAAACCAGTAATTCACACAAGAGGGAATTATGTAAAGCAGGTCTTCCTGAATATATAAGACATCTTCTGTGGAGCACTGCAATAAAAGGTCAAGTTGGAAACATTATAGGATTATAACTGGTATTCTGGATCAGTCTCTTATGATGCTAAATAGGATTAACATGTATAGTAGACACCCTCGAGCCTCCAGGAAGCACTTGGTTCCAGACTGTATCCCAGAGTGAGAAATACTTATAAATAGATGGTTTGGACTCTAGCAGAGGAAGGGGGCATTTAAAAAATAAATCAAATCCCTAATGATTGAAAAAAAAGTGGTTTGGATATGCTTCTCATGTTATTAAAAGGGACCAGCATGCTATCAGAATGTCACGGCTTTATTTTATTGTTGAATCAAACCCTATTTTGTGAAACGTCATTACTTGCCATTGTGATTGTAGTGCTTTGGTCATGTGTAGGAACATGGTAGGCAGCATGACAGCATTCTTCAGTAGGGCCTTCACTGGTTGGTGGGTTGTGAGGATGCATGCTTCATTGGGATGAAGGCTTCCTGCAGCCATTGGGCCTCATGCCCTTCTGCCAAGTAAGAACGTAGTGCTCCTCTTCTTGCAGGGCACAGCCTCGAAGCAGCGGTCTGGAGGGAGAAATGTGGCCTTGGTGCAGACTCTGAACCTGCCGTCACTTTTTATCTTGTTCTCTCTTAATTGTGATAGACAGGTCCCTGTGCTTTGGAGTTTACCCATTCCTTTTAAACGGCCGTCTTCCTTTCCTGCCTCTGCCTCCCCCCCCGAGTGCTGGGGTTAAAAGCGTGTGCCACCACCGCCCAGCTCCAGACTGTGTCTTAAATGCCTGCCGTACTGAAACTTAATACACACAGGGTGACCTAATTTCAGTAGAATTTTGTTTAAAATTTTCAGTAAAATCTTGTCTTAAATATGGCAGTTATCACGAACAAACCCTTTTCTTCCTTTCTCGGTGACTTTGATATTCTGTTAATGTAGAGCATGCTAGAAGGATTTCCTGCCAGGGTGGGAAGCCGGTTTATAATGAGACGTGTGTGTCATGACTCGAAGAAACTCAGACGTAGAGTTCTCCCAGACACCTCTGTGAAATCAACACTGTCTAGTCACATTAACTGTGCTGATGGGAACATCTCCCTGTTACCAGGCGTTCTTCTCTCAGTGACTATTTATACACTCTGAGCATCATGGATGACGCAGCCCTTGCTCTAAAAATCCACTCCTGGACATGCAAAAGTTAAGTTCTAATCAGTATAAAGAGGTTTGTGTAAGTGGCAATATTTTCATAAACTTTGCTGTACTCAAAATCAAAAGAGTATTCATCCCTGCAAGCTCCCTGTTGCCAGACAATCACAAAGGGGGCCTGCTGGAGCCTGGCATTGCCTCATTGTGCACCCTGACCTGGTTCCAACACTACGACTTGACTCAGTCCTTGGCATTAACTCTAGCCGAGCGTTGGTGGCTGTTCTCTGCGATGTGCTTCACTTTTGCTAAAAGGGGAAATTACATCCAACGGTCACTGGAACCCAATAGTTCCCAGAAGCCAGACCTACAAAGAAAAGCGTAAAGGACACGCAACAGCATGGTGCCAAAAGCAATTGGTTTGTGACTTCGCCACCTCAGGTCTCTAACCTTTAGGTATAAATAGAGCGGGCATTTCATTGTGCAGGATTTCACTAGGTATATGTATAGTAGAAAAATTAGGGGCACTTGTTATCCACTGAGCATGCAAGCGCCTTGAGAATACCTTCGTCGTATCCTGCGTGGTTATTTTTCTTTTTGCTTTTAATGTAAACCATTTGGTCATTATTTTGAGCAAAACCAAATAGAATTAGATAACCAGAACTATAAAAAAAAATCATTTGCCCCCTCAACACAGACATTCTGGGCAGTTCACTAAAATAATCTGAATATGCATTTATTTACTCATAGAGCTCATTTTCCTCAGCTTATTCCAAAATTGATGGGTGCTTTGCTTTAATGAAAAAAAAATCCTTAGATATTTCTTACAAATACAGTGAATAAGTATTCAGTGAATTTTGTTTTAGTTGACATTCAATTTGGAAAATAACCTAGTGTACCTTTAAGACTCTGCTAGATTAGTTAATTCAGTTGTTTCAGTTTGGCCGATGGTGAGAGTGGCAAGAAGGGGGTATTTAGTAGGCAGGATGAAAAGAACTGGGGCACTTTTATTCTCGAGAAAAGTAGAGTTCCCAGCAATTAATTTCTGCATTTCTAGAGCAGAGGCATTGCTCGAGCAGTGTGTTTTCTTCCACAATTTCCCTAGCAGGCATTTAGAAGATGAATAGAACTCCTTCTACACAGGCTCGGCAGGATGTTTGAGTACTTTCGCCTTTTAAATCAGAATAAGATTTTTAAATCTTATTCTGATGACGATTTTGTCTAAGATAAGACTTTGTGAGTTTTAATTGCCGTGTGTCATGACATAAAGGTGTTGTTTGGCTAGGTAACTAATTTAGTTGACAGTTAACCCTACATTTTCCTTTGAATAATTTTTGAGTTAATAGTGTGGTGTGAGGACAATATCACTTCATTGTTTTAGTATTATTCTTAGCCTCATTTCCCCCATTACATAGAGTAAATGCTTAATATTCCTGTATTATCAATTTAATTTATTCTGTATCTTTAGTTCTGTGAATATATTATTTATATAATTTCTTGCTCATGACACTTCTACAGGTATCAATACACACACATATATATGCACACACATACACATACATACACACACACACAGAGAGAGAGAGAGAGAGAGAGAGAGAGAGAGAGAGAGAGAGTAATCCCTCCTTATCGTTAACATACTCATCAAATGCTGCTTGGTTAGAATAGCACTCAACTTAATCTAGAGTATAAAATTTCAAAACCTGGTAAGCATACCGCTTGGTTAGGAAATGACATTAATGAAATTTTATAGAGCATCTTTCAGAAGAGAGCTTCTTCAAACTTTTCCATTTGTAAAAGTTTTTTTTTTTCTGCCGAAGTTATTTTTATGTGGCCCTGGGTACATAGATATATGAAATGATTATGTGAACATAAATTTACCAATAAACTACTTATTAATATGCCATGAATTGATTTCAAAGGCACTTTACTATTTGTTAAAGACAAAAATAATCTCATTCTCATAAAATGCATGTGTTTCTTTTGGATACTTAAATATTGGCTGAATATTTGATAGACAGGATGTAAAACATCTTCGATATTTTTCAGAATTGATGGGTATTTCATTTTTATAATTCCTAAACTTATAATTCAAAGTTGTCAGTTCTGGAAGGCTGCTTCAAGTTAATGCATAGTACAAAAGGCAAAAATGAATCCAAGGCCATTTCAGAAATTGTTGTTAATCCTTTCCTAGACCCAACCCCAGATTCATTTATTTTTTTTTTTAATGAAACTCAGTCTGCAACTAAAGTAAGATTTGTGGCAGCATCTGACACCAGGCTGTGCCGACCTGATTCTTCCCTGCTGAGTGATGGCAGTAGACATACTAACTACTTTTCAGGTCCTGTGATCAAACACCATGACCAAGGCAACTTACCCAAGAAAGAGTTGATTTGAGCTTTCGGTTCCAGAGGAATAAGAGTCCATCAGTAACAGGGAAACATGGCAGCAGTCCACAGGCAGAGACCAGGCAGCTAAAGCAGGTTTGGTTATAGAAGCGATATTTGACTTGGGCATTGACTTCTTTTGCTATGTAGACATTATGAGTATATCCTTCCATGATTTTTTCCTATTATATGTTTATACTTGTAAAATGATTATAATGAAAATCTCAAAAAATCCATTGTTTTCTGTCATCTCTAAAACTCTGATTTTAGGTAAAGCTAGCATTTAGACTTTAAGAGCAGTTTCCTTTAACCTTCTGTTCCAATGCACATTTGTCTTTATGTAAACATAGTGACTAGGCATGCGTCTTCCCTTCTCAGATGTATAGGATCCAAAGGAGAACTTCTTTAGAAGTTACAGAATTACATTAAGACTTAATTACAGTTTAGTACCATGGGTTACTTCACATAGTCTCCCTCTACGGAAATGAATTATAAAATCAAAGAAACTTAAAAATTATTTGCCCTAGTATTTGCTCACTGTTGTTAGTTAATGTCCTTCAGTCGGTGAACCACTATAAAATGGCTTCATTTGAAAGGTTGACAGAAAAACAGTGAACTCGCCACCGTACAAGTAGCTCATTTCTTTTTCTTGGACAGCACCATTGCTTATGAATTTATCTTCATATTGTACTGAGAGGAAAAGTATTTCTGCCTTATATTCTTTGTGTTGTCAATATTTTTATTCCCCCCTGAGGTAGGCCAATTGTGAAACTCCATCCTGTCCACACACCCAGTGAGGTAGCCATGTGTGTCAGACTTGGCCCCCGGAGTTGTAAGACAACACTCCACTGAGCTAGCGGCTGTGTGGTACACGTAAACTGTGACAGAGCCCCTGGGTAAGGAGAGAGAATGGAGCATGTGTCCATAACACATGTGTGCATAATAATGAGCTACAGCTGGCGGGCACCATTCTGAATCTTTAATATGTTATTTTGTCTAATGCATACACATAGAAAGGACTTGTTATTTCCTTCTGTTTTTCCAGAAAAAGAACCAAGACATTAAAACATAATATGATTCACTAATATTCACCAAGTTTATAAATAATAGAGATGATATTTGAAACGAGATGTTCTCACCCTACACTCTACACGATAGCACCTCGCCGTATTCCCAGCACCTGAAACCTTCAGGGCCCGTTGTAGAAAGTGCAGGTCCTTATCACCTTCGCTGGGCAGTGGAGTTCTAGGTTGTTGCTTCTCCAGCAAAAGGAGATTAATATCTGTCCTGTGTAAAGCAACACCTTCGTACCAAAAGACAAGTTAACTGATAAATATAGATAATAGAATTATAAATACCTCTTTAATCATTTTATGCACAACACAGGACCTTACTTTTGAAGATCCTAAATCTTAGGCTGATTTAACTCTTTTTAAGCTTAAGTGAGAAGTAGCTGTGCAGAAGTTTTTGCTTCGAGTGGGTGTGATCTGTTAATGATAAACTGAAGAGGCTCTGAGAAGATGGGTCGGTTCACAGTGTGTACAATTCCTTCCTCCCACCTACAGTGAAGAATTCTTTCTGAAATAGAAATGTATTGTTATGACCTTCAGTCAAACGTGTGTGTGTGTGTGTGTGTGTGTGAGAGAGAGAGAGAGAGAGAGAGAGAGAGAGAGAGAGAGACAGCACAGACAGAGAGAGACACAAAGAGATAGAGACAGGGACACTGAGAGAGAGTATATAGGTGCATGTGCACGCACACACACACACACACACACACACACACACACACACACACACATATGTGAGCTCAGTGGTCAGTGTGGTTATCACCTTATTTTTTGAGACAGGGTCTCACACTGAACCTGTCGCTCACCTATTGGTTAAAGTGGCTGGCAGTGAGCTCCAGGTTTGTTTTTTTTTTTTTCTCCTGCCCAGTACTGGGGTTACAGGTGCTCACAACTGCCATACCCAGCTTTTTATCTGGGTTGGCGATTTAAACTCAAGCCTTCTTGCTTGTACAGCTGGTGTAGTCTAGACTTGAGCTCAGCCCCTTAGACGATTTTTTTTTTTTTTTATGGCCAATTCTTAACAGACAAATGTTAGGAAGGGCCAATGCAGTACTGTTGTCTGACCTTACAGATAATGGATTCTGGTTTCTGTTCCCTTCTTTGCGGCAAACAGTAGATTCTGTGGCTTCCTTGTGCAGAGAAGAAGGCAGGAGAGAGGAGGGCAGGAGAAGGACAGACACAAAACTTTGTTGCTTATACTTTCATTTGGGAAAATAATTTTTCTCAGCTTCAGCAGTCTTTATTTTTATTTGTTCTCTTTACTTAAACTAAACTGAAGAGATTTTGATTTGTTGTTGCCAAAAATACCTGTCTGTGAAACGGGTTTGATTATGTATGTTATTCTGAGTTTTGCCAACAGAAAGTAGGCTCTGAGTATTGTAGGTTCGGCGTTCAAATTTGAGATGCAAATCAAAACAGGTCACCTTGGAAAATTGTCTCCTACTTCAACTAACAAACAACTCCCTTTCCTCTGAGGAGTCAAGGTTACTGACATTAAGTGAGGTGTGCTTATGAAAGACAAAGACAGCACAACATTGTTGGTCTGCATCAGGATTAGTATTAAGGAGGCAAACATGACCTTGCTCAGGTGTAGTAGGAGGCCGCTTGTTTGTGTCTGCTGCCCAGCCCCAAAATAACCATACAGGAACTATATTATTTAAATCACTGCTTGACCCATTAGCTCTAGCTTCTTGTTGGCTATCTTTTACTTCTTAATTTAACCCATTTCTAGTAATCTGTGTATTGCCGCATGGCTGTAGCTTACCAGGTAAAGTTCCATCTGGCTCAGGTGGAGCTCCATGGCTTCTCCTTGACTCTGCCTTCTTTCTCCCAGCATTCAGTTCAGTTTTCCCCACCTAGCTCTGTTCTCCCCATCACAGGCCCCAAACAGCTTATTTATTATCCAATGGCATTCACAGCATACAGAGGGGAACCCCACATCACCCGAGGGATGAAGATGTATTTCTGGCTCATGAATCTCAGAAGTGATAGCATTTATGTTTCCAGGACCGACAGTCTGAAAAGTTGATAACTAAGGGCCTTCTGATTGCCTGTGCTCTTGATGTGCTTTTATCCTCATGACAGAATAAGGTTGTATGTGTCTAATGAAGGAAAAAGAAACAGGAAACTGGTTAGAGAAAATTAGTGACATCCTTTTAGAAGAGGTAGAAGCATCAAGCATTTGGGAATAAGAAAAAAAAATAAACAGGAACATCCCAGAGAAAGGATAATATACAAGAGTTCACCTCTCTACAGTGGAAGAAACACATATAGTTTTTATTATTCTCGATATTACATTTCAACAATTTATCATTTACCTCAGTTTTTTTTGGAAGAGGATTCTAGGCCAGTGTTCATGACCTTGTGTTTCACAACGTCACATTTCTTCCTCTGCTTTGAGGGTTGGTTTAGGGAAGCTCCCAACACAATCTATTGGTTACATTGAGTTTTCTGCCTATGCAGTCCACAGTGAGTGCTAGAATTCTGCCATGTTCCTTCGATGGGTAACGGAGTCTTTGCTTCCTGCCCAGGTGCTGAGATCCTGGTGTCTTAGAGTGGATCGTGTGTGTGAAGATCCCTGTGCTGCCTGGGCTTCGTGCTGTTCCCCTTCATGTCCCTTTCATCTACTGGGCCAAGTGTAGAGTACAGATCCTTTTTTATGATTTATTATAGCTTCCAGCCATGCTTATATTTCCTCTAATGTTTAGTCTTGTATGCCTAGTTCTTTGGGATACCCTCTAATCAATTTCAATGTTTGCCTAAATGTCCAAGCTACTGTTCTCTTTTTATTCTTAGATCATAGGGATTGTGAGAGGAAAACTGAGAATGTGGTCGGAGCACAGTTTTGTTTCAAATGTGGGCATGTACCCATATCATTTTTTTAAATTTAGTTTTGACTATAAAATTTACTTTTTCACATACGACATCGACAAGTACATGATTTCAAATGTTTCCAGTTAGTGTTTGAGTTAGAGGTGGAGGACGGTGCAGAATATACCTGCCCATAGTGTTCAGTGGGATAGAAGCAGAGGGCAGTGCAGAGTAGACATGCCAGTAGTATTTGGGTGGGACAGAGGTGGAGGGTGGTGCAGAACATACCTGCCTCTAGTGTTCCAGTGAGGTAGAGGCAGGGGGCGGTGCAGAGTATACCTGCCCATGTTTGTAACCTTCTCTCCTTTGTCAACACTGCTACTCCATCCCTTACCATTTGTTCTCTGATTACTCAGGTTGAAGTAAATAGGAAATTAATGCCCTAGCCCTATCAAGCCCTGCTCTCAAAATGAGAAAATTGGGAGTGTCCTTTGGGCTTCTCATGTATGTCGTAGTGAGGTAAAGACAGATTGTTAAGTGAGCTAGAAAACCGCCTTTTAATGAAGCGTAAGCTAACATTAGAAGCATCCATTTCATTATACGTTCAAACATTACTATCAGCCTACTCAAATGTTGCTGGGCTGCCATGTAATCCATGATCATTTTTCTTCTAGTTTGAAATATTTAAGTTGTCTGCCTCCTCCTAAGCTTTGGTTATTTAAAAATAAAATGCAGAAGTTTGTCCAGTGCTTCAGTCACATAATATATTGATAAAATAAGCCGGAGTATAATTGTCTTTTGCCATCATCAAGTACCTAATAAATCTTTGTGCATTAGCTAGATGGTTTTTACTCTTTTAGTTTTACATATGATATTATGTATCTTGCATATTTTATATATATATATATACCTATTGCAATGATATTATATTATATTAAGACTTTGCTTCCACTTTTGTATAATATATCTCTACAACAGTTCTAAATTTTAATTTGTGCAAGACTGTCTTTTTAATCTAAAATTCCATTGTTGAAATTATCTAAACATTTATAAAATATGAAACATAACAAATAAGTATGAAACATCTAGAGAATAAAACTAGCTGGATAGGGAAACTTGTGGTTAAACCAACCACGCAGGTTTCCTTCCTTAGGTACTTGGTGGACCATGTGAGTTGGTCTTGGAGTTTCAAAGCCCAAAGGATACATAGAGCAGAGGTGACAGAGTTGGAAAGTCTACAGTGTGTAGACTTGTGACTGAAGCTATGTAACCCTGTGCCAGAGCTTGCAACCATATATGGTATACATCTGAGAGAGAGAGAGAGAGAGAGAGAGAGAGAGAGAGAGAGAGAGAGAGAGAGAGAGAGAGAGAGAGAGAGGGATGGAGGGAGGGAGGGAGAGATGCACCTACCAAATGCAGAGAAACCAGTCTACTTGTAAACTTGGCAGTAGTCTAAGGGAACAACAACAGCAGCAACAACCACAACAACAAAATTAGATGAGAGTCTGTAATCAGCAGGCATTCTTCAAATGGCTCGGAGCCCAGACTGGTTTACAACATCCAGTTTACAGTGCTTTATAATGCCTTAGGCCCTGGCAGAAAGAAACATAAATTCTTAACTAGCAACCTGACTTAGTTCACCTTTTTAATAATTCTCACATGATAAAGATCCAAACAATGCCCATTTATAAGACCTTCTTAAGCAAGAACCAGGGGAGCTGCAGATAAAACAGCCTGGAAAGATGTTAAGCATAAACTGCCCATGCACTTGCGATGGGAAATGATCTCACACATCTAGTACCTGCCAGAGCACACTGACTGAGTCTCCCCATAGATCACTTAAAATTCTTGACATGCAACTGGCTTAGCCACATGTATGAACAGCTGCAGCAGCAAACTAGTTAAGAACTCTATATAGGATGATTGGAGGTCAGCAGGTAGACTAGCCGACTGAATCTCGGCTCCAGATTTTACCAGATCTGATCCTTAGAGAACTTTCCTGATCAGCATCAAACTCCCTTTTTTTTTTCTTCTGTAAATGGAGATAATGACTATCCTAGGTATCCTGGAGTTAAAGTCCTGAAATATAAGTATGTCTAGTTAGGTTTCTTAGTACCATCTAGAAGCAAATAGAATAATGAGTGGCAGTGACTATCATCTCTAATACAGATATGAAATATGAAGTCAAATAGTACACCAGTCTGGGCAAGACTATTGTATAAGCTCATTTATATATGAAAAAAAGAATGTTAGCGTTGTTAGCCAAAGAGGCAAATTTTGTAATGTTTCAATGTATCATGTATTTATTTATAATTATCTACAACATATTTTGTGTGTCAACACAACACAATTGGGCAAGTATATATACATACATTTACACATACATGTTACTAACACACATATACTAACTTGTACATGTGTTACTAATAAACACATATAAACGCATACTAACATAGATATATGCATATCTTTGTGTGTGAGTAAGAATAATCATGGGTTGTAAAAGAAAATTTATGAATTTTTTAGGGAAATGAGTATTTTTGGTGCCAAAACTCTAAGAAAATTTTAATTATTTCAAAGAATAGTTTTTTTTGTCTATCCTTTAAGCATTTGACAGTTTTGTGTTTATTTTGCTCCTTTGAGGGAAGGGTTTAGCGATGGTCTATGAGGCTAACTTCCCATAAATGAGTAGAGTCACTCACATTCTGAGTATCCTCAGGACTTAGGTAACTCAGAACTGAAGACGAAAGCGATGAGTACTTCAGTTGTCCCTTTTCCGTGGTCACCGTGCAGTCACGCTTCCATCTTATTTTCTTAGGGAGACCTCTCCGTGCTTGCCAATTTTACAGGTGATAACTGCTGAAGTTTGGGACTTCAGGGACTGTTTCCCAGTTGGACAACAGAGGCAGGGTCCTTCCAGATGTGGACACGGGAGTCCCGCTCCTTGCTTGGGAGTCCAGTTCACATAGAAACGAGCATCTTGCTGTCTGCGTGCGAGAGTGAGTTCCAGCTCACTCCGCAGCATGAGTTCCCTCACTTTTCCTTTGATTGCTTCTCTCTCTCTCTCTCTCTCTCTCTCTCTCTCTCTCTCTGCCAAGGTTACAGCCCCGGCCTCGTGATCAGAGTAAAGAGAAAATCTAACAGGATGCAGACAAAAGGGACTCAGATTGTATTAAATCCTCTGCCACTAAATAAAATGGATTCAAACTTTCATCTGAATATATAGCATGTAAGAGTCAGTGCCCACCAAGAGACTATAACATTCATAAATATTTATAAATATTATTTAATGTCATTTTTCTACTTACTAGAACAGGGGTAAGAGTTGTTAGACTACTCGACCTTTAAATGTGGAGTGTTTAAATAATAATAAATAATAAATAATAACTCACGTTATTGCTTCAGTTTCACAGCTGAGTTGTCCTGTAAATAAAACTTTTCCCTCATTAGAAATGAAGCCAATCTTGCAGCTCCCTGCAGCTCCCGTCTCTTTCACACCATGCTATGCTCCCACACATTGACCTGGGCCCCAGTGGAGTCTGGGCACAACTGGTGAATTAAACCAGAAATAATTTCTTGTGGCATTGTGTCACAACCTCAGTGATGAAAAAGGAATCTATTCAGGTCTTTGCACTTAATTAGAAAGAAATTAAATGAAATCTTCCAGAAATATTTAAAGTTTAAGAGGCCCATATTCAGGTTTTTTTTTAGACTCCTACAAATTTCACAGCTACCTCTTTGTTAAATGGTGTTATGAAATTCTTTCTCTCTTTCTCCCTCTGTCCCTCCTTCCCTCCATCCCCTCTTTCTCTCTTGATTGTGTTTTGTAATGTTTGTGGTTAATTTTGCCAGAAAGAAACTTCAGCCTCAACAATTTACTTTTAACATTTGAGAAATGACATGCCTTTTGCCCATAGGTGTTCCAGGAACGTAAGATTGAGTGTGACATCTTTCTCTTGGTAAATGTGCCATTTCTACTCAGGTTCATGCTCTTTTATGTGCATGAAACCTTGTCTCCACCCTTCTCTTCTTCCTAGAGACCTCCCTTTTCTCTTTGTTACTTGGGTGTCTGCCTTTTCCTTCTTTCATGTTTCTCTTCATTTGTAGCAATACAGCTTCTTCACTGTCGGGTGAATCCTGCCGAGCTGGAAGGGCTCTAGGTTGCTCTTCCTCCTCTATTGACTTGTGTAGTGGTCATCTTGAGTGACCACTGGCACTTGGGCTCTTCTTGGTACCATGGCTAGAATGGCAAACATGCTAACCAGTATTCAACCAGTGTTCCATGAGGGAAATGCCAGGGGCTTTTTTTTTTAACACTTCTTATTATCACACTACATTTACACTACATGCTTGGTTTAGATGCACTCTGTTTTTTAAATTTTTTAAAAAAGAAACTATCTTTTTTTCATTTTACATACCAATCCAAGTTCCCACTTCCTCCGCTCCTCCCATTCTTTCCACATACCCTCCATTCCACCCCTATCCACTCCTCAGAGAGGGTAAGGCACATTGCTTTGGAGAAGGTCCAAGGCCCTCCCTACTAAATCTAGGCTGAACAAAGTATCCATCCAAAGAGAATAGGTTACAAAAAAAGCCAGTACAAGCAGTAGGATTAAATCCTGGTGCCACTGCCAAAGCCACCCCCCCCCCCAAGTCTGCCCCAGCCATACAACTTTACCCACAGTTAGAGGAATTAGTTTGGACCTATGCTGTTTTCTTTCCTGTTCGGCTAGAGTTGGTGAGCTCCCATTAGCTCAGGTAAACTCTTTCAGTGGGTGTCCCCACCATGGTCTTGACCTCTTATTCTTACTCATCCCACTCTTCAGCTGGATGTTGGGAGCTCAGTCAAGTGCTCCATCTGTTTCCATCAGCTGCTGGGTGAAGAAGGTTCTAGGGTGATATTTAAGGTATTCATCAGTCTGACTACAGGGCAAGGCCAGTTTGGGAACCCTCTCTTCTATTGCTTAGGGTCTTAGCTGGGGTCATCTTTGTGGATTTCTGGGGATTTCTCTAGTGCCGGGTTTCTTACTAGCCCCATAATGGCTCCCTCAATCAGAATATCTCTTTCCTTGCTCTCATTCTGCCCTTCCTCCATCTCAACTATCCTGTTCCCTCAAGTTCTCCTCCCCTTCCCCTTCTCCCCTATCCCCTTTCCTATTCTGCCCTCCCTACTCTCCCCCCACCATGCTCCAAATTTTGTCAGGCAATCTTGTCTATTTCCATTTCCCAGATGACTCTATGTATGTTTTTTTAAGGGTTCACACTGTTACTTTGCTTCTCTAGGATCATGGACTATAGGCTCAATATCCTTTGCTTTACAGCTAGTATCCATTTATGCGTGAGTACATACCATGTTCATCTTTCTGTATCTGGGTTACCTCACTCAGGATGTTTTGTTTCCCTAGTTCTATCCATTTGCATGCAAATTTCAAGATGTCATTGTTTTTTACAGCCAAGTAGTGCTCTACTGTGTAAATGTACCACATTTTCTTTATTCACTCTTTGGTTGAAGGGCATCTAGGTTGTTTCCAGGTTCTGACTATTACAAATAATGCTGCTATGAATATAGTTGAACAAATGTCCTTGTAGTATGGTTGAGCTTAGATGTATTCTTAAATCTAACACCTCTGCTCTCATTGTTGCTGCCTGTGCACTTGAGAACTTTCACATCTGTCTGAATTATCCTATTGCCAATCTTCCTCTCTGTTTTATTCCTCACTGCTACTGATTTTTCTAGAAGTTTACTCAAATCTAATCCTCATCATGCGTAATGTTCTACAGTGACCAGATAAACAGGGTTGCTACAATCCTTAATTTTATTTTTATTATATGTTTTCAGACTCTGTCATATACTTCCTTATCTGCTCCTGCAGATCCCGACTGAGAGCCGTCACTTTGTGGCTCTCCTCAATAATTAAGTCTTCAAGTGCTGTGCGATGTTTTATTTTTTTGGCTTTTTTGGGGGGGGGCTACCATTCAGCTCCCAAATAAATCACACATAGACATTTATTATTAGTTATTAGTACCTGGCCTTAGCTTGGCTTGTTTCTTACCAGTTTTTTTTTTAACTGTAATTATCCCATTTATCTTTGACCTCAGGACTTTTATCTTTCTCTGTTCCTGTATAACATTTCTTTCCTTCTTACTCCGTGTCTGGCTGTATAGCTGAGTGGCTGGGTGACTGGCCCCTAACATCCTTCTCTCCTTGTTCTCTTGTTGCGCCTCCTTTTTCTACTTGTTTCTCCTTCTATTTATACTCTCTGCCTGCCAGCCCTGTCTATTATTTTTCCTGCCATGCTACTGGCCCTTTAGCTCTTTGTTAGACCATCAGGTATTTTAGACAGGCAAAGAATCACAGCTTCACAGAGTTAAAATACAGCATAAACAAAAGTGACACATCTTTACACCATTAAACCTATCTTCCACAACATAAACGAAAGTAACGCATCTTAAAATGATAGTCCCCCACATTTGAGTTTTGATCTTACCTCTGAAATGACTTCTCCAAACTTCCTCTCTAGCTTCTTTTCTTCCATGACTCTGCCCATTGGTACTTCTCTACAAAGTCATGCCAAGGTCTCTAAGGGAATGTTTGATGCTTTCAAACAAACTTCATCTAAGCCTTATCACATTTGATTGTAATTATAGGCTTCTATATCTGCCTCCTATATTATGTAATGACAGAAAACAAATAATACCTTCCTTCATATTTTTCCACCAAACACTTGTCTTAGGAACAGCCGTATCGACAAATCTGCAGCTGGTGACTAGACAGTGTGACCAGTTAATTAACAACAGAAGATAATCTAGTCAAGCTAATACTTTTCTCTTTTGCATAGACATCAAACTAGCTTAAGACTACATTAGTTTCTTCCAAAATACTTTGCCCATCTTCACTTATATTGCTTACAAGTTAAGTTGTCTGCCAGTCAATAGATCTCTCTTTATGTGTTTCTTCCGGTCGAGCTGTATAAGGGACTATGAGCAGCTATTTTGCTCAAATACAAGACATTTAGTCAAGGTATAAAGATGGTTGGTTTCTGGGGAGTGCTTCTCCTCGCCATTTTCTTGGATTAGGAGAAGGGGAGAGAACGTGTTACCTGGATTCTGCATTTGTGCTTGCAAACGAGCCAACACTACATTTATGGCCTTTCAAAGCTTGTCAGATAATAGCATCTCATTTAGGACTTTACCATATAAATTTGTGGAAACACAAGCATTTAGCCCACAACAACCTGCACTCTATTATACCCTTTGTTCTCCATTTCTGCTACATACGAGCTGGAACTCAGCAGTCATTCATTGCTTTATCAAATTCTCACCTAACACTTGTGCAACTATTAAAATGATACCTTCTCAAATTCCTTAAATACTGTACAATGGCCACTATCTACGTAACACAAGACACTTACAGTGTATTGCTCATAAGAAATAAGATGAAAGACGATAAGCCATTTTGTGAGCAACTTTTAAAGGGAATGGAAGTGACTGATATTTTTAAGTCATCTGAGGTTGCAAAGAACCTGAGTTTTTTTAAAAAAATACTTAAGCACGAGTTTCTTAAGCTTTAAATCTATTATGGCCCTTTCTCTTAAGTTTTAATTATATCTTTCTGTATGCACACTTTTCACCTGTTCTTATGCAATCTATGTCCACTGACAGTATTGTGTTCTTGTAGGACATCTCCAATTCCAGTTTCTTCAGTGAGGCTTAGGTCACTTAAGTGAGGCTTAGTTCAATGTCTCCAACCAGAAAGTGTGTTCCTTTGGGATGTTCCTTGATAAGAGATTAAAATCTAAAGAACTCATCCTATGCTAACTTGCTTTCTCATTTTTTTTCTCATTTTCTAAACCTTTTGACTGAGGTAGTATTTACCTCTTTTACCCTGTTCAACTGATACTGTTACTTACTGTCGTACTAAGTCATAGCCTGGTAAAGCAAGGCGGGGGGTGCAGCCGACTCTCCTTTCCTTCTCTTTGGATATTCCACTGAACTTCAGGCAGAGTTCTGCCTGTCTGTGGCTGTTCTGCTTGGTGTGGTGTGCTGGATCTTGGCGAAGCTCTGAGCCCACGCCTCAGATTTACTGCAGCTTCACACTGAGCTCAAGAGCCTATGGAATGCCCCGAAAACAGAGAGCTGTTTTCTGTCTTTCATGGGTTTGAGCATGCTCTAGCACATTTTGTAGCTGGTTGGAGGAGAACAGTTGCACGAGCATGCTTCCCAAGTGCTGGCCACGTATCAAGGGAATGAAAATAAGAAAGCTCGTTTAGACACTCAGGGGTTCTTTCTTCATCTCCCATGTGGGAGGCAAGGTCTCTTTCGTCAGAGTGCCCCTGTTGCAAGCTCTAGTGGAGCACACGTGGGGATGAGCTGGCTTGCACAGGCCTTCGAACTGAGCCAGTTCCCTTCTCCCACCTGACATCAAACAAATCCACTGAGCGCGGAATCAAATACTGTCTCACGTGGCCAGTCTTTTACTACATGCTTTAAGATTTGGATGGATGGGGTACATGTGCTTTCAATTTTGAATATTTATTTTCTCATAACTATTTCATAACTAACCAATAAAGACATGATTTTGTGTTTCCAGGGGCTAAAGTTTCAGCGGATTCATTGATAAAAAGTAGATACCTAAGATCAGCGGATTTCTAGTGCACATGGAGTAGACACCCTTGGTCATGGCTGGCAGTGGCAGGGAGGCATTTTGAGAAATGTACCCTTAGGCAATTTTGCCATTGCACAAACTTCATCTGGTGTACTTCCACCTATTAAGGTTAGGAAAAAAAAATTCTTAAAGGATCTGTGGTAGTTTGAATGAGCATGGCTCATAAAACGTTATATATTTGAATGTTTGTTGTGAAATTGGAGGAACTATTTAGGAAGGATTAGGAGGTATGGCCTTGTTGGGGGAGGTGTGTCACTGGGGTTGGACTTTGAGGTCTCAAAAGCCCGCACCATTCCCCGTTAACTTTCTCTCTGACTTATGCTTGTGGATCAGATGTGAACTCTCAGCTACTGCTGCAGCCTCATGCCTGCCTGTCAGTCACAGTGTTCCCTGCTATGATGGTCATAGGCTCACTCTCTGAAACTGAAAGCCACTTAAAAAATTTTTTTCTATACATTGCTTTTGACAAGGTGTTTTGTCATGAAAATAGAAAAGAAAAATAACATAAAAGGCAGGTGGTTATTAGCATTAACTCTAGTTTATGAACATGGGAACTGCAGGTAGCCAGGTTCTTTATCTTGCCCACAGTCACGTGTTTAGGGCCATGTGATTCCACACCTGCCGCTCCCAGGTATGTGCTGTTATATAATACTTCAGAGCTGCCTGTAGATGACCTTCAAGGGTGGGCAGAACACTTCCAACTGGTAACACTATGTATACATGAGCAATCTAGGGTTTAACCTATAGATGTACAATGCATGCCAAGTGAATTCCAGCGTGTTTATTATTTATTGTACTAAAGAAAAATGTTCAAAGATGTGACTAGAAGCCAGATAAGGGAGATTTATGTGGTGCTGTTGGATTAGGAAGTGGGGTCATTGCAGCAGTATTGACATTGGCTCTGAAGATAGCACAGGCAAGTGGGGGGGGGGCAGAAAAACCTAGAGCATTCTTAAGGCCGAAAGACCGGGGTGACAGGGCAGACCTCCTGTGGCTGAGGTGGAAGCTGTGGACCCTGATTAGATTCTTGATTAATGTGAAGGTCTCCTGCTTACCTGTCTCAGCAAGTTCTTTTGGGAAACTAGATTTTTTAAATAAGACATAGACGGCCTTAGGAGAAGACGCAGGGATGTTATGAAAATCAGCCTAAGGAAAGAATCTTTGTCAAGTGTGGATTGTTTAGCAGGTGTGGAGGAAATGAACCGCGCCACTCCTCCCTTCTCCCTTCCTTTCCTTGTTTCTTGCATCCCTCCCCTTCTCTGTTGTTCCTTTTTCTCCTCCATCCTCCTTCAGAAATGGGCTTGGGTGTGAATTAGCCCGAGAGAAGGAAGCAGTTCCTATAAAAGGTTATTTCTCACCTCTTGAGGTTTCTCTATCTCACGCATCTGCTACACTTAGAGCGAAGCAGCCCCCTCAGAACTCGTTCAGCAAGCACCAGCGAAAGCTGTAGAATACTGCCAGAGTTCTTTCCCCAAGGCCTAAGGCTAGAATGCTCTCTGTCCGTTATTTATTACTGTCATGCAGCTCTTAGCTTTTGCTTTAAGAACTCTGCTTATACTAAAGGTGTTACCACTGGATGTATGGGCTCCTGATTCTCATTACGCGCTGCTGACCTCACCTTATAAATCTCGGCTTGGACTTACCAGCTTTCCACTTGTTGGCCCTAATTGGAAAGCTCTCTGCTATATACAGGTACAAAATGTATGATCAGAGCTTGAATTTCTGCCCCTTATTAACATTGCCTCTGTGACTTATTCCCTCAATTCTCTTTCCATTGGAAATCTAGCTGAAGCAAATTCTTCAGCTTTAAATACAAGTGAGCTTAGGCAGAACCTATTACATACCACGCAATCTACCAACCGGGAGTCGTGATACCTCGACAGCTAGGGGATGGTAAAATGGCCTTTAATAATTAGTTACTTGGGCACCATTTGTTTTGCTGAATAATCTAGAAAAAAATTCAAGGAGTTTTCAGAGTTGGAAACTTATTTTAGTCTTTGAAAAAAAATCCAAGTGTCAGACATATAATACTAAATGTTGTGATGGATCTGTCGTGGGAGATGTGTACTAACTTCATAGAACTGTCCTGTCTGATGGCTTCTGTTGGGCAAAGACTGCTGAGTGTCTGGAGGAGGAAAAATAAATGCTTCTGTCAGAAGAAAGTATTTCCCTGACATAATCTTTTGGATTTTTCCTTAAATTAATACATTCATGCTGGGGTATTTTCTAGGAGGCGACCACAATATTCATTTTAAGAATTAGCTGTACCCTGTACTCAGAAACCCTTTAACACCAACATGTACCTACCTGTTCCGGGTCTTTGCATATGAATAGAAGACCATAGAAGTCAGTATTATTTACAGAGAGACTCATCTTAAGTGTACACTTAGAAGTGTTGGTATATATACATATTTAAATAGTTATATCACGAATGTCATTTACATAGTATTTTGGTATAGTTGTGTGGGATATTCTAAGTGAATTTTAATCTCATCATATTTTTATCTTTTTATATTAGAAAACCTTCTGATGCAATTTCAAAGAAGATAAACATGAACTCCATGATCTCATGAGAGGGAGTAATCACGACTTTGAAGTTAAGATATGTGTAGAATTATTGTATGTCTAAGAAATTAAACATGATTATTCAAATATTATCCTGTGGCATGCAAGTGTTCAAACAATACATAAAGTTTTTAATAACCTGAGACGGTATTCACATTTGAAGAAGAAACTCACTTTCAGTGGTTAATTAAGCTTTTCAGGTTCCCACAGGTCATCAGTGGTTGACCCAAACATGCAAACCAGACCCTTTTGACACATTCTGCAAGTAATTCTCTCCAATCTTAGAAATTTATTAAAATCTCCTTCATGTTATAAACATGCTGGGCATTTTTATCAGGTTCTATACAAGACCAATAGATTTCATAATAGTTGTGTTGATCGATAGTTAGCACATAGAAAACATTACTGTGGATATTATATAGCAATTACTATTTATGAATAACTTATAAATTACTTACTACATGTAAATACCAAATTGAAAGGAGACTGTGGTATTTTCATAGGTCTTCTTGGGTTATTACATCTCTGTTATCTGAGATGTTCTATACCCTGGTCTCGAACTCACAGAGATCCGCCTGCCTCTGCCTCCCGAGTGCTGGGATTAAAGGCGTGCGCCACCACCGCCCGGCACTCTCGAGATATCTTAAAATGAAATCTTAACGACCCAGCATTGAGATGAAAACGATTATGAGCTTTTTCCGCGGCTTCATAAGATTCTAGACTAACCGCACAAATTTGGCGGGTAAGCTGATCAGCCAATGCATTCCCCTCGCTCAAGGGACCAGGGAGGTCAGTATGAGCCCGTAAATGCCCTACGTAAATGGGAACAGACCGGGCCCAAAGCAAAGTTTGAATAGCCAATAACTGCGTCTGGACTCGAGATACAGAGGCAATATAAGCTGCAGTTTCCAAAGGTGCAAGAATTTTGCTTATATACTGACTATCAGTAAAAAGGTTAAATGGAATATCAGCATATTTCTCTAATGCCATTTGTACAGCGATCAATTTAGCCACCTGAGCAGATTTAGTATCAACAGGCTGAATATCAAAATCAGGAGGGGAGGCTACCACAGCTCTCCCTGTGGAAGATCCATCAGTAAACACATTCCGAGCCCCTGCCAGAGGCTGCAAAGAAATAACTTTAGGGAAACATACCGGATGATTTTTGAAAAAGGTGACCAACTTATCAGAAGGATAATGATTATCAAACTTTCAGGGATTAGTGCATAAAAACAAGGTCCAATCTTCAGCAAAATTTTGTAACCAAGTTATTTCTGCCTGGGTATAAGGCGTAATAACCTTATCAGGTAACATTCCAAAGGTTTGCAAACTAAGTTTATACCCTTTCTGAATAACACGTAGCACAGCTGATGGGTAAGAGATAACAACTTTTACAGGTGACAAGTGTTCATGTACCCATAGGATGGGTCCTCGCTGCCAAAAAAACTCCAGTAGGACTATGCTGAGAGGGAAAAATTATCAATAGCAATGGCTGACTATAGTCAATATAATGAGTATGAGCAGAGGCAAGCTTTTTCTCAATTAAAGTAATACATTTCCTTGCCTGAGGTGTCAATTCACGAAAGGAGGTTGGGTCTGGTGCTCTAAGATCTTACAGCAACCTCCATTTACTAGACTTTTTCTTAATAACAAAGATAAGAGTATTCCAGGGAGAAATGGATGTCACTATGCATCCTGCCTCTAGCTGTTCTAGGAACTCACTCTGTAGACCAGGCTGGTCTTAAACTCATAGAGTTCCACCAGTCTCTGTGTCTAGTTGCTGGGTCTAGTTGCTGGGATTAAAGGCTCGTGCCACTACACCTGGCTTTTTTCCTGGGCTGATTAACCATCCCTTTACCTGCAGGGCAGTTCCTTTTGTTGTGTCCTGACCTTCCATATTGAAAACAATTCCTTAACCTGGCTTCACTTTGACCTTCCTTAAGGGCAGAAACAATTACCCTACCCATCACGTGAGTGCCATCAATGTCCCAGCCTAACCGGATAAAGTCATTTAAATCTCCATCTCTATGGGGGCGTAAAACCTCTTGACAAAAATCATGTGACAAGGATCATATGCAACCTGTGCTGCTAAACCAGCATACTGTCCTTCACCAGTTAACTTGTCAAGGTTATGCTGGGGGAAACCCGCCTCGGCATTTTTCCGTGCTGTCTTTTTGCAATTTTCCTGCATTTCACCTCTCCATAACAAATAATCTCCCCCTGAAAGACAAGCCCTGCAAAGCTGCATCCAGTCATTGGGTATAAGGTTGAGTTCTGCAAAGGATTCCAAAAAAGCTATAGTGAAAGGAGCATGAGCTCCATAGTCCATACCTGCTTCTTTTAACTGCTTAATATCCTTAAAGGCCAGGGGGTTATGCTGCCTGACCCTCTGTCCTTGCGGATCAATAATTTCCACAACAGGATAAATCTGCCTCTCTCTACTTAGATTATTTAATCTGTTTTGGATCTCTCGAATTTCTGCCTCTAAGTCTATAGGGGCGGAAGCACTGGTATAAGGATTTGAAGTGTCAAGAAATGTATTTTGCGGCGGAGGTCTCATGGAGACATCTCTATTTGCTTCCTTCCTTTCCTCTTTTTCTAACTTCTTTTTATCAGTGCGATCTCCTTTTCTAAAATTTCTTCTTCCTGTTCTATATCCCTTCTAATACTCTTAACTTCCTGTTCCTCAAAACTCTTAATAGAACTCACAGATTCTCTACTTCCTGAATCTCCTCAAGGGTCTTGTTCAAATTCTCTAATTGCTCTTTTACTTTAACATCATCCCTGAGAAGAGCATCTCTGACTAAGCACCATAGCAAAAATATTGCTAAGGGGAATTCTTCTGGCCCTCGCTCATTTAGAGCATTTTGAAGGTCAGCCTTTACCTGCTCCCAATCAGTAATATTAAAACCCCCTGCATGTAGAAACCAGGGACTAAACTCTAAAACCGTCTTAACGATCTCTTGTGCTGTCTCAACTTTAATGCCGGTGCCTTGTTTCTCCAAAAGACTTTACAACTGGCCTGTTAACCGGCCCCTTAACACTGGAACAGAATTACTTGCACCCATAACCAATACACCCTCACCACTCAATTCCTTACCTGCTGGCCAGACTTCCGAGGGCGACCTCTCAGGAATCCCTACTTCCCGATCTCGCAGATGAGTCTCCGACTGTAGTTGATGATCCCGGCGGGGCCTCCAATTGTAACACCCGATTCTGTGTTACCCCCTCGGTACAGTTCGCGCGCCACTGTACCTTAAGCGACTCGGACAAGGGCCTGGAGATTGAAAGAACACACAAAGAGACCTGGGTCATTCGGAAGGAGATCAGCCGAATGCCGTTTATTTAGCCTTGGGGAAAATCTTATATACCCCACTCTTGCCTAAGGAATTCCACCCAGGCAGGTGGGAAATTACCATATCTAACTGCTGCACAAGGACTTCCACCTAGACAGGTGGGAAATTACCATACCAACAATAGAGTCAACAATGTCCTACAACAAATCACCAGGCAGGGCAGAAAGCACAGGAACAAACAGGATGCTTAGTCATCTGACCAGAAACTGTCCTCAAGATGAGCCCCAGGAACAAGGGCAGACCCGGGCCCTACAATCTATGAGGTTGTGGGCTTTGGCAGTCCCAGTCCAGTGCTAAAGGACTCCTGGAGCATCTTGGTCCGCAGTTCCCACGGAAAGACTGACACCTGTAGAGGAAGTAAGTAGCAAGGTAGATGCACTTGAAAACAATGTAGATGCACTCTCCAGCAAGATGAAAAATGACAAGCAGGCAAAATAGCCAAAGTTTTCCCTTTGCCTACTGTCTGTCTGGGACAACACTGGAAGTGCCACTTCCCTTCAGGGTGGGCGTTCTCACATCAGTTAATGTAAATCAAGATAACCCCCCCACAAATGTGCACAGGGCCTCATCTCTTAGTTGATTCCAGATCGAGTCCCAGTTGACAATGGTGATTATTCATCTTACTGTCTTTGCTCTTCTCTGGGGAAACTAATTTCGGTCTGTCCCATCAAAGTTTTGTT
Source organism: Arvicola amphibius (assembly GCF_903992535.2). Lineage (NCBI taxonomy): Eukaryota > Metazoa > Chordata > Mammalia > Rodentia > Cricetidae > Arvicola > Arvicola amphibius. The sequence goes on from NC_052063.2 coordinate 34,666,803, forward strand.
TGCTGCAAAAAAGTGTGTTGCACTTACTCTGGATGCGATCTTCCTCTGCTTACATCTCCTGTATTATAAAACAGAAGCAGAAAACACTCTACCTCTGGAACATAGTCTTTGTGATAGGGAGTATATAATCAGAGATTAAAGCAAAATAAAATGGTTGTTTCCAACCCTCTGACACCGGATGTATAGATTTTTCCTACTTCAATGGATTCTGCAATTCTCAGCCAACATTAGGTAGACATTTTACAGTTGAATTTAATTCAGTCTCCTAGTTTAAGGGCTCAGTCCATGAAAGCACCATCGTCACAAACCACAAATGATGTTCATGGTCTTGTACAAATTCTGTCAGAATTCTTTGCAGATCAAGATTTTCCCAGGAGTCCCTCTCACATTGAACAATTCCCTAGACAATTCCCAGACTCGACAGTCTTTCTGTTGATGCTCTCCCAGGATGTAAAGGACACAGATCAAATGGCCAATGGAAGGGGACATGGTGCAAGGTGCGTGTGAAGTCAGAGGACTTATACCCTGCCTGGATATGGAAACTACCTAGGAGTTGGCGTGACTTTTGAGGTGTCTGTTTCTTTTCTTTTCTTTTTTTTTTTTTTTTTTTTTTTTGGTTTTTCGAGACAGGGTTTCTCTGCAGCTTTTTTAGAGCCGAGCCTGTCCTGGAACTAGCTCTTGTAGACCAGGCTGGCCTCAAACTCACAGAGATCTGCCTGCCTCTGCCTCCCGAGTGCTGGGATTAAAGGCGTGCGCCACCACCGCCCGGCTGAGGTGTCTGTTTCTTAGCTCTGTTCTAACAGTTGAAGGGAGCCAAGAGGTGTTGCTAGGGAAAAATTGGAGCTCTCGCTTTTGTGAGCTATCCCAAAAGAGTTGGTATGATTTTTTTCCTTTCTGTTTTTAGTGTTTGAATTGGAGGAGGAACATGTCATGATTACAACTTATGTGTTTTATTTAAACTTTTGCAAATGTCCCGATTATGGTGTTCACATGTGGTCTCATGTTATCTTGTACTGTTTGCACAAGAAAAAAAATTCAAATTCCACCTTTCTAAACAATGTGATTATTTTAGCTTGTTATAAGAAACGAAATGACTGCAGTTCTGAAAAAAATTGAGCGATTTTCCAAAAAAAAAAAAAAAAAAAAAAGGCCACTTGGATTCTATCTACCCAAATATCAAGAAGACCTATGCTGCTATTGTCTACTAAAACCATTTATCATACCAAGTGTTTGTGATTGTTTAGCACTGTTTTTGATGACTCCCCCTCTCCCTTTTCAATTTGATTGACAGATACAATGAAAATTGTTGGCAGCCCCTATCACAATAAAGTGCTGCCATGTATTAATAACTGGAAATAGCCACTTTCATCTCGGCACCCTCAAAAAGAGTCTAAGATTCCAAATTTCTTTTCCAAGACATTACACAGAAGTTAAAGTATTTTGGTATCAAGAAAAAATTTCCTCAGTAATCTAATAGCTCATACATCTCATTGGAAATCACCCTATGTGACGTTTTAAGCTTTATTGTCTGTAGATATGTGAGGCATGGTGAGTACTGGCACTTGTATGTGCTGGTATGAACTTGGTGGAGAAGCACATGGAAAGTAACTCTGTAGGTGGCTGTCTTCCCCACCTCTATCCCAATGGTCTGTCATGTTGGCCGAAGGAGGGTTCTACTCCTCATTCCTATACTCTTCTCTGACAAATTTCGAATGCGGTGGTCTTTTTAATTTGTCTATTGTATTGGCAGAGCAGGTGTAGGTTTAGTCAGTGCCAGCATTTCCAGGTTGTTATTAATCATAATTAGCCTTCTTTTATTTATGCATCCAGAAACGTTGCTGAGAGCCGTTTTCTTTGATAGAGATAGTATGCTTAACATTACACAGCTCCTGACTTCTAGGACACATTGAACTTGTATTCATAAGTAAATTTTTTTAGTCTTTCCAAACTTATAATCATTCTGTAATTTTGAGGTATATCATTAAATTTTGCCAGCATAAAAACAAATTCATTTGTTTTAGTTTTGCATTGCAAAATATTGCCTTTGTAGTATTCCAGACAGTCATTTTGTGTAGACGTTTCTGATTTGAAGAGAATGTGTCAGCTGTATTGGGCATTCTGATGCCTTTCTCCAGCCCAGACCTTAATGAAGCATAGCTGGTCGTGCCTTTCAGTGTGGGTCATGCTTGCTACAGGAAGTGTCTGGATTTTTTCTGGATGGGCATTCATAGGGAAGTTTGGATTTGCTAGAAGGATGTGTAGTGATGGTGTGACACCCACGTTGTGCAGTCTCAGACTGAATCTGTGTACCCAGCAATAATGACGCACATCCAAAAACCTGCTAATATTGCTTATACAGTGTCAAGAGGAAAAAAGCGTCTTTAGTACTTACAAAGTAAATATGTATGTATACATGCACATATATTCCCATGTATTTCTCTGTATTATTTATTATTTATTTAAAATACACATTAAGATATATATTGTATACTATTTAATATATGATATATACTTTATAAGTTATATTTAATTAATAAACATGTCAAAGAATATGTGTGTGTGTGTGTATACATACGCAATCTAAATTAAGCCTTTTCCTACCAGACACCAACTTTGTGAGTTAAACTTCAATCTAATAAAAGTTTCAAAATAATGTTTCCATCTTAGCAAATTCTGTATACATGTACTTTACTTATTTTGGTGCTTTTATATTAATTGGCAAGCCTGGTATGAATTCTTGGTCTTTTGGCCTAATTGATACCTCCTAATTTTATTATTTTTAAATGAAAACTATACACTTATTTCATTTTTCCATGTCCTTTTTCATTTTGTCTCAATGTTTATTTTTAGCAAATATAAAATATAAGATGAAACAAAAACTGTCCTTCCTCCTCCTCCTTCCTTTTCTTCTTACTCTTCTTTTGTTCTTTCAGTAGTGTTTGGTTTAACCCTAGATCTCTGAGCTATCTAGTGTCTGGTTCTTGGCCACCGAAGCAATATTAGGTATGTAGTCCATCTCCTGGAATGATTCTTAAATGACATTGGTTGGTTGCTCCCATAGGCTTTGTGCCATTATTGCCCTACCATATTTTACAGGCAGATCGGATTGACAAAGGGCTTGTCACAAGGTTGTTTACTTTTCTCTTTTGGTACGCTAGTACCTCTCCATATCAAAGTTACTAGAAGATGTGGGTGAAGGTTCTAGGTAGGTACCAGCTCTAATTCTCAGTGTTTAATGAATTGTGTGGGTGTTGCCTTTAGCAATGGGGCCCCACTGTCAGTTTGTGGAAGCAACCTATTTTCTTGGCAACAGCCTGAGTTGTTTGGGACTTCTTTGGGACCTCTTTGGCCAACAACTCAGTTGGATGTGACTGTCACAGTACTGGAAACTTCTAGTCCTGGTATTGGAAACTTCATTTGGTGACAAGAAATGGCTAGTCAGGACTCCATGCTGCTCGTTATTTGGAGACTGCATTGGGATTGCTTTTATATATTTTAGGACTGCCACTGCCCCTAAAATGCTCCTCAATTCTAGCTGACTCTCTCTGCTTATGCCATTTCTTACCTCCATATCCACCCCTCCCCCGTTTCCATCCCTACCCACCCCCAGTCCACCAATAAAATGTATTCTATTTCCTCCTTCCAGGGAGATCTATGTGTTCCCCCAGTCCCTTCCTCTATGCCTAACCTCTGTGGGTCTACAGATTGCAGTTTGGTTATAATTGATTTGAAGTCTGATATTCACATATAGAATATAATATAAAATATAAAATACATACTCTGTATTTTTCTTTCTGAGTCTTGGCTGCATCACTCAGGGTGATTTTTTTTCTACCTCTATTCATTCTACTTACAATTTGATGATGCCGTTTTCTAACAGCTGAGTAACACTCCATTGTGTAAATGTATTGCATTATCTTTATCCATTCTTCTCTTGAAGGATGGCTGTTATGAACGCAATGAAGATGGTTGAGAAAGTGTCCATGTGGTAGATAGGATGAAGCATCCTTCTGGTGTGTGCTGAAGAGTGGTGTAATTGGATCTTGAAGTACATAGGTCCCCTATTTTCTGAGGAACTGGCAAACTGATTTCCATTGTGACTGTACAAGTTTGCATTCCCACCAGCGATGGTGTAAGATGGAATTTAAAAGTAGTTTTGATTTGAGTTGCCCTCTTTAAGAATTGTTCAAAGCCTTCCTTTTCTCAGGATCTTTCCGCATCCTTCATTCATCCCAGGCTGTAGGTAACCCTCCATAGTCTTCACGGGAGATCCATCATGCTCATGCTGAGTTCAATTACTGCATTTTCTGTAATCATGCGCTTCTGTGTTTCTACCCCTAAAATTGTAAGTCTTTTGATCCTATAGGACCTTACAGCTCTGTCCCCACAAAACAGTACCTGGCTGGTATATAGTTGAATCTCAGCAAATAATCATTGGTTAAATATTTAAATCAATATTAAAGATTAAAATCAAGTTTGATTCTTCATTCAGAGGACTACAAGACAGGGGTAGCCCAGGAGAAAGTCCAGTTTAAGAGTGACTCCTTCAAAATGTGCAAAATTGCTGATCTGAGGAAGATCATGAAGTGTGAGCCAGAGAGTTGATGTCCCATTGCTTTCGGACTGCTGTGTGGGCCAGAGGGATAGACTCCAGCAGGCTTACGAATAATGCAGGCATAATGTGCAGGAAAGTGTCCTAGAATATAATTGAAAGAAATTTGTTTGAGAGGGATGGGTGGTCTTTGTTAAAATAGGCATGAAGAAGTTGGGAGATTTGTCTAAATACTCTGCGTTTTTGATGAGTTATCGCTCTGCATATTTGTTCAAAACAGACTTATATTGCCAAGTTTTTTTTAAAGATTTATTTATTTGTTTATTATGTATACAACATTTTGCCTCCAGGTATGCCCGCATGCCAGAGTGGGTGCCAGATCTTATTACAGATGGTTGTGAGCCACCATATGGTTGCTGGGAATTGAACTCAGGACCTCTTGAAGAGCAGCCAGTGCTCTTAACCACTGAGCCATCTCTCCAGCGACTATTGCCAAGTTTTAAAAGGATAGTTTAGATTAATATAATTTACATAAAACTGACATAAATATTAGTAAGTGATATTACCTCCTTCACGTATCTCCTGCTCTGTGTGTGGTCCATGCTGTGTATTTGTTACATTTGTTTATTGTAGCATAATTGTACACATTCCACAGATGACGAAATGAGGGATAGAAAGTTGAGCGCGCTGGGTTTTGTTTATTTGTTTTTTTTCTCATAGACCTTTAAATATCAAAGCTGGCATTAGCTCTATTACACTTGAATTGGAAAGTCTGTGCTTGACTGTACTGTACTCAGAGTCTGTGAGAGCATGTTAGTTTTCTTCATGAGTTTAAAATTACTTAAATGTGTGTGGACTTAGTTCTCTCTGTGTTCCTTGTTCCGTTTGTTCATCATTTATTGACATTTTGGGCACGGTGAGAGGTATTATGTATATAACGTATCCATGTGCCCTTGTGGGGTTTTTTTTTTTTGTGGTGGAAACTATGCCATTAGAGGTATAAATAACCATGTAATGACAATTTTGATAAGTGCTTTAAAAATGGTAGTGTCTTTCCTTAAGTCGATTACAGAGAAGCATTCTCAGGTGCCTTCTTCCCTGTGGGTAAGTGTAATTAGATTTACAATACAGCTTACTGTAACCTGAGAGGATGCTTAAAATAGGCTTAGAGAAGTGTTACCACACAAGCGTAATCGAGCCCAGAAATACGAAGACAGACAGCGTTCCAGCAGCCTTTCACTGTACAGGGAGAATTTTGGTGAAATTTGGTATTGTTCAAGAAAAGTGTGCTATCTAAAACGGCTTTGAAATCTGAATAAATATCACAGCCACCTTCCAGTTTGAGAGGGTGACTATGGGATTATCGAGATCACCTACATCAACTCACAAAGAAGCTTAAATGTCCACTGTGACAGTTCCTTTTCTTCCCTGAGGGCCATACCTTCTAATTCAGCTCTGAACATGGAAGAGGCATTGGGCTAGAATTGTGAGTATAGTATGAATTGCCTACGTGTGAATATTGACCTTCAGATAGTGATGGCATTTCACCTAAAATAAAAATTCTATTAAGATAGGAGAATTTATTTCACTGAAGACATAACAGTGGGTGGGTGCTAAAACAAGCAAAACAAACAAACAAATAAACAAACAAAAACTTATCTTTTTAGGAGATCAAAAGTTGAAATCTTCAATTTCTGTTTTAGAAAATACTTTAGACGTATTTTATAATTTCAGAAATAACTAGCCTTTAAGGAATTTTTGTACTGTAGAAACATCAGTGACCTGTTTGTGCAATGTTTACTTTCCCCTCGGTGAGCGAGAGGTATAGCCTGACTTCTCCCTTTCTCCTTCCCTCTTTAAAATCTCTGCACAGACAACAGAACAGGGCCATTTCCTAACAGTTGGAGATACCTTTGTAGTAATTTTCCTGGAAAATTTCAGAAGCATGAGACGATTTCTGAACCATCAGGGAATGGTTAATGTGCTTTCCTACAGTGCAAATGTTGGAGAGAGAAAAGCAGAGCAAGGATTGCAGCTCTGGTCATCAGTAGAGTCTGGAGAGCATGCTCAGCCCTTTACCGCTAGAAACATTATCCTGTGAGAAGTTCATGTTTGAGAACTTTGCAGGTCACTTGAAAAAGGTAGAAATTAAGTAAAATTTCATAATGTTTTAAGTCTGTTCATGACTTTGAGTTGGCCACATTCATAGCTGGAGAGCATGCGCCCTCAGTGTGAGGCTTCCTTCCTACTGCCCTCCCTGAAGATCTAGCCTCTGAGTAAGTCTCCTGATTCTCTTTTGAAAAGTCTTTCTGGTGGGCTGCACTTGTAGGGGAGGAACCTTTAAAGCGGTCTTGAGGAATAAGTAGGAGCTTGCTTAACTGAAAAAATAGACAATTCTTTAGTAGGACTCCACACATTAAGGCAGGGAAGACTCAGATGTGATCTAACATGGAAAGAGCTGGAGGACGAGATTATTTCAGTGTTATTAGAACATTTAGTGAAAGCAAAGGAATGTTGTCTCAGGTGGTCTTTTATTTCCTACTTTGGTTTTTATGATTACCACAATGTGGTGGGCTGGTAACAAAGACAAGGCAATGTAAGTGGCTTTAGAATGGGAACCAAGGTGAAGACAGTCAGCATCAATGGTATTGGTGATGAGAAGGCAGCTGAAGACCTCAAGAGAGTGACCAGGGCAGTAACAACACGGAATGGAGACTTTAGAAACTCAGAGGGCATGCCCAGCTGGGAGAAGCTGCAAGCTCTGGTTGTGGAAGGAGCTCCAAAAAGCTGTCAAGACTTTAGGAGACCAAGGCTCTCAGATGTCTTGACTCCAAGGACGGGAGCAGTGCCCACTGGGACCTTACCACTCGCAGTGTGCAGTGTAGAGTTGAGTGGGCTGGGGGTCTCTGAGCATCCAAGGTCTCTTTGAGAGCTGTGACAGGAGCAGCTGCTGTCTGCTCTTGGTTGCTGCTGCCTGCGGCAGCTCCTCCCTGCTGTTAGAAACCTAGAATTACAATGGCTGCCACATGCTGGGACTATCCTCTGTTCAATGCCAGACTGTAAGCCTCCAACAGGAGTATCAGCTGTCATTAATCTATGACTTTTACAGTCCAGAACAAAAGGTTCCTAACTCATAGATTAGAACTGTGAACCGTGAATCTACCAGGACAGCACTTAGACCTTGGGCATTGTAAGACCTGGGGTTGCTGGCAGTTATCAGCTACCTTCTATTTCTATTTAGATGGAGCAAAAGGGCCACATGTTCACTTGGTAACAAAATTAGAATTATGTTTAACTTTTTATTGAAGCTTCGGATGTGTGGAGAAGACACGTCAAGAGGCTGGGAGCTGACTCTTAGTTTGAAAGATGTGTCAAGGGTCTGCCCAATATCGAGGAGATTCTAGAATGGCAGCAAATATTTTATAAAAGACAGGAATCTGTAATTTGGAAATACAGTGTCAATGCCCAAGACTCTGGTAACAGAGGTAGTCATAACGGCCATGAAGTCCAAGTTTGAAGCAGATTACTTCAGAAATAAAAGTCGAGTAGAGGTCATGAATTTTATGATGAAGTTATTGATTGCAGTCTCTCAGTATTGATTGCCATCATTAATTATGATTGTATTTTGGGATGATGAAAAATGGATCTTGAAGAAATGGTCTAAAAGAAGATAGATGAGTCTTGGTATTCAGGGTGATGTGGCTTTGAAATGAACCTCGATTAAAATGGATTTATTTTCAGGAAGGTAAAAAAGATAAAATTCCAATGGCCACAGAAGGATCGCAGTGAGCTTTGCATATACCGCTCTAGACCTAAATGTGTGCAGAAAAGAAAATCTAAAGCAGTCCTAGAAATGAAAAGTATTTGGCGATGATACAGTGTCCTGGCTGAAAAGAGTTGGTTTATCATCTTTTAAGTAGAAATCTACAGGGTGGAAAAGCCTGAGAAAGGCTCCCGAAGTTGTGTGACTAAGTAGAGAGAGTGACCCAAATGGGAAAATGCACTGCTGGGTGAATACTATGCAGAGACATAGAATAAGTCCTTAGAGGAAGCTGCTTATTTGGGTAGTTAGAGCAATAACCAGAGAGATATCGTGGGAACTGGGGCCATCATGCTTGTAGGTTTTTTAACTGCGTACACTTTCTTGTTTCTGGAAAATATTGTTGTGCCCTGATTTAACACACTTTTCTTTGAAGGAAGTCAGTATGCACACTTCTTGGGGTGCTAGGCTTGTGTTCCTCGCCTCTGAGTTCAGAATGGCAAATGGATGAAATTAATTGGATTTATGCATCTGGTTTTGTGGGTTTGGTTAATATTTGACTAATAAATTCTAATGTTGATATACATGCATACTTAAAAATGTTATTGTTTCATTTTTAAAAATTATTCTATAACACTTAGAGTTCATATATTACATTTTTTGCTTATTTGAATCATTCTCAATGAATTAATTTCTATTGTTACATATTAAACCAGTACCATCTTAGCACTTTGGTAACTGTAATATAAATTAAGCAATTTAAGTTTGCTGAATAGATGCACTTGTCAACAATATATAAAAATAAGGTTGTTTTTCAGGGGATGCATGACAGTATTAACTGAAATTTTGCAGAAATTCAATAAAGTTTAGTGTGAATATTTTATATATCATGTAGTACATTCATGCATTTGTTATGAATACATTTGGTGTTTATGAGATGCATTTTTTAACTGTTTGACTCTGTGGACAGGATGATAAAGCTCAAGCGATCTTGATAATAACCCCTGTCCTTAAAGCTCTGCAACATCGAAGACTAAAATTAATTGTACATAGTCTTCCCTGCCTCTGAAATGGGGATGTTTGCTTCAGCATCATGTTTGGAAAGACTGGAATAGACAATTTTACCTTCCAGTATTTCTTTGTATTGAATAAAAAAAAAAATTCATCTGTAGTTGTAACCCATTTGCTACAAATTCCATATCCTAGAATTTGAAAAGTTGAACATTTCTTAAAACTGAATCTCACTGTGTGTTCAATTTCTATTATTTTTGCAGCAACCTTGGCTGTGAAATATTTTTTTTCCCCAAACATTTCTCCAAGGACAACAACTAAATAGGAACAGCGGAATAACCAGGCAAGGCCAACTGAAAGTCCCCTCAACAAAATCAGTGATCAGGTTCAGGAACATGTCTGCTTTCCTCTGACTCCTGTACTGAAGCCTGAACAGAGGTCTGCCCATGGGAGACATGCTCTCTAGGAATTCAGCAGGGGACCTGAGAATGGAGCAGCCTCTTAGCTCATCCTCAGCCCTACACTCTCGAGCTAGAAATCTCTGGGGTCTCTTCTCCATAGCTCTACATTATACATGTCCATCTTAAATGTGTAAAAGCAGTATTTGTGAAGGATCTCGTGTACAGTTGCCTTCAGAGAAGGAAAGGTGGATATCAGTTAGGCTTTTTTCTTTATTGCTGTCTGGCTGTTCCTCCTGGATCTCCCATCCCAACATACTTCACTGCTGTCTCCACCTCCAGCGTAGTATTATCGTAACTCTACGTGGTGAAATTTTGACTAGACAGGCTGAGGTCAATGGCTGTTTGCAGTACATTTTGGCTTTGAGGCTCTTAATGGTTAACATTGAGCACTGCAGCAAACAGATTGTATTAGGTTTTCAGTGCCTGTAGACTTCTTTCATCCTTGACTTGAGTAGGAAGGTAGACCATTTGCATCCCTCGTTCAAAATACGTGAAGAAGATTCATTCATTCAATATTTCTGCTAAAGCATTAAGATAAAAAAGGAAATGCTGAGACTGAAAACAGTTCTCTCTTTTTATTTTTATTCTAAGGCAGTGGGTGCTCTCCCTTGGATCCCAGTTGTCTCATATTTCAGTTGTTCTAGACTTATTTGCAGATGTTAGGTGATAATATTTGGTAAAGAATACAATAGAACTCTGGAGTTGACCATGAGCCTGGCTTCACATTGTAGCCACAGAAAAGACTCTGTAGTTAGGTGTAAAGGCTTTTGTAACCTGTCTCCTGACTTTCAAAGGTCACCTTGGTGACTGGATAATCTTACCACAGTGGGTTTGTTTCTAGGGCCAAGTAGGACATGCTGTCAGGCACCAATCATTTAGCTACTAAAGGAATGTTATTGTTTGCCCTTGAATAGCGCCCTTGCATTCTTCCACCTCGAGCCAGTCAGCTGCTGGTCAGCTGATGTGACTCTTCTGTGTTTGCCCATGTCATTAGTCCCTGACTTTAAATTCTCCTTCTGTTCACCAGTTGCTTCCAAAACAAACATGTTTTGGGGGCTTCTGTGGAAAGAAAGAGGAGATTTAAGAGAAGGTAGTGGCTAGCTTCTTTGTTGTTTTGTCTTCCTTAGTAACACTAACTACTGTAATAATGCATGGGATTATGAACCAGATATTAATCAATATTTTACTCAAGGAAACTTTGCTAAGCCCTAATGACCACCAAGTATTCAAAAGCATGATCATGACTAGAAAATGCTTCTGAATTAAAGGGAGAAACTTTCTTCTAAGAGAATTCATTATCTTTCATTTCTCCTGAAAATCTGAATGTGAATCTCAATTGCATTAAATATTTCTGCTGCAATCACTCTGGCTTCTGAGACAGTCCTTTACTGGGATCTAGTTTTGACTTGTTTTAAGGACATTAGCACAGTTGCATTTGATAGCTAAATTCTTCTGTTTTTATCATGTTGCATATAATAATAAACCATGTGTACACATGAATGGTGTATAATTGCATCATACTCTGTATTTTGCTAGCTATGTAATTGTACATACCTAAATAAACAGCTTTATCAAGTGTATGTCACTTGTGAGTTTATTAAAATTTGTTTTCTTCATTAGTTAGAAAAGATCATATGTCCTAGCTAACTCATTTTGTTCTTAAATGAAAATTATAAATCAAGTCATGAGAAAGGGTAGATAAAAATGCATTACAAAATGCCAGAGTATTAAAATAGCATAATGGAAATATTAACTCTCTAACATGTATAACCATTTAAGCCACCTCATCATGGGCTCCAAAATTATGGAATGAAAAATAATGTCGAGCATTATATGTGTCTATAATCCTAGTGCTTGGGAGGCTGAGGCAGGAGGATTGCCACCAGTTGGAGACCAACGTGGTATATATAAGTTCAACTACAGAGTTAGTCTCTGTCTAAAATAAATAAATAAATGGGAAAAAATCTTTGTATGATAAGATATTATATATTAATTTAGCTCTCCAGACCTATACATTCATATTTAAACCTTTTTTTCTAAATGTCTTTCATCTCTTTTGTATTTGTGTTGAATCTGGAGTAACTGTACAACAGGGAAGTTCTCTTACTTTTTGGATTAAAGTAATTAAAGTAATTAAAATAATAAGAATTACTAAATTCTTATGCTTTCTTAAAGCATAGGTTGTGCTTTAATTATTGGTTTTATATTTATGGAATTATAAAATGAATTGTTTTTTAGATATATGAAAGTCTTATTAAACTCTCTGTGTTTTAGATGGAATTTTAGATCGTTGGATACACCAACCCTTGGAAGGTGAAAACTACTTGTAAGGTTAATCCAAACCAAAAAGAAAAAAGTGTTTTATTTTTATTTAGTCGTCTGATTTTTTTTAAAATGTATTTGATAGACATAATATAAATTCTAAACTATTCTTAATATTTTAATATGTCAACACTTAAACATTAGAATTTCAGGTCAATTTCTTTTCTTTAAAAAATTAAAATCAAGATATATCTTAATGCAAATAAAAAGGCTTTTATTGGCCTTCTTTTATATGACAAAATAATGTAAATTAAAGAACTAAGAATCTGAAGTTCTGAATGAAAATCAGGAAATTTCTTATCTTTCATTTTTAGAACAAGTCTATAGTTGGGGGAAAAGGAGAAAAAAAAACAGAAAAAAAGCTTCCTTATCTCATTATCAGTATTACTATTTTTACTAAGTATTAGTAGCATTTTATCTCACTTGAGAATCAAAATAAAGGGGATGTTGCTTTTAAGATTATTGTGCAAGTAACATAAATATGTAGACAAATATGAATTGTGACAGATAATACCAAATAAACCACCATATTTATGTGAAGTAAATTAAAAAGTCCAATAAACCATCATATCTATAAATTAAATAAATTCAAAAGTATATGTTTTAATAGCTATTATTGAAAATAGGAAGTTAAATGTAGTAGATGTTATGGTCTTAAAAATGCTTTAGTCAAATATGTAAATCTTACTCATCATGACATTATGAGTAATTTGGTGAACTATATTTTAATAGTCATTTTAAGTTCAAATGAGTTTAATTACTGTCCCAAGGAAAATTTTGCATATAGAAATTGACATGTTTTTGCAAGATATTTTTACTACATTAAGACAATTATGTGAAAGTAATATGGTTATTATAATCTTGGAAATTAATGATCAGATTGTCTGTTGAATCCCCTTCTATGTAAACCACAAAGTCAAGCAGTGCTCTCTGACCATCTGAGGAAATCTAGGAGTGTTAACAAAAGTGTTCGTGTATTTCTGTCCTCTCTGCTGTCTTTGCTCATAGCAAAGGATTTCAGTAAGCTTTTGCTGCGCTATCCAGCTGCAGACGCCTGATTCTTCGTAGACACACCTGACAGTTCATTGTATTGGCTTAGTGATCAGAAAAACAAATCACTTTACATATATCAATTTCATTTTTCAAATATAGAATCAGCAGGGATTTTGTTTTTATTCATATATGTTAAATAGTAATTTTTCCCTGTTTAAGTAACAAATATTAATAGTGTTAACTACAATTATTATTTCATTGCTAAATACTGTACTAGATATTTTCAAAATGTTAATTTAATTTATAGTCATGATTTTGGGGGTAGATACTATTGTGCCTTTTCTTTTTTCCAAGTTAGTGAATTGGACAAAAAAGTAAAAATTTTATTACAAAGTTCAGAGAATCAAGGAATATAGATGGCCGTATTTTAATTATATTCCATGGTACTTCTGGAACATTGGTCTACCTTCAATGTCTTATTGAAATGTTGCTTTGGTTTTTTAATTACTATTTGTGAAGTTTCTTGTATTTTTATAGGAATTTCAAGGTTTTGTTTTCAAACACACATCCCTTTTATAGACACGATCGTTCTAAGAGTACAAGGAAACATCACTCTGAGGATAAAAAAAAAATGACTTTAAAATCTCAAAGATGGCTGATTGCAATGAATCGATGATATTTTTGCAAAAAAAAAGCCTTCATTTTTGTAAATTTGAGTTCGGAGAGAAGACATCAGTAGAGATATTGCGGTTAGAACACAGGCTTGCTGCTGCTGCTGCTGCTGCTGCTATCAGCTCATGGAGCTAAATGATCCTTTCATGCCTAATGATGACTTTAAATCAAATTGCAGCATTATAGAAAAAGCCCAGTAGGAATGGCATCGAGGCAAGAGAAAGCTGGATGGTAGAACCTATCCAGACATAGAATTAGATTCCTTCCTGTTAACGTGTGCTGTAGTGATGGAATATTACTCTCTTTTTGATACTTTTAGGAGACAAAGTTGGGATGTGCTGCTTTCCTATTGACCTAGACAAGGCTATCTGGGCACCGTGAACGCAGAACAGTGCCTCCCTGGAGCTCTCTGGTGAGTTCCCTTGATGTCCAGCAGTATTATTGTCCCTCTGCTTCCCCTAACTCATGACATTTGCTGACTTGGGACATTTTAACGTGAACAAATTGTGATTGCCATACTTAATATTGTGTCGTAACAGCTTATGATCGTTGAGCAAGTTGGCTTCTGTTGGATACACTTTCCTGGCATGCTTCCTCATCTTCGTTGTTAAGAGCGCAGACTGTAGCCCCTGTCGTCTGCTTTCAACTCTTAGCTCTGAGTCTTCCTGATTAAAATCTGTTCAAATTGTTCAAATACAATCTTTTCATCTATAAAATCAGAATATTAAAAGAGTTTCTTCATATGGGCTGAAAATCATTTAATTTATTGAAGTACTGGGAGCACATTTGACAGATCTTAGACGTCAAACAAACTTAACCATTGTTGTGATTGCAGTATTTATTCCTTAGCTAATATTTTTCATAAATTTTATTATCTTTTTAAAAATGATTGCACAGAGTAGGGCCCAAAATTTATTGGTGACGGCCACTGGGCTAGGCATGTTTTAATGATGTTAAATGCTATCAACAGCACAGTGTGATATCAGTTAATTTTTTAAATGCCATGCTTTTAAGGTCATTCTCTCCCTTGTTTGCATGGTTAAATATTAATTATACACAATTAGTGGACTCTGTAATGCTTCATTTCCTGGGAATCACCTTTCCACCTTAGCCTCTTGATAGTCAGTCTTTATGCCTGCATTGATATCATTGCTCAAACATGCAGGTATCTTGGCACCACCAAGGGTGTAACATCCTGCAAGAAGGGGCCTCGGTAAGAAATGTTTTGAAAGTAAGGGAAACCTACTCAGAATGTTGATTTCCATGGTGTACTGTAAGAGGCATTCATTAGGTGGTTGCGTAGAGATGGTCTTCATCTGGCAATGGTGGTGGCTCTAGATAAGAAATGAATATTTGATCAGTCTGCTAGAACTTGGTCATAGGATCTATACTGCAAGATACATGTTTGGATTTATTCAGCCCACATGGAATACCGACATCCTAAATGTGAATGGAGAAGTGGTATCTTTCCAAGGCTTCGGGCTAAATCCCCAGTGATCCCTGAATTGGCATGGATGCACAGAGCATCCTGGCAGCCACCCCCACATGGGCCAGTGGCACTGTGCTGTGTGTGCCAAGCTGTCTTTAATTGTGCATTACTCTTACAGAGCAGCCTGTCTGTGCCTGTCTTTGAGCACCCGCTGCTTTCTGTAGGGAAAACAAATCAAAACAAAACCCATTCTTTACACAGACATCTGAAACACGAGGGAAGCCACTCATTTAAATTGGATACTTAGACATTATATTCACAAGTCTGCTGGATATGTGATTAAGAAGCAGACAGTGACACTGTACTTGTAGCTAAATGAGATTTCTGCATCATTCTCAAATAGAGCTGGCATATTTGTGGCCCTTCTGTTTCCACGTTACAATTCCACTTTTCCCATGCTTGCTAATTCATATCTCGTTTACCTGAATATAGCTGAGAGTCGTGGAGTTCTGAGTGGCTGATGATGTGGACACGTAGGACTCTTTGGTGGCCGCGGAGATGAATGTGAAGTCTGTACAAGTCATTGCTCTTTTTGGTTTGTCTATTTTCACATCCCAACCAAAAGTTTCCACTCCTTATTTTCTCCTCTGTTCCTCCCCACACCTCCCATCTACTCCCCACACCTCCCATCTACTCCCCACACCTCCCATCTACTCCCCACACCTCCCGTCTACTCCCTACACCTCCCGTCTACTCCCCCCATCCACTCCTCCTTCACTGTTTCTCTTCAGATACAAGCGGGTCTCCCATGGACATCAGCCAGCCATGGCATGTCAAATTGCAGTGATACTAGGCTCGCCCTTCTCTATGAAGGCTGGATGAGGCGATCCTGGGTCACAAAAGCAGACACCAGAGTCAGAAACATCCCCTGCTTTGTTTAAAATCTCACAAAAATACCAAGTTACGGAAAGATAACATATGCAGAAGGCCTAGGTCAGTCCCACACAGGGCCCCTGGTTGTCATGCTAGTCTCTGTGAGCCATTATGGGCCAGGTTAGTTGGTTTCTAGGTGGTTTCTTTTGTGGTGTCCTTGACCCTCTGGCCCTTACTAGCTCTTCCTCCCCCTCTTTTATAGGGCTTTCCAAGCTCAACCTAATGTTTGGCTGTGGGTCTCTGCATCTGTGTGCATCAGTTGCTGGGTGAAGCCTCCCTGATGACAGGTGGGTTAGCATGAATTGGTTCTGGCTGGTGTGGGCTGTCTCATTGCTCTTTCTTGCTCCTGATTTAGCTTAAATCGAGAAGTTAACAAAACAAAGAAGAGAGGAAACTATCTGAACTTTAGAGAAAAGCCTCTGCAATGAGTTAGCAGATGTGTCAGGAATGTTCCATTCCTCGGTATGACTTCTTTATCTCTGGCTCTCTTTCTGGAATTCCTTTCAAGAAGGGTGAGCAAAGCCAGCTAGCTCACCTTTCTGAGAAATAAACTGCTCTTCGGTCACACACAGTTACTGTGTTCTCACTCCTAGACTTACAATTCTGATCTCGTGGGTTGACATCACTTTTGCCACACACAGTCATTGACCTCATTCCTAGCATTAAAATTCTGATCCTGTGGGTTGGCATCAGGACTAACGACCAAGTGGGGCTTCTTTTACTTTCTGGTTTAGTTGGCTTTGTAAATGTTTTGGGCAGTATTTTTTTTTTATACATTTCATGCAGTATATTTTAGTCATTTTCTTCTTCCCCCAATTCCTACCTTCCTTCTGGATTCTTCCCACTCACCTACCTGCCTAATTTTATGTTCTTTGTATTCTTTTTCTCTCCAAAGCAACAACAGAGACAACGTACACAGAACACACACACACGAGAGAGGCAGAGATCAAAATAAACAAACAAAATCCCCCATAGAACAATAGCAACAAAATGCGCAAGCAAAGGAAAAATGAGACAAAAAGTTTACAGAAATATTATTGTGTTTTATGCTTGCTTGTTTTGACCAGCTACTTTTGGGTATCGGGCCTACCCTGAGTATGAGTTCATATACTTGCTGAGACTCCACTGGGCAAGCTGGCATTTTCTTCTTCCAACTAGCACCAGTTGCTCACAGCCTCCTGGTTAGATGAGGGAACCCACATCCTCTTCCCCTTTTCAGTGCTGTGAGTCCATCTCCCTTGAGCCTGTGCGTGCCTTGTACGGGCTGCAACACTCTGTGCGTTCACATGTGCACCAGTCCTGGTGGGTTCAGAAGGGCTGTTTCCTTGGAGTCATCCATCAGCTCTGGCTCTTACAATCTTTCTGCCCCTCCTTCTGCATAGATCCCTGGGTCTTGAGAGGAGGGCCTCGATGAAGATGTCCCATTTAGGACTGAGTGCTACAGAGTCACCAACTCTCTGTACACTGTCCAGCTGTGCATTTCTGTGTTAGCTCTCATCTACCAATATAAGCAATGTCTATCTTTTTTCTATTTTTTTTTGTATTGAAGCCACTGATCTCAGTACAGCAGAATGATATTAGGAGTCATTTTATTGCTTTTTTTTTTTTTTTTTTTTTTTTTTTTTTTTTTTTTTTTTTTTTTGGTTTTTTCGAGACAGGGTTTCTCTGTAGCTTTGGAGCCTGTCCTGGAACTAGCTCTTGTAGACCAGGCTGGTCTCGAACTCACAGAGATCCGCCTGCCTCTGCCTCCCGAGTGCTGGGATTAAAGGTGTGCGCCACCACCGCCCGGCTTATTGCTTTTTTTTTAAACATCATAGTTGTTATTGCCCTGGATTCCTGGCCTATCTAGTCTCAGATTCTTGGTCAGCCAAGCAGCGTCAGGTAGGTAGGTATTCCATCTCGTGGAGTGGGCCTTAAGTCACATTAGATTTGCTTGGTTCCTTCCACAAGCTTTGTGTCACCATTGCGCTAGCGTATCTTGTATGCAGGGCACCATTGCAGATCGAAGAGATTGTGGCTGGCTTCATGTTTACATTTCTTTATGGGTAGCCTTCCTGTACCAAAGATGCTAGAAAGCAGGTGTGAAGGCTCTATCAAGTCTCCAGGTTGACTTCTCCATGTTCAGTTTGTTGTGTAGGTGTTGTCTGTAACAATGCAACCTTGCTGTCAGATTGTGGAGAACAGCTTATAGTCATAGCAACACTTTCTGGATTCCATGGGCAGTATCTTATACCTAGAAAGAAAGCTAAACATAGTATTTATTCTTCTCTACCTCTCACATGGTACAGAATCATGAACTGAGAGCTCCTGTCAAGGCTAAACCATTATATTTGTTAACATGTGCCTACAAAGTCTAGTCAGAGAAGAAGATGCTTTCATATACAAGGAAATGGTTCCTCTGTAGCATTAAGAGAATCAACACCTAGTACTGCTTAACAGCTTTGTGATACAAAAGATGCCTGTAGTAAGTAGTTTTATGAGTTTTCTGTCTCACACGCATTTGCATGTGGTGCTGAGTTAAATCCTACAAGGCTTTACAGGACATCGGTGACTCTAATAAGACTATGTCTCTAATATGGCTTTAATAATTCTGGCTGGGTAGCACTGCATGCATCTATATTCATCATGGGGAGAGTGCATGTACGAGAAAAGATTACCAGCCTTGCTTACCTTGACATCCCTCCTAGTCCTGCCATAATGGCTTCTGTATGCTAGCTACCCACTAAATGTTGGTTAAACTAATTAATTAAGCACAAGGGAAAAAAAGCAGATTCAGCTAACTTCTTAGAGGCATCTACTCAATTCTTAAACCTGATATTGCACCAGAGAATGTGGCTTGAATACACAATCAAGTAGAGATTTTAATTTGAATTTATCTTCAAGTTTAACTTTCCCTTCTCAGAGGAAGAATCTGCCCTAGAAATGGCACCACAGAGTGTTCACCTCAAAATCCATCTCTACTGTAATAAGATTCCTGAAAAGGAGCATGGGGTGACCTCGCCAAATTTGTTTAACTTTTTTTTTGAGGGGTGGGGGGTTGAATATTTTTTATTTTTTTCTTTTCTTGAAAAGGTCATTACCTAAATGTAGAATGGACTGTAGTGTTATTTTAGCAGATGTGTTTGCATAAGTTAACTATGTAAAACCACTAGGTAGGACGTAAGCCTATGTTATGTAGTTTGTCCAAGGTAAGGAACAGGCTGCAAGTTTACACTGAAAGTAAAAGCCAGTACCTATAACAAAATAAAAAACCTAGGACCCCAGTCCTGTAGTGCAGTGAAGGACTGCAAGGAATGAGTTCTGTTAGACTGTGCAGTGAAACGGGTGAGACTCCAGGGCAGAGGACCAATGAAGACTCTGGGGCTGGTGATATGGCCCATCAGAGGCCAAGGAGGCCACTGTCCTGTGCCGCTGTAGAGTCAGCAAGGATATCTGGTTTATGCAAAGAAATAGCAGAGAGGAAGAGAAGCACTGGAGCCTTATCAAGCCTCAGGTGTGGTACAATTCCCATTAACTGCCTCTGTGCATGAATTTATAATATTGTTCTTCCTTTTTAAAAGTTTACTTTTGTGATTATTATTATTATTATTGTTATTATTATTATTGTTATTACTATTATTTATTTGCATGTTTGTTGTAGCTTCAGGCATGATCAGAGCTCCTGGTAACCGTGTCTCCTGTGTGACTGTGTGTTATCTTTCATTTTTTAATTAGCTTTCTCTTTTTAACATGTCTGGGTCTAAGGATTTCATACAATGTAGTTTGCGCTTATACTTTCTCTTCTTCTGTATCCTCCCAGATCTTGCCCTATCTCCTTGCTCCTAAATGCACATTCATTCTTTTTTAAAAATCTGTGCTCTCCAAAGCCACAGAGAAACCTTGTCTCGAAAAAAAAAAAAAAAAAAAAAAAAAAAAAAAAAAAAAAAAAAAATCTGTGCTGCTGAATGAGTAGATCATGTATTCAGTCCAATATTCTCCACTGTTGAAATCCTAGAAATAACTATCACGATTTTCTCTGGAACATTGCTACCCTTCATCTATAAGATTTGGTCAGTGAGTAGCCAATTTTATATTTAATTTTATTTATTTACATTTGTAAATAAATTTAGATTTCAAAAAAAATAATAAAATAAAATAAAACAAAATAATAAAATAGAATAAAAGCCACTGTCCTGGAGTTCCCTTTCTGCTGGTTGACCACTCCTAAGTGTGGGTGGATAGGTCCAGTGTCACTTCAATCCGAGCAACTGTCGGCTACAAACAGCGGCTTGATTGGAGATGGTTCCTGTGTTGACTTCCCCTCCTCTGGGCTGTGATTTTCATCTGGCTTGAACTTGTGCAGGCCCTGTGCATGCTCTCAGTCTCTCTGGATTCACAACAGGCCTGTTTGATCGGGACAATGCTGTTTCCTTTAAGGCACTCATTGTCTCTGGCTCCCACAGCCTCTCTGTTCTGTCCCCTGAGCCAGGAGGGGAAGTGTGTGGTGTAGTCACTCTCTACGCTCTGTCCACTTGTGGTTGTCCATGTTAACTGCCACCTACTTCAAGAAGAAGCGTCTCTGACTAAGGTTCAGGGACAGATTGATCATCTGTCATATGGATACACTTTTCTTCTATTGAGAAGGTTTAATTTTTAGTTATCAACATTGTGTGTGTGTGTGTGTGTGTGTGTGTGCATGCATGGGTGCGGGTGTGTGATGTGTGTACGTGAATACAGATATACATGTGACACAGCACTAGTATGGAAGTCAGATAACAACTTTGTGGAGATGATTCTCTCCTTCCATGTCTACGTGGGTTCTGGGTTCTGGGAATCAAAATCAGGTCACCAGACTTTTATGGAAAGCGCTTCTATTCATCAACTCATCTCATTGGCCCTCCATTTCTTTGTTGTTATTTTCTGATGTCACCAGGGGAGGGGCTTATGCTTTTCCTTTAAAACAGCAGTGACAGGTTTTCACCAAAACATTTTAGAATGACTTGGGAGCTAAGTAATTTATTCTTTAAGGTCGCTTTGAGACATTGTCGAGAACATTGAAATATGCACCCTCATGTTGTAGTCTGTTGCCGTAGATGGAAGGCACACTTTGATCCTACTGTATTTTATTTAAAGAGTTTCTGGAATTTCCAGGGGGGTTGGGTAGACAGGCAGTTGTGTGTGGTCCCTAATTAGACAGATTTCTAGCTAAACAGTGGAGACCACTGCAGTTGTTGGCGTTACAAGGTACCCATGAAAGGGTGAGAAGATGGATGAGTCTGAGTAGTCGGAAACTTTGATCTCATATGGAAAAAGAAACATTCCTGCCAGTGTGAACTTTGTGCTGGGTCACTGGCAGAGGGTTGGTACGTGTGACAGCATTTGGTCTGGTCCGTGTGAGGACGATGCCATGGAGTTATGTGAAACCACAGGTTCTGAGATGAAGTATGCTTATCTGTTAGCTGAATTCCTACAGTGCTCAATTGACCGGGTAATAACCAAAGAAGGAAGGGACCTAAATGTCTCCTGTCCCCAAATCACCTTTTCCGTGCTTCTGCTTTATTAACTGCCATGAAGGAGAAATGCTTTGAAAAAAAAATACATATTTTTTTTTTGTTTAAAATCTTTGCCCACCCTGTTTTATTTTCCTTTGATATGTTGAAACGTTAAAGGGATTATTCCATGATGCAAATTTGACTGATAGCTCTCTTCTTGTCCTTGATATCAAAGTTGGAAACAAGACGCCTTTGATGTTGTTGCTCTGGGAGATAATTAGCTCAGAAAATGAACTAGGATTGTTTCCCTCTGCTGTCTGCTTATTGTGACTTTTACTGTATTCTAGAATTCAGAATATAAAATCACAGTCAGTTCTGTTTAGTGAATATGAAGGTGCGATAGTACTTTTTCCAAGAAAGAAAATAGAAAAATTCCCAGTGAGAAAAACAGATACTCAGATCACATTGGGAGTATTTTTTGTTTGTTTGTTATTCAGCTAATTTCCTTCCAAAATATATACCTGAGCTCTCTATTCTTTATAACTCCTTAGGGTTTTTGATCAGATGAAACGCTTGGGTTTTGCCCAGTCATCCTGGTTTTAACATTCAGCCATAATGTGCACAACATGAAAACCTCACAAGGGAAATATGCAATGGCTGCCTGAAACTTGGGAATAAGAATATAAACAGATCTATCGCCAAGAACTTACTGTCATGACTCAAGCATGGGGCGAATAACCTCTTCCAAGGCCACGCATGCTCTTCCTCAAGATTTCCTGGGACTATTTCCTCTCTCTCTTGTACCTGACAGACTGGAGCATGTTAAAAACTCGGGGATCTGTAGGCACAAACCTTTTCGTGATCATTGCTCTGGAATTACTCTTGAGAACATGTAACCTTGGCAAAGGTTAGTCACCTCCTGCCCTGGGCTCCCTAGGGTTCAGTGAGCGGGAGCAGGGCTCTTCTGCATTTGTCTTTCTCACAGGGAGGCGGAGTCAACACAGCTGTCTTCATCTCACATCCCACAGAATCGGTTGTACAGATACAAGTATGAGAGTTCTCGATGATCTGCATATCGTATACTTCCTGATAGTTATAAAAGGATAATGGGAAAGAGGAAGCTTGGGTGGCTCACTGGCACAATAGTGGCTGCACATGCCAGGCCCTGGTCGATATCCATGCTATGTGGGGAGTCAAGCCAGCTGACTTTGCTCATTTTCCAACTACAGCAAATGTTAACCCTTACTGTAGTTCCTAGACATGTTTAATTTTGGTAGAATTAATATAAATGGATATTTAGAATATTAAGACTGTTTAATAGACATAATACCTTGAGTCAAGAAAAATACGTTATATATTTGCAAAGCAAGTCTCTATAAAATTTGAGCTTTGTAACCTTTACAAGTCTGTAAACTCAATGTGATTTGATCAGCACATGGAATTTCTAAGGATTTTACATTGTAATAGCAGTAAACAAAAGATGTTAAAAGTGCAAAATATATGATCCATATTCTTGACCATCTTATAGGTTTTGTGAATTTATTTATTGATTACAGAATTTCTTTTTTAATTTGGGGGATTACAGTATAATTACATAATTTCTCCCTTTCCTACCCCCAAAGTTTTATATATCAAATGTAAACATATTTTTATTTCTCTATTTAGAATATCTTTTAATACTGAAACAAAATATTAAACATATAGAAGTCTAATGAAGTGAACACTTGTGGTATAGTTAATAGTACTTGTTAACACTAGCTATCTTTTCTGCGTATAAGATTGAGTCTTACTGCCATCCTTTCAAAAGATAAAACAGACAACTTCAGTGATGTTTATGCCTTAGCAATTTTATTGTTAAAGAAACCGAGGTAATTGCTTCTCATTTGTATTACATAATAATTTCATCTCAAATAAATGTTCTGAACCCCGAATAGTGTTAGAAATTATACACGAGGCATCGTTTCCTGGTCTAAGTTTCTTGGTCCCATCTAGACTAAGTTAAGAAGGCAAAAATCGAGTTACCCATGATTTAAATGTTGCTGGGTCTTAATCCAGTATGTATGGGTCACCAAGTGTGAAAAGGAGCTGCTATGTGTGCTCCATGAGAAGCCAAGCTTGCAGAGATAATCAGATGCATTTCCCAAGCAGGCCAGTTTCAGTTGATGAGATAATGATTTTACCTCTCACCTTAATCTTCACACAAAGGATGCCAAATGGTAACCAGTCAGCTATTTTCAGTCCTGTTGTCTCCAAGTTTACAAGGAAAAATACTTGAAATGGACAGTCATCCCCCTCTCTCTTTCTCTGGGTAGGGTGGTCTGATTTTTCTTCCTCTCTCTCTCTCTCTCTCTCTCTCTCTCTCTCTGGGTAGGGTAGGGTGGGTGGTTTGATTTTTCTTCCTCTGTGTTTCAGACTAACCTGTTGAGCTCAGGCTGCTCGAACACTCACTCTATTTAGTGGCAGGAAGTGCTGCTTGATTTTTAAAATCAAAATAAAACTGTTCAGTTCATTAAACTAAGTTGCTGCAATCTGTCCCTTGACATGAGTCACTAAGTGCTGAGCTTTCTTGGGACAAAGATGCGTTTGAAGAGGTTTCTGTCAAAATGTCATCTCTGGGTTGTCGGATGTTTACTATGTTGTGGGAAAATCCACACAACAATTTCTCATTGTACCAAGACTTCAGTGTTGGTCTGTATTTGTAGAAGGAGAGAATTTCCTTATACTTCTTTTTCATTATAGTTTTTAACTCAAGATTTTAAAAGAAGAAGCAGAAACCTACCTTGTACTTTAGAAAAAAATAATTACTGTATTTAGTCAAATTAGAGAAAATTTCTAGAAGAGAATTATCTTTATTAATTGGTCGTTATAATTATTGTGCACATTATTAAAGTCGTTTGGAAGCATATTTTGCAACTGGCTGGTATCTGGTGCTTGTTCTTGAGAACTGAATCTTTCCCTTTGGAAACCGTGTGTCTTGTCTGTTTCTCTGCCTGCTGTTGTGGTAAAATCCTCTGACTAAGACAACTTGAGGGATAAAGGTTTTCTTCTGGCTTCTAATTCAGGCTACCTACCATCCAGCTATCATGGGTCATCATAGAGGCAGGGTCGGGGGGGGGAGCTGTTTTTGTAATGTCCTCCCCCAATAAGGGACAGAGAGCCAGGAACATATGCATGTTGATGCTCTACTCACTTCCCCACTAAGGATCCTCTTTCCAGGGAATGATTGATAAATGTAATCAAGATAATTACACATGCTTGCCCAGCTGCCCATTTCCTAAGTGGCTCCAGGATTTGTCCAGTTCACCATGAACACTTAAACCCCTCCCACTGACTGTGTGACACTAATCTGCTGTTTAGTAGAGAGGAATATGGGCCTTAGATCCATTAAAACCTAGAGAAGGAAAGCAAAACCCAGTGTTCCCATACTTAAAATGTTAGCGTATTGCCTATATTATAT
The DNA here is from genome assembly GCF_903992535.2 of Arvicola amphibius. Taxonomy (NCBI): domain Eukaryota; kingdom Metazoa; phylum Chordata; class Mammalia; order Rodentia; family Cricetidae; genus Arvicola; species Arvicola amphibius. Next base: position 34,691,864 of record NC_052063.2, read on the forward strand.
TGTTTAAAGAATAAGGTGACGGATGCAAATTATTTAGTAAAATGCCTCAGCACTGCAGAGATGGTTGTCAGTGAAGTACCTGATGCATGTGTCCCTAGCACCAATGTAAGAAGCCAAGAGTGACAGCATGCTTCTGTCACCACAGCAAGAGGAGGTGGAGCCACGATAGTGGCTGGTGCTCAGTGGCCACCTCAGTCTAGCTGAACTCATGACTTCAGGGTTGCTGAAAGGCCGTGTCTCAGTATCAGAAAAAGGTGGAGAACCACCATCTAGGGAAGACACCTGAAGACCACTTCAGGCAGCAAAATGAAACCCTGTGACTTTGACCTCTTTAATATTGTTCATAATATGTTCATAATACTTTCTTTCCCAATATCAGAATTAGCTACGATTCATAGACACAGCAATGCATATCGTACATAGTTTTTGCAGTGTCTTCCAGACATGATATCAAATTACATGATGGGAAAAGTGCCCTTGAAATTGTGTCTACTTCAACAGCAGAGGAGAATCAGAAGATTAAATGTAGAAATTCAAAGTGCCAGGCAGGTTACCTTCTTTGACCCTGGATATAATTTAAGCCCCGTCTACGTTACACCGTGTGAAGTATGAACTAATTGTGCATGCCCTAGCAAGTTCTCCAGAAAGAGAGGGAGCTACCTTTCCCCTATTTGAGAAGAGAGACGGAAGGGAAAGCAGAGAACTGGCCTCTGGAGAGCTATGTGCAAGTTTGCTTCTGGCTAAAAGTTAATGATCAATCGCCTGTATTTTCAGCTCTGAGTCCCCAACAAGCGGCTAATGCAGCTTTTCTCTCTCTCTCCAGGTAACTTTAAATTTTTACAAACTGTGCTCATGTTGGCTCTGGTAGATTATAGGCATGGCTCCTTTTTATTCTTTTTATTTGATTTCATGTTTTAAGTTTATTGAAAGACAAATTAAAACTCATAAATGTTGCCTCGTGGCAAAGTACTTGAGTTTTGAAGTGGACCGAGCTGAGGCTAATGAGAGATTGTGTGCTTGGAGTAGCAAAGAGAATTTTTAAATGTTCTATAAAAGTTACTATTGTGGTTCTTAGCCCTCCTGGCTGAATATGAATTAGCCATAATTATTTAAAAGAATACCTCACATTATGTAGCCTGCCAAGTTTTGGTTTGGAGGAAAGATTTTAAATCATTGGTACTGAATTTTTGAAAATAAGAGCGATTCTTTACTCACTAAAATGTTATTTGTATCTTATGTTATCTAACAATAAAGTGCCTTTTTTTCTTCTTATATAAGTCATTATGTCTCATAAATATGTGCACTTGACTAAAAGATAGGAAAGCAAACGGCGTGAGTTTGGGTGTGTAGGTTAGTTTTGCTGCTTGAGTGGGAAGAGGAGGGGGTCCCACAGCTCTAGGTGGGGCCGAACTCCCGCACAGTATCGAGACCTTTGCTCATTGCATTTCCAGGCTCGTAGCTCGCTGCTGAAGGTGACGCTGCCTACCCTCCACACCTTCAGAATCAGGAATTCTGCATTAAGTGTTCCTCACTAAGGGCTCATTGTTACACCCTAGGATCGTAGGTTAGACAAATTTATAGCGAGTTTTTGTGGCTAAAGTGTCTGCCTACTGGTATCTTCTTCATTCAACAAACACCCATGACCGAGAGAACTTATGTTGGTTGGATTTAGACTCAAACCGAATGAGGTCGGCATAGCATCAGCCGCGAGATAGTTCTGTGATGCAGCTGAAATTAAATGTCAGGAAATGACTGATGATTTTGCAGTTGAAATTGGGAGATGGTAGGACCACAGACGGACATCCATTTTATACAAGTGTCCAGAGAGGGGGCATGACGGCGTTATGGGCAATACTGGAACTCGAACAAAGCCTCTATTCATGGGCGACAGGTAGAGTTGGTGGTTTATTAACCTGTACTTATGCTGGTTTTGAAAGGGAAATCATATTTTATTCCCTAACCAGTTTCCATGTTAGATCAGAGCTGGGAAAACCTCCCCAGTTAAAGAACAGGGGGCCGGTGTTATATTCCAGTTCACCTTTGGCATTGGAACTGTGTTTGTCAGCTTGACTTGTAAAACTGGATCCTGTGTATTTGCCTCGTTTTGTTTACGTTCTCCACACAAAATGAGCTTCTCAAAGTTAAAACTAAGAATATCAACAGTCACTTTGATGCACTCAATAGCAATGTTGTGGAGTCTGCAGTTGATAAGTTCTTAGAAGGGTGAAGATTCCTTAACTGAGGAAATTTAAGAGAGTATTAGATCAAAGGATACAGTAATATATGAATATTTACAGAAAGCTTCTGATGATCCACATATAATCTGAAGAGAGAGTCATTGTTTGTCATGATGCTCTAAACTATTTCAGACACTAAGGAATAAGACTGTGTGTGTGTGTGTGTGTGTGTGTGTGTGTGTGTGTGTGTGTGTGTGTGTGTGGTATAGAATGCTCCCAGCATGCTTGGCAGTGCTCTGGTACACATTCACGTTCATGTGCTTTTAGGCAAGCACAGGTTTTTAGAGTATTTTCTCCCATGATCTCCACCTGCCTTTGTGTCCTGAGATAGTCTCTCAATAGACCAGAAGTTCAGTATTTGAACTAGACTGGCTGGCCAGTATCCTCTTAGAATCCTCCTGTCTCTAACTTTCAATACCAAGGTTACAGGCACACAGCCATACCTTAAACATGAACGTTGAAAATGCTGGGGATTTCATTTCTGGTCTTCATGTTTGCAGACCAAGCCTTCTTACCCAGTGGCATTGGGGGCTACTGAGTATGAGTCTCAGCACTCCTTCAGGGTTCAAACAGGACTGATACAACAAGCGAAAACTTGCTTGGGAATGGGATTTGAGGGGTAAAACAAACCAACTGACCCAGGCACGTTTTTTTCTGCGTGCTTTTTTTTTCCTTTGGGGGAAGATGGGCATAAGGGCATAAGGGCATAAGGCCCAAGGGTAAGGGCAAAGCATAAGGGTAAAGGCTCAAAAGGGGTGATCTCCACAACGCTTTCAGATCGTATAGGTGTACAGACAAGTTAACAACCCCATAGGTGGTAACAATAATTTCAAGCATGCATTTCTATAGAGTCACAAGAAACCAGTGAGACAGTCTCAGAGGGAGCATGGCTGTGAAGTTCCCCTGCAGCTGGAAGCACAGCCTTGGTAGCTATACTAACATGCAGTTTTCATTGCTTTAGCATTGTAGCTGCTTAAGTTAAGTCTTCTGGGGACCTTAGTTTTGACTCTAGCAGAGTGACCAGGGGAGGATCTTTCTCTCTGAAACTAGTTTTAGCAACTCAGAGCTTTTTCCTGAATTAATAGTTAATTTTCTGGGCAATGGTCCCATGTTAGTTGAAACCAAGGCAAAGGGTAAATACAGAATATTGACAGTTTGCTACGTCAGAGCAGACAAGTAAGATCACACCTTCCTGAGTCTGCTGTTAGATCAGACATACCACTTCCTGTATGAGGCTCCTTTCTTATCAGTGACCACTGTCAATAAAGTAAGTTTGTGGGAGACAATTTTTATGTAGCTTTTTTTTTTCTGTGATAACAAAGGCTTGACTGAATCGTTTTCACACCTTGGCTTTATGGTATCTGGTTGCCCTACAGGGAAAGTCAGGTTTATACAGGGCTACGGCACTAAAGAAGGGAGAAATGCTATGATTTCACAAGAGTTTTACAGAATTGGCAGTGACTTATCCAAAGGACCGATGTCCCTGCAGCTCTACAAAAAAATGGGTTGCTCCGAGTGGACTGTCTGTATAGACTCCCTGTGGATAGGTCCAATAGATATTTCCATTGACCATGTAGTACTTGTGGGCTCACCATACATCGACACGTCTCCCCAGCATGAAGTTAGGTTTTGGATCTTGATTTATTCACATTTCTTGTTAAAGCTGCAGGATAACTCTTCAATTAGCCCACAACCATCAGTGTCTACTCTGAAGTTCTTGGCCTTTTCGGGTTTTACTGCTCAGTTTCCTATCCCAAGTTTGCAAAGCAAGTTGCGCTTATCTCTGTTTCCCTAGCCCGTTATTAGACATGGATCAACTGAACTACGCAGTGTTGGAGTTTGTCAAGGTTCCCATAGACATGAAATAACACAGAAACACATACGATTTCAGATTCTCTTTTAACCACCCCACCAAAATAAAACCAGAGAAACAAACTGGGGATCAATGCCCAAGAAGGATGCTGGAGTTGGAAAACCTGGCTTAACATCCACTGACTTTTAAATGATGGGTTAATCACATGACCTGTGAGAACTCCCCCACCCCATTATATGAGCTATAAGTGGGACTGTAGCAGTTGTCATGCTTGTGCAGGCCAGTTCACATGATCCTGGTATGTGAAGCGTCCTTCCCCACATTCCTAGGTCTGCCCGGACACAGCTGCACTAGGTGGGCGGCTTAGACCAACTGAAAACTCTTCTCATTCCATTTTGGATGCTGAAAGCGTGAAGTAAGGTATAGGCTGGACTACATCTCCTTGTCTCTTCCAGTTCTTGCCGGCAAACTTGGGAATCGGCCCACTTCTTTTAAGTAGTTATATCTGCAGCAGCCTTGTGCCAGAATTTCCATCTAGAATACCCAGCTGAGTCCCCTGTGTGTTAAATACTTGTTTCTTGCTTGACTTTTTGGGAGGCGATGGGAGCTTTGGGAGGTATGGGTTTGGGGATGTTTGGTTATAGTAGATGTTCCCTTAAGGAGATAGTGAGATTATCAGCCCCCTGCTCGTCCTGACGTTACCTCCCCAGATAGGAAGTGAATCATTTTGTTCTCCTGTATACGATGTATTCCCACAAGCCCAAGGACAGAATCGTGGTCTACATTCTCTAAAGCTGTCAGACAAAATCTGTTTCCTGTCTTTGTAAGTTGGTTATTGGGTTGTTTTTGAATTAGAAAATTTACTAGCATACTTTGTTTCTAAATAACGAAACACTGTAAAGAGATAGGAGTTAAGGCTGATTTTCAAGAATGTAATATAATCAGGGGATTCCCTGACCTTGATCCTACCCATCCCCAGATACATTCATCAGATCCCAGCGACTTCAAGACCAGCCCTTCTAACATCAACTCGTAGTCTACATCCTATCAAAATAAATGAAGAGACACACAGTATGTTCCAGGATAAAATTCTTCTCCTCCTGTGGACTTCTGAAGCTTTGGTATCCAGTGTCATTAATTCCAGACTAAGATAGGGAGAGAGGAAGGAAGAACTCTTCATTCCAAAAAAAGAGGAAGTGGAAAGAAAGGTTTCCTAGTGTAGCTAAACAAACTCACTGCGGAGTAGAGCAAATTCCAGTGGTATGTGCACCTGGCACACTGTTTTCTGAGCCAGCCACGGGTGATACCAGCCTCAGCCCAGGGTCTCAGCCCGGGGCCTCACCCCAGCCCAGGGTCCCAGCCCAGGTTCTTAGCCCAGGGTGTCAGCCCAGGGTCTCAGGCCAGGGTCCCAACCCAGGGTCCCAGCCCAGGGTCTCAGCCCAGGGTCCCAGCCCAGAGTCCCAGCCCAGGGTCTCAGCCCAGGGTCTCAGCCCAGGGTCCCAGCCCAGGTTCCCATTCCAGGGTCCCAGCCCAGGGTCCCAGCCCAGGGTCCCATTCCAGGGTCTCAGCCCAGGGTCCCAGCCCAGGATCCCAGTCCAGGGTCTCAGCCCAGGGTCCCAGCCCTGGGTCCCATTCCAGGGTCCCAGCCCTGGGTCCCATTCCAGGGTCTCAGCCCAGGGTCCCAGCCCAAAGTCCCAGTCCAGGGTCTCAGCCCAGGGTCCCAGTCCAGGGTCTCAACACAGAGTCCCATTCCAGGGTTTCAGCCTTGCTCAGTCCTGCACCTCAGCTCCATGAGTCCTGTTTCTTCCATCCTTGAATTCAGCTCTGGCCCCTCATTCCCGGGTGTGGTTTGTCTCTCTAAACGAGAAGACGCTGTCCTCTGGAAGCACAGCCATAGTTGTGCACGCAGAGTTCTTCTTTTAGTTTTCTGCTTGTTTGTCCTTTTGCTTTTGTTGCTTTCAACACAGGCTGGTGATGCTTCTGATGTTGGAAGAATGTCAAACATCTGTCACCCATGTGTGCAATCCAAGCGATGCCCTCAGACAAGAGGGTCCTTTATGCATCTTTTTTTTTTAATATTCTTTTCTGTTTTGAATTTTTTAAATTTACACTTTTCCTTGAATGTTTTATTTTATTCTCATTTACTTTATTCTTTGAGAATTTTGAAAGTACATCTGCTGTCTTTTAAATTTTTGAGGTTACAATATAATATAGTTTCATCATTTTCTCCTGTCTGTGAACTTTCCCATATATCCCTCCTTGCTCTTTTTCAAATTCAGGGTTTCTTTAGTATTACTTTTGGTAGTTGTTGTTGCATACTGTGTGCGTGTATGTATTCCTAAATGCACAAACACAGCCTGCTCAGTCTGTATACTCTTACTTGTATGTAAGTTTTCAGGGATGACCATTTGGTATTCGATAACCAGTTGGGTGCTCTTTCCCAGGGAAGCCTAAATCTCCCACCGTCCGCATTCTTAGCTGCCTGAAGTTCTTTCCTTGGTTTGAGGCCTCTTGAGCTTTCCCTGTGTACACATTATCATCTCTCTTGGTGTCATCTTTGTTGAGCTCATCGCTAGGAAGTCATGTTGGCGAGACTTTTTCCCGTGTCACTTCTGACATCACTAGGAGCCATGCTCTTACAATAAACTCTTCTGACTCATATTCTGCTGTCTCCCCTGGGCCTTATGTACTGGAGCCGTGCTGCTGCTGATGTATCACTTGGAACTGGATTCCCCAACTCTTCATTTTAGTTAGTTGTAGTTTTCAGTAATGGACTCCTTCTGTCTCAAAGAGAGTTGACTTGGTGGCTGATGAGGATTGCTCTGTGGGAATATCTAATGTAGCTAGGGGTTATTCTGGTTATTAATGTGGCTATTGTAGGTTCTTCTTTAGAATTTATGACTTCACCAATCCCAGGGAGTTGGCTAGGTTTACAGTACCAGGAATACATTCCTTCTTGCTGAAGAGCTCTGGAGTCTATTTAGAGAACTATTGGTTACCACAAAGGCATGTGTGCCACTGCTACACTCTTAAGGTTACTGGATCATGCTAGCAGTTATGGTTCCTGTGTGTCATATCTGAGTAGGACTGTCCATTACTTCACCTTCCTTGGAATCTTTCATGATGCCTTCTGGTACCACAAAAACTAGTCCCCAGGAAAAAAGCTGTCAGGTCAGTTCCAGCTCAGTGGCCTTTGGGCTCTTTATCTAAATACATGATGTCTTCAGCATTAAGAATTTGTCTTACTCCTTTGGAGGGCAGCCAAGGGCAATAGGAATCACATGTAATGTTTTTGGAATGGCTTAAACTCCAGCGACTAATAACTCAAAGAGGGCATCTCATGCCTGGTGTTTTTGGTGTTTTGGCTACAAGCACGTACAACTCCCAGTGGATTTGGGGAATTAAATTTAGGTCTTCCAACTTACAAGGCAAGTGCTTTACTGACTGAGCTACACTTCCAGCGCTAATTACTTGTTACTTTTATTTTTTTTTAATTTAAACATGAACTATAGGCATTAGTGAATTTCAGTGTATTTTCCCCACCCAGTGTCCTAGTCCCTCTAACTCCACACATATCTAACTCTTGGAAACCATGACGCTACTCTCAGGTTCACATTTTTAGCTTGCAAAGGCAAGTGGGCGTGCAAGGCATATGTGCTTTCCTTGGCTATCTCTCTTAGCTTAAAGGAAAAGGCAGTTACATGGTTCTCTGTGGCTTGACTAACTAATATTGTGAATACGCTGCAGTAGCATTGATGTGCAGGTGCACCTTTGTTATACTGACTTCATTTCCCTTAGCTGCACACTATCAAGTAGGATGGGTTGGTCCTATGCATCTACCTTTGCTTTTGGGAGGCCCTTCCATCCTCTTCTCCAATGTGGGGGAACACTGACAGGTGACTCTCCTCCACTCTTTGTTACTCACTAATTTTAGATGTTACATAATAGCTATTTTAAGTGGGTGAGAGAGTAACTCAGTACAGTTTTGCCTAGATTCAGCTTCTGACTCCTGATGCTTTGGCTCCTCTACTTAATTCCTGTGTATTCCACCGTATGAGTATGTGGACCTTTGTCAAAACTCCCATGAAGTGCTTCTTTTCTTTCATAGTGTGTATGTTGTGCCAGAAGCAGTTCTTCAGTACAAATGTGCACATCTGGAGGGAAGTGGGTGGCTGTAGAATGTTCAAAGTTTTGAATCTTAATATCTTTTAAAAAAAAAATCTTAGGAGAGAGGTTGCATGTTCTAGACCTTGTTCTGGGTTAGTGCTGTGGAAATTGAGATATCATTCTGTTTTTCATGTGTAGCCCTGCCCGCATCCCCTTGGCTATACTTTCTTTTTTTCTTTTGATTGCCCTGTGTGTTTAGGACTACAGACTTATTTTCTTCCTTGAGGAGGACCTGAGAGCACGGACGCTGGGCTGGCCTCTCTAGCAGTCTTAACAATCTTCCGCCTTGCATGGAGCACTTAACTCCCTCCTGCTGTTTGGGCGTGAGCTTCTCTGACAGCTTGCAGGCTCCAGCAACTCATGGTTTCACAACACTGCATACATTCTGTGTTGGGGCAGTAGAAATGTCCACTGGTACTTGATATGGTTCTCTCTGTTCAGCTTTTATTTTGTTTACAGCAGAGGAGTTACCACCAAATGTAAATTTATAGACTGGTGGCTGATTTTGACTGAATCTGCAATGCTTGCCCCCACAGTTTTCTGTGTTTCTATTGGATATAGCAGATTCGATTTCTAACTGTGTGCTCTGACAAAATGATATCCTTTTATAAAAGCCAAAGAACTATATTTGTATTTTTTTCTAGATGGATGAATATATTACTTCTCTACAAAGATGATTCTGCTTGCGTGTTTGGTGACAGCCCTAGAATTTGAATTCAGCTAGCCTTTTGGATTGATTCAGTTATTTGAACAAAAGCTTTAATGAAGTTACAGAGCTCTCTATCATGAAACATAAATGGCTTGATCTGACTTGAGATATTTTACAGGCAGAACTTCCTCCTCTTTATTGCCTTTGTCATAAAACTTACAAGGCTATTAGAAGATTCAGGATGTGGAGCAGCGTAAGAGACCATCCGGATGGCTTCCCCAGATAACTTTCCCACATACGACAAAGTCAATGTGTTGGGCAGAATTTTCAGCATTTTATCTTGGAGTGTAGAAGGACATTTGCCAAAACTGATGAGTTTGTACTGGCAAAAAGAATATCGGGCTGTTCTTTCTGTCAGTAATTGGCAAGTAGCTTTGGTTATTTCTTGAGGTTAGTTCACCAGCACACTATGATATGTACCATCAGTATATATAGAATAAAGGCTGGATTGAGAATTCCAGCATACTGAGCACAGTTCAGTACTATGTCATTGATGCAGTACATCATCTGTAGACCACACATACTGTAGATTATGTCACTGACATAAACCACTAAGAGTAAGAGAGATTTCTCTTTTCTCATATCTTAGGAGTTTTCAGTTCATTGTTTCTTGGTACCATAACTTTCACTTCAGTCAAGACAGAAAATTATGGCAGGAAGCATTTTAGAGAAAACTCCACTGTTTCAGGGAAGCAGAAAGTGGGGAGGGATAGTCAGGAAAAGTAGGCAGAAGGAGAGGGAGAGGGGCAGAGAGAAAAAATGGTTGGCTTCCAGTACTTGTTAAGATGTGCACAGTAAGTTTACCTTCCACTAGGCTGTACCTCCTATAGCCCCCCCCCCCCACACATCTTCCCCCTTAGCCTCCTGACCTGGAAACCAAGCTTCCCGTCTATGAATCACTGGGGAACTCAAGGTCTACACAATAACATGAGTGAATATAATTTCTTTCACTTGAAACCCCTAGTATACTTAGTTTTCTTTAGCAATAAACTAAGTTGTATTGCTATTTAATTCGTTTTTTCCCTCTTTAGTATATTATCAAAACCATAGACACATTGAATACCTTTCTGTAAATGGAACAGCGGGGCTGTGTCCCGCCACCAGGCTAGCTTTACACCGAAATAATTACATGGAAACTGTATTCTTTTAAACACTGCCTGGCCCATTAGTTTCAGCCTCTTATTGGTTAATTCTTACATCTTGCTTTAACCCATATTTAGTAATCTGTGTAGCACCACGAGGTGGTCGCTTACCAGGAGAGATCTTAACCGTTTTGGACAGGAGAAGCATGGCGACTGTTTGAGCCATCTACCTCACTTCCTTCTTCCTGTTCTGTCTACTCTACCCACCTAAGGGCTGGCCTATAAAATGGGCCAAGGCAGTTTCTTTATTAACGAATGAAGTCAACACAAACAGAAGACTCTCCCACATCACCTTTCTCATAAAAGCCAAGATAAAGATAATGGAAAATCACAAAACTTATTTCTTATACACACAATAAATATTGGATAGCTTTTATAAAATGAAGCTATGTGCTCTTTATGTGTCAGTCTCCCCAAGTGACTCAAGCTCTGCTGGATTTGGTAATATTTGTTGGGCACCACTAGTGACCAACTGGAAGAGGAAAGCAACTGTATTCATGAATAACATCACTTCTCTTGCAAGGACTTTAGGAGATATTCCCGTTGGGTATTTTTCCTCTCATGTTGTCATAGTAAATCATTTCATCATTTAGCAAAAAGATATAATCCACTTAGCTAAGTAGTTACATTGCTCTCTACAGGTCTTATTATAACGTATTATATACACTATACAGGTCTTTTTATAGTGTTCTATATACATGTCTTATAGTGTACTTTGTACACTATACAGGTCTTATTAAAGTGTATTATATACACTACTCAGTATAGGTCTTATTATAGTATATTATATACACTACTACTCTATACAGGTCTTATAGTGTATTATATACACTGCTACTCTATACTGGTTTTATTATAGTGTACTCTATATATGTCTTATTATAGTGTATTATATACACTACTCTATACAGGTCTTATTGTAGACCAGCTTTACTCAACCAATTTAATGAGAGAACTATGCCTCATGTCATTTTCCTTAGTCCATGAAACACTCACCTTGAATACTGAGCTAACTTTTCTTCTGATAGTTCAGTCTGCTCAAGCAGAGATAAGCTGCTAGTATGACTGACAGCTCGTTTTTGTTCTCTCCCAAGCAACTGTGCACGTAGTAAAGACATGGGCCACACACAGCACTGCCCATGACTGCGAGTTTAGAGCTACCAACCCCACCCCTTCTAGGAGGGCCTGCTTTAATGAGTCTTGTGAATGCAATCATAGAATGGGGGCTTCTTTTCTGTGGCAGGAGTTTAATAAAAGGACTCTCCAAGGTGACCGATCCCTCATGTCACCATGCATGGCGCACAAGGAGCTCAGATTATGCATGTGCTAATGTTGACATTTGAGTGGTGCAGGCAGCTAGTGGAACAGCCGCTACTCGGAACTGTGTTGATACACGGTGTCAGGTCCCAAGATCATCTCGACTGCTGATAGGTCTGCTCCGGTGAAGGTAAAGTCACGTGTCTTAGTATGGTTCACTCTAGTAAACACAGGCTAGCAGAAGGAGAATGGCAGAAATAAAGAGTGGGAACTGTGTTCCTGTTACTAAAACATCAGAACTCTTGACAAGGAATCCGGCCAGTTAGGATCTGGAGTAGAATTCTGAAACCCACAGAGGGATCATGTTTGAAAGACAGTGATACAGCTTCTGGATATCCTAGACCACACTTGCACGTGATAGGACAAAAAAGAACTGAGGCCCACGAGAGGGCCGGGAAGGTCTAGAAATAGCAAGTTATTCTCTTCTCAGAGAGTGGTAATGCTGGTCTTTTCAGGATTTCCTGAACATACCTTAACATGCCTGGGTCATCAAGGATGGCTGTGGGACAGTCTCATGGCCTTCATCATCCAGTAGGTGGACTGAGAGGACTTGGAGGTGGTGCTGACAAAGATCAGAAGATAAATACCTTTGAGACCTGGTTAGTGAAAATAGCCTCATCCACATGAATCCTTCTCAGAGAGCTACCTGATTCATGCCTACTACTCACTCATTCATTGGCTACAGAATGATGAATGGAATATTGGAATATTCATGCTCTCCAAATTTGTGTTGACATTTATGGTGCCTTAAATGGTGGTATTTGGAGATGGAGCTGTTGGAAGGTAATTAAATCATGAAGGAAAACTGGTCTGGTGGCATTAAGTGCTCTCATAAGGACTCTTGAGGTCTTGATCTCCATTAGTCCTTTCTTGAGCTATGGAAAACAGATGATCACATGGGGAGACATATTCACCAGAACCCTTTCACGCTGAACACCTGACCTGGGCTTCCAGCTACTGGATCTGGGAGAAAATCAGTTTGCAAGAAATCAATTTGCATTGCTGAAGTCACACAGTCTGTTGAGCTATGTTACCACAGCTTCAGTAAGCTAATAAAAGAAATCACATGGCCAAACTCCAGAGTAAATATAAAAGCAAACGAAGCTATTTCAAGAGGCAGATGTAAGAGAGAGAAATTCATGGCCTGTTTTCCAATCAGCCATAATTGCACCATAGTCTGAATAAGCAGGATACATGATGCAATGGCATTTGAGTAGGCCTTGTCAACTAACAAATGAGACTTTATTTGACACAAACTGAGTAGTGAAATTTAACCCTATGCAAAATATATAACCTGGGGTCAGGAGTTCTGAGACTGTCATCGGTTCTTTCTAACTCTCACACTTATAAAATGCCTCTTAAGACTATTATACGCTTTATGAAATTTGCATCCTGAATCATATTTCCTACTGCATATATACATAAAATCAAATCACAATGCAGGGTAAATATTCATTAAATCCGTATCCCCATATACTGTTCCAAACCTATGATTTCTATTATTTCATTGCCAATTGACCTTCAGGCAAATTGTCAAGAAATTTATGAAGGCAGTGGCATGAATATGTGTACCCAAGTGTCTCTTGGGCAAACGATGGCTCATGGCGTTCATGTTCCTGAAATGATTAAGCCTCAAACCTCAAGCTGACAGCAGAGGCACTGTGCAGATGGATGGTCTCAGTGACTAAGGACTGTCAGTTTGCTTCTGATTTATTACGCTTCTGGGTAAAAACCATTTGCTTCATTTTAAAAGCATTTTACTATGCTCTTTCAGTAATTGAATGAAAAACTTAAATTTCTTTTTTATTGAGCACATGTGCAATTTGAATAAACTAATGTTTTTAAATTAGGTTTCTTTTTAGAAAAAAAAAGCAGTTTCAGTTTTGTAGTATAATGACGTAATTTTCTTTTTGTTCCTCTTTTTAAAAAGTGTCAATTAACTCCTGTTTTTTTATTATTAACAGTAGAGTATTACTCATATGAAGACTTAGTAGTTATCAGAGTTTTGTTAATTTCTCCGAGTCCACTAATGTGCCTTAAGACAATTTTGGGCAATCAGACACAACCCTTAGTCACTGAAATTGTCATTTGTGCAGAGTGAAAACATTAGAAATCACTTCTTTTTTCTCCTTGAGAATGCTTTGGATTAGAATAATACTTTAAAAATGTAAGAAATAAAACATGCCACATTAATTTATTATTGTGTTCTTCCTTCTCCCGCCCTTCTCCTTTTCTTCCTCTCCCCCTCTCCCCCTTCCTCTCTTCCTCTCTTCCTTCCTTCCTGTCTTTCTTTCTTACCATTGTTCTTTTTAGAGCAGGTCATATGTAGCCAAGACTGGCCCTGAACTTACTGTGCAGTCAAGGATGTTCTTGAACTCTGGTTTTTATGCTTCCACTCCCAAGTGTTGAGGTTTCTGGTGTTTCCTGTCATGTCTAATTTACATGGGGTGTAGGAGGATATCAAAACTAGGGCTTTATGCAAAGTACTATATACACTCATTTATATATATATATATATATGTATATGTATATATATACATATATGTATATATCTTACTTCACTCATGAATAAAATATTAAATAATTATAATTGTGTAAATCTTCTGAACTTGCAGTAGAATTTCAGATGATCTAAAAAAATTCTGCTTTTTATTTTTCATTAACTACAGCATAACTTCTAATAAATGCCTAAATGTAGAAATTTCATGAAAGTTGATAGGTCCAACAGATTATTTTTCTACATACCAGGGAAACTGTTGGCAATTCTAACACCAATGCTGGAAATATTTGGGGAAACATAGCATGGATTTGGGAGGATGATTTTAAGTATTTAAATGCTCATTGTTAAAGTCAGTGGTATTTTCAAAAGTTGCTACTAACTCAAACTCATTCTAAGTCAAGTGTGGCCTCTTCTACACACCTCATAATGAAAGAGTACCCCGAGACCCTATCTTCAAATGTCTGTCAATCGCTTAGCCCTCTATTTCCCACTCCGCTTTGGTATCCATTTCCCAAGGGTAGGGATGACTCGAATTCCTTAAGGGCGCCCAGATCTGCCCTCTTTCTGCTTTCTCCAAGAATATCTTCGTGCCTTGTCTTTTCAGGGCCCTTGCAGTGAGACATGCAGAAGCTCTACCACCGAGCAACTGCCTAGAGGGTGACCGCAGGAGAGTCTAAGCAGATGGTTGTCATAGCCTCTGTCCCCAACCCTTTTTGCCTCATCCTTGGGCTTATTTTCTAAGATGTAGGCTATATCAATTTTTTATCTTTACTACCAAAATAAAGATCAGAATACAGTTTCTAAGGCTTTAGGGTGAATGGATTGTTCCTTTCTACTGTCATTCTCTCCAACTCTATATGTCCGGATGGTGAGCTTTCCTTTCCCCTCAGGACACTGTCTACTGGTATCTTTGTTATTCTCTATTACTTCACCCGTGTCCAGCCTAGTGTGACATATCCTGGTAGTTAACACTGTTCACCCAGCTCAGCTCCCCACTCAGTATAACTGTGTCGGTTTTGCTTCGTATGCTATCACAACAGATCTGGAACTGGGTGACGTATAAAGACAAATACTCACTTCTTAATAGAAGTTGGTAAGCGCTAGGTCAAGGTATCGGTGTATGAAGACATCTATCTTCTGTGCCATCAGAGTATCACATAATGAGGAAGAGGGCATGGGGGTCAAATCTCTCTTCCTTCTCTTTGAAAGTCCTAATGCAATCTCTGGTGGTCTTTGAACTCTAAATGCCAGGAATCAGAACTCGGAGTTTAGTGGCACATGGGTGTGATAATTCCTTAGACTAGATAAATGTAACAAATCTTAAAATCTTGAGGACATCATAAAATGTGAAAACAATCCCCATTGATTTCACTGGTTTTAGGAATCCTTTGTATGAATGTTAGCAATTATTACTCCCCATCAATGTGGTATCATACAGTTTATATGTATTTCATAGCCTCTAGCAAGTGCTTAAATGGTATTTTACATGAATTTCTTAGTCTTACAGGGTATGATTAATATGATTTTAATTTGTTAGTTGTGTAGTATGTGTCTCTGATAGTGTATGAGTTATTCAGAAACAGAACTGTATAAAATGCCTAGTTCATGAGAGGAGACTGTTGGCTTCCCATCCCTGAATATATAGACATAGTACTCATGGTGCTGTTTGCATTTTATCTTCAGAAATGTCTTCCTGTGATTGATTTGTGGCATTGAGCCAAATTGTCTCAGTTTTATGGGAGCATTTTTTTTCAACTAGTCTGAAAATAGACTTCTCCATTTTGGTCCTGTTTAAATGAAAACTGCTTCCTTGTACATCAGATTCTCCGAGGATCCCTATGACAACTTCTTATGGAAATTAAACTATGATTTGAGGATGGGCCAGAACTCTGAAGTACTCTTTGGAAAAGAAAGACTTAGCCTCGGGGGCACCTGGACTTAACAGCGAAGATAAGCTGTGTCTGCTTGGATCATGAAATTCTTTCCGTGATTCTTTGAAAATCACTTTTCTCATTCAAACCAGGTTTTTTGAATCTTGGGAAGACTATACAAATATTATATATCTGTTCACTATTTGGTTTTGAATAGCTGTACCATTTCTCAGGTCAAGGAAGAAATTTATATTTTCCACTAAGGAAGTCTGCCAAAGACGAGTGCTTCAGTGTGACAGATTCACACAAAGGGTACTCAAAAGAGCCTTGGA
The DNA here is from genome assembly GCF_903992535.2 of Arvicola amphibius. NCBI lineage: Eukaryota > Metazoa > Chordata > Mammalia > Rodentia > Cricetidae > Arvicola > Arvicola amphibius. The sequence goes on from NC_052063.2 coordinate 34,707,952, forward strand.
AAACGCTTCCTTCCTCTCAGCCTGTCATTTTATGGATGAGGAAATTAAGACCCATGTGTAACTGTCACCTGCCTGAACGGTGACACATGATTATATTTACCCTGATGTGGGCATTGAACTTTCATATCGTGTTCTAATTTTGAAAATCACATTTCAGATTACTGCCTGTTAGAGTCACGCCAGTCATCTGACTTTTTCTGTTTCCAGTTCTTGCTGCTTCCCAGTGAGGCTGGCACCACGTCTGGAAACGCACCCTTCTGCAGAGCACTGTTAGATCACGTGTGTGCAGATCTAGCTAGTGTAAACAGTCACATTGTACAGCTCAGTATTTGCGTTGCTCTGACAAAATCACCTCACAGATGCATTTTAAGGAAGGCAGGGTTTATTCCGTCTCGAAGTTTGAGCTCAGCCTGTCATTTCTGGGAAGGTATGGCTGCGGGAGTGTGCCAGATGTCTGGTCACATTGTGTCCATTGTCAGGGATGAATGCTGGTGCTCAGTGCCCATGGTCAATCCTCAGTTCCCAGTTCACCTTCTGGGAACGCCTTTCCGGACACACCCAGCAGTGTGTTGTCACGGTTGATTCCAAGTCCGGTCAAGTGGGCAGTGAAGACCGTTCTGCATGCCATCAGCTCTGTCTGATGTGTGCCACTCTACATATGTTTAATACATAAAATTTGTGTTTCTCACACCGAAAGGGATGCCATGCTGATCTCCATTTCTCTATCCTCCTTCCAACAGTTTATTTTAAACTAAAAAAAAAAAAAAAAATGTTTAGGTGTTCTCACAGTGCAATGCTGTTTGTCAGATAATGGGTCAAGCAACTTGATTTAATCATTCCACAGTGTTTAGTTCTTCCCAAATACTATGTTGTACACTAAAAATAATAAACACTAGGCCGGGCGGTGGTGGCGCACGCCTTTAATCCCAGCACTCGGGAGGCAGAGGCAGGCGGATCTCTGAGTTCAAGGCCAGCCTGGTCTACAAGAGCTAGCTCCAGGACAGGCTCTAGAAACTACAGAGAAACCCTGTCTCGAAAAACAAAAAAAAAAAAAAAAAAAAGAATAAACACTATTTTTATCAATTTAATAAATCTTATAATCAAACACACATAAGCTAAAGAAAATTTAAAGGCTGCTAAGGCCAGGCTCACGTTTTGATGCTTCCCATGGCTTTGCTAATCTTGCTTTTCACTTTACTTAGTCCTGATGCAAGATTAAAGATGAGCAGACATGAAGGGGCTGTCATTGCCTTTAACTGTAATTCCACTTTCTGCGGTTCCAATTACCTGTAGTCATGCTCCAAAAATTTGAAAATACAATATTGTAACATTCTGGAAGTTGTGTACCATTTAAAGTAAGATGATGAAATCCATGGGTTTTAGTTCCATACCAAGTTTTAAATCATCCTTTTGTCCAGCATAGGGCAGCCATCACTGTGTGGGTTGCCATCCTGTCGGGCACTTCTCAGCGGTTCTCTCAGAGATTTCTGTATTCAATAGCTCTTGCTGTGTATGTATTAGTAGCCTCAAAATACAAGTTATGAGGCTGGTCATTTGAGATTACAAAGAAAAATGGGAAGTAGCGTTATTCAAGTGACACACGGAAGTTTTTTAGCATAATTAGGAAAATAAAACACAAAACCAGAACATAACTCAAGACTGGAGCTAGAGCTTGGTTGGTTGGTAGAGGTCTTCCTAGCCTTCATGATTTCTATAGCATGCGCGCGGGCGCGCGCACACACACATACACACACACATACACACACCAGGCATGGACTATAATTCTAACAGGAAGTTGGGGGAGGAGAATGAGAAGTTCAAGGTCATCCTCAGTCACAACTGGAGTTGAGAGCTAGCAGCCCGAGATATAAAACAGGCCCCGTTCAAACAAAAACAAATGAAAGTACCCACATGATGAATGGTGACAGTGTTCATTTGTAGACAGTAGTCACTCAAAAATGTTCCTCTGTCCCCATGACGTCTCATAGAAAAGAATACATAGGATTTCAGTACAGTATTACAGCACTCGGTCTTGCCTAAGGTGTACTTGCCGGGGACATTGGGAGATTGTGCCCAGTGATTAAAACTAGAGGTACTGCGATTATCAGTTCTGATGTCCGCTAGTGCATGTGACTTTTCTCTTCCCATCTCTGTAGGCCAGCTAAATATGTTTTTTAGGTTCTCAAAGTAACCGATTCATCTAGTTAATTACAACAACTGAAGCTGCCAACATTTTGTCCTTACCTCTTTCCTGGAGACCCAAATACCCCTTCAGGACATCACGGGAGAAAGGGTTTGCCAGATATTTTCTAAAATAGGTTGCCCTCTCCCTGACCTTCCCTGGTACTGCCTCTTTGCTAACTGTCCATGCCCCCAGCTGGCTACCCCAATCAGCCTTCGTCTTCTGTGTCCCACCTCAGACTGCTTTTGCTCTATAAAGCAGCTCCAGTGTCTTTGCACACGCAACAACACACATTTGCTTCTGTTTTCCTGCCTCTTGGAGGTTGTTTGCCAACACCGTCTCCGATGATTGCTACTTTGGTGATTACTGACTTTCAGGAGTGTTTTTCTTTTCAGGAATTTAGGCTAATGAGATCTGATGTCGTTTTAGAAGGCTGGGTAAAGTCGAAGCTTACTTTTGGTTGTGGCCTATACGGCATTGACTTATATTCCTTGACTCAAAGAAGTCACGTGGCCATGCTTAAAGTTTGTAGGTGAGAACTGTATTCTGCCTACAGAGACACGGGGCAGGATGAGGACCAGGGTGTGAATCTGAACCAGAGCTGACACAGTGTCCTTGGCGTAGGCATGTATAAACACTGCTCCTAATGTCACGTTCACTCATATTATGGTTTGTTTGTTTCTTCTCCTCTGATACTAGAAAATTATAGCATTGTCAGTAGAAAAAGAATTTTGAACTCCAAGCTGTTCCTGGACTTGTGATGTTAATACTGGATGGTGCTGGTGAGTCACATGACTCCTGGTCATGTGCCCTATCATGAGAATGGACGGTTTCCTCTACCATGTGTCATGTTGCTAGTGGTAATGTTCCTCGTGTTGGCTGTCAATATTTTCCAACTTGGTAGTTTTCAGTGTCCCGCAGGTCTGTGAGACAAGGTGTCACTGTGTGCTGAAAAACACCTACCTGTTTGAAAGGGAAACTGATCATTGTCTTAGGTTCCCACAAATCCCAGGAACCTGACTAAATATTACACGGTCCTACACATTGTAAAAAGGACTCCAGGTTTCCTTTCTCCTGTCTGCTTTGGAAATTATAAAAGGATTGTTTCTTTAAGTCAGTGGGAAACCTATCCCTGAACTGCTGGAAGGCAGAAGTCCAGTCGCACTGGAGAACAGATAATTCCAGCCGGAGGGAGAACGTGGAGTTAAGGTGCTGACAGCCAAGGGCTTACAGTTTTCCATTCTTTTCCAGCCTTGGTTTCAAGCGAGATGCATCCGCAGCTACATAGGAAGGCTTGTAACAAGATATGCAAGTCCTTAACTTCAGCTTTGTGTCCGAGAAATCGGGCCCATGGCTACTAAATAATACTGCAAAGATGTCTGCGTGTTGAAGCGCCAGGTATACTGTTCACCGGTACTTATCCCTAAAGTGACTTTATAAATATTAAATATACAGTCAGGTGCCGATCAGAGAATGTTGTTTACAACAGTATGTTTGTGTGGTTGGCTTCTATAGAGATAGAGTTACAATCTTTATAATTATTTAAGAATATTAATTCACTTAAGGTATAAATAAATTAGAAAAGTAATAAAAGCCAAAACAGAGATATTTTTTCAGATACAAGTTTTACGTAGTTTTTCACCTTATGATCCTATTTGAGTAATTAAAACCATTTTCAAGGTAGATTTTTAAAAACCAACACGATAATAATTGGGCTGAGAAAGAAATCAGAGAAACATCACCCTTCACAATAGCCACAAATAGCATAAAACATCTGGGAGTAACTCTAACCAAACACGTGGAAGACTTATATGACAAGAATATTAAATCATTGAAGAAAGAAACTGAAGAAGACACCAGAAAGTGGAAAGATCTCCCATGCTCTTGGGTAGGCAGAGTTAACAAAGTAAAAATGGCAATCTTACCAAAGGCAATCTACAGATTCAATGTAATTCCCAGCAAAATTCTTCACAGACCTCAAAAGAACAAGACTCAACTTCATTTGGAAAAGCAAAAAAAAAAAAAAAAACAAGTATAGCCAAAATAATCCCGTACAATAAAAGAACTTCTGGAGGCATCACAATCTCTGACTTCAAACTCTACTACAGAGCTGCAGTACTGAAAACAGCCTGGTATTGGCATAAAAACAGATAGGAGGACCGATGGAACTGAATCGAAGACCCGAATAGTAATCCACAAACCTACAAACACCCGATTTTTTTTTTTTTTTTTTTTTTGGTTTTTCGAGACAGGGTTTCTCTGCAGCTTTAGAAAACACCTGATTTTTGACAAAGAACCAAACATCATAAAATAGAAAAAAGAAATCTTATTTAACAAGTGGTGCTGGCATAACTGGCTATCAACACGTAGAAGATTAAAAATAGATCCCTATCTATCACAATGCACAAAACTTCAGATGGATCAAAGACCTCAACATACAGCCTGGCGTACTGAACTGTTGAAATAACCAGGCTAGCTAAAGGACACAACAATTCTATTTTTATTTATTATAAAGGGAGAACTCACGAAACAGAAAACCAGAAATCCATGCTCAGCAGTGTCAGCGGGAATGGCGCAGAGCGAGAGCACCTGGGACCTGGGTGGTGCACAGGTTTTTCCTTGGGTTCCCGAAAACCAAGCCTTACCTGTGCTCCACCTCTTAAAGATACTTGGCTAACAAGGTTTTTTTTTTTTTTCCAACATCTTCCCCTTTTGTCTAAAAAGAGCAATCCAAACCCAATACAAAACTATATACAATAGGAACAGATATCAAGTATAAAATAACAAACAACATAAGCAATATTAAGCAAGGAACACATGACAAATGTTTTAATAAACCTTATATTCTAAGGAGTCTAAATCTTACATCGGAAATAAGCTTGGCTAAAGCATAAGAGGAAGGAAATTACAACTATCTAATCTTCAACCCCATCGAAGGCCTGAGAAGGGAGATAATATTACTTGATTAGACAGGAAGTGCAATAAAGTAGCTTCCAAAGCAGGCAGAATATGATGGAGACAATTAGCTACCTGAGCAGTCACCCAAAGTCTCATTTGGGTGCCAAGTGTTGAAATAACCAGGCTAGCTAAAGGATACAATTATATTTTTATTTATTATAAGGGCAAAACTCATGGAACAGGAAACCAGAAATCCAAGCTAAGCAGTGTTCGTGGGAATAGCGCAGAGTTAGAGCACCAGGGTGGTGCACAGGTTTTTCCTTGGGTCCCAGAAAACCATGTCTTACCTGGGCTCCACCTCTTAAAGATAATTGGCTAACATAGTTTTCCCTATCACTGAACCTCATAAGAAGAGAAAGTGGGAAGTACACTTGAACGCATTGGTATAGGAGACCACTTCCTAAATACAACCCTAGTAGTACAGACACTGAGAGAAACAATTAATAAATGGGACCTCCTGAAACTGTAAAGCTTCTGTAAAGCAAAGGACATGGTCAACAAGACAAAACAACAGCCTACAGAATGGGAAAAGATCTTCACCAACCCCACACTGGACAGAGGACTGATCTCCAAAATATACAAAGAACTCAAGAAATTGATCACCAAAGGAATACATAATCCAATAAAAAATGGAGTACAGACCTAATAGATAACTCTAAAGAGAGGAATCTAAAATGGCTGAAAGGCACTTAAGGAAATGCTCAACATCCTTAGTTATTAGAGAAATACAAATAAAAACAACTCTGAGATTCCATCTTACACCTGTTAGAATGGCCAAGATCAAAACACTCATGACAACTTAAGCTGGAGAGGTTGTGGGGAAAAGGGAACACTCCTGCATTGCTACATTCACAGCAGCATTGTTTGTCATAGCCAGAACCTGGAAACCAACCTAAATGCCCCTCAACCAAATAACAGATAAGAGAAATGTGGTACGTTTACACAATGGAGTACTACACAGCAGAAAAAAATGACATCTTGAAATTTGCAGGCAAATGGATGGAACTAGAAAACATCATATTGAGTGAGGTAACCCAGACCCAGAAATACAATTATCACATGTTCACACTTATGGGTGTTTTTTAAACATAAAGCAAAGAAAACCACTCTATAAATCACAATCCCAGAGGACATAGACAACAATGAGGACCCTAAGAGAGACATACATGGATCTAATCTACATGGAAAGTAGAAAAAGACAGGATCTCCTGAGTAAATTGGGAACATGGGGACCATAGGACAGGGTTGAAGGGGAGGGGAGATGCAGGAAGGGGAGCAGAGAAAAATGTAGAGCTCAATAAAATAAATAAAAGAGCAAGGGAGCAACTGTAATATTAACCTAAAGTGTTTTGTGTTGTGTTATATAATGGTACTACTACACCCAGTTCCTTTGAGGAAATAGGATATTCTTGTGCTTCTCACTTGAGCACTGTAGGTAGTAGTACTACTATGGTATTTTTCAATACTGCTTTGGATTTTGCTGACACTGGTTTATATCTTCATTTTTAAGAATACTTTATATATAAATACCAGGTTATTGTATACTTTTCACAGCTGTCATCTATGGAATGTACAAGATTCTATCAAGATGACAATATTACTTCCAGCCAATGTCCAGTGGTAGCTTTAGAGGCTCTATTTCCCTCACGATATTACCATTATGACTCCAAGGAGCAGAAACTGTAGAATCCTGTGAGTTTACCTGACAAAACACTAAGTGACAGAGATATGTGTCATAAATGGAACTAAAGGTGCCCAGAATTCTGAAAGGAATGATGGCTCACAGGAGAGTCCCACTGTCAGGTGGCTGGAGGAGGCAGTAGAACGAAGTGGCTCATCTTGGTAACAAGGAGGTCTGTGTGTGGCCCCATGTCTCTGGCCAGGCCGACACACTTGGTTGTGATACTTTAGTCCTGCCCGAATGGTACTGTTCCTCTCAGAAACTTTACCTTGATTCTGGTTTATTTCTGATTCCTATTATTAAGACTAGGAAATAATAATAATAATACAGATTTTTCTCTTGTTTGATGTTTGACAAGTGGGTATTTTAATGGAAGAGTCAGAAAAGTACTCTCTGTCTTTTTGATTTTGATAGAAATATCCAGGGATTTTTAAGGATTCCTTTCTTAAAGCCAGTATTAATTTTTAATCCTTTTTGAAATTGAGACTAAGGACTAGTGTGCTTGTTAGTTGTTTTGTTGTATGATTGTTTGGTTTGGTTTGGGTTTCTGTTTGTTTTGTCAACTTGACCCAGAAAGGAAACATCAATTTAGAAGATGCCTCTCTAGAATTGGCCTGTACGCAATCTGTGGGGTATTTTCTTCATTAATGGTTGATATGGGAAGACCCAGGCAACTATGGGCAGTGCCACCCCTGGGCAGGGGGTCCTGGGCTGTATAAGAAATCAGGCTGAGCAAGCCAAGGAGAGCAGGGTTCTTCTGTGACCTCTGCATTGGTTCCTGACTTGAGTCCTGCCCCGACTTCCTTCATGATGGACTGTAAGCTGTAAGATGAAACCGATCCCTTCCTCCACACATGGCGTTGTTTATGGCGTTTATCACTGCAAGAGGAGGCAAAGCAGGACATCCAGGAAGCCCTTGTAGATGATTCCAGAATGGCAGTTCCAAATCTCTTAAGCACTCTTCAAGGTTTCTTACAGGTTGTTCTGAGACTTTCATTAGTCATGAGGGGAACGTGTGAAAATGACTTCCTGTCCTTGCTCTGAGAAGTTCTGAGCATTTTATACACACCCCTGGGTCTGTCTCATCGAAATTCAGTATGGATAGAAGGAGATCAAGCTCTTTATAGTCCCATCACTTGAAATAGTGTGTGTGTGTTGGGTGGTAGGGTTATGGGCAAGATTTTATTTCTAATGACTCTTAAAATCAAGGTCTGTTATCTCCCCAGTATGATGAAAAAGGTGTTAGAAAAAGAACAATAGAAACATTAGGAAATAAAAAAAATTATGAATGTCCTATGTCTCCCTTTGAATTTGAGACAGAACCTTATCAAGTAGACTCTGCAGGACTTGAACTCATTCTCGAGACTGGGCAGGTCTTGAAATGCGGAATGCATCTGCCTTGCATTCCTGAATACCTAGGGTCACAGGCCTGTGCCACCAGGTTCGGCTCTTTTAATATAAATGGAAATACCAGCTCTTGAATCCAACCATCTTATAAGCAAACAGATTTATATGCACACATTACAGTCTTGTATTTTAGTAATTTTAATGTTATAAAGCTTATAATAGAAAAATAATATGTATCCATTATATGATCTTTATAAACATTTTTAAAGCCCCACAAGTTATATAGAGCTACTTCCCCAAACTATTTGCAGCTAATAGCTTTTTATGCGTTGCTCTGGATAATTTGTGTGTGTATATAAGCACAGGCACAGTGTACGGTGAAAGGAAAATCTTCCTTTAACCTGAGTGTATTGTGAGAAATCCATGGATGCTTGGGAAGAAAACTTATTTATTAAGGGGTGAAATGGGGGATGCGCACATTCATGAATACAGTGGGAAACAACACTGTTGCCTCTTCATCCACCATGGAAGGGTGGAGAATACTTTTGAACAGCATATCTGGAAGCCAGAGAGTGTGTGATATCACCCCTCCGCCCCCAATATCAGTTCTTAATCCAGTCATGTATCAGAGAAAGCCAAGCCTATGACAAGTCACCTCCAAATGTCATTGGCCAAATGGATCAAGCTCCCACAACACCAGCCCCCCCCCCCCCAGAAGCCTTCTTTAATGGACCTACAACAGATAAACTGACAGAAAAAAAGACATATTTTTGTTTGGGTTTGAGATAGGTTTTGACACCTACGCTGGCTCAGACTTGAGATCCGACTTTGTTAGCCTCCTGCGTGCGGGAATACAGGCATGAGCCACCATGTTAGGTCATACATCTAAACTTAATCTATACAGTGGTGCCTAACAGGAGAAAGATTTCCTACCTGCCAAGGCAGATTTAGGCGGCCTCTTCCATTCAGGTGGCGAGGCAATATGAACCCTTCCTTCTGAGGGGTAGTTAAGAAGTTTTCTTTCAGGAGAATGGAGTGAATTTGGAGGAGAAATACTTATTATTCCACTTATCTCTGGAATTTGAGTGCATCCAAAGGGCAGAAGTCTGTGCACAGCATTCTGTCTGTGCAGGCTGGGGCCATCGGTATCCTCTTTGCCATGTTAGCCATGCAATTTTAAGGGGGTGGTGGAAAGTAATTGAGTTCTGTCAGATCCAATATTAACATGCGTGAGCTTACCAATGCTCCTTCTAGGAGACCTCCTTAGAAAGAGGACCCCAAAGATAAGGCGTGGAGGCAGCATGGCCTGCAACCTTGATTCTCACACTGTTACTATGGTATTAGTCACGCCGCCAGAACACCATACCGGAACACCAGTGCATTACAGAAGCTGCCTGTAGTGAGACTCAGCAGTTAAGAGCGCTTACTCTTGTAGAAGACATGGATTTGTTTTCCACACCTACCTAGTGGCTCATGGCTGTCTATAACTGCAGTGCCAGGTGACCCTCAGTTTTCTCTGGCCTCCAGTGACACCTCATGCATACGGTGGACACATATACAAGCAGGCAAAATACGAATACATTAAAAATAGCAATAAATTTAGTAAAATAAAATACAACCTTGTTTACTGTTTATGATGATCTTTTATCATTTGTTGCATCAGTTCTCACAGATCTGCTGTATGACTTTTAAAAATAATATTATTAAATTCGTGCTTTTCTCAACGAATGAAGCAATTTGCCCTTCTATGGTGACTAAGAAGCGTTCCCTAAGAAGCGTTTTCGAATATCTTCACATGATTATGTCATTGTCTACATAAGAGGCAATATTACAGTGGAGTCACTCTGTTTATGGCTTTTCGAAACAATTTACCATTTCAGCATGGGAATTCCCCGCTGAGGGTGTCAAACATTGGTATAAACCTTGAACTGAAAACAATGCCAACCCACTGTTAACACTGATGGAGGCCAGCGTTCAAAAGAGCACTGCCCAAAGAGGTGTGGAACACTTAGCTGGCTCAAGGTCTCCATAAGATGGACATGTGCCATGGTGGTCATTGTCATTGCTTGGTGTTCTATCCTGTGGTCTCTTCAGTTTCTGCCCTGCTTCCATCCTCCTGCCCCTGTCTCTCTCTCTAAACTCTGTTTCTCTAGTCTAAGGGTAGTGTGACTGCAAGCAGACCTCACCTCATTAATACAGACAAAGGTTTAAGAAACTCCTTATGGTTTTGCCTCACAAGATACGAGCATGGCCACCATTTAGCTAATTGTAATTGCCCTCTACATGTGTCTATCATGTAGACATAACAGCATATCATAAACCAGGATGATTGTTTGCTGTGAATGGTTCATTTCTTAGGTTTACAATGTGTTAGTATAATATGCATTATTTTTCCTTGAAGTACCAGTTCCAGAGAAATCTTTTTGAGCTTTAACATCAATTAGAACTTGGAGTCATTTGAAATACAGCAAGAGTTTGCTTCTAAAAATAGGTTTTCTGCAGTTGGATGTCAAAGTAAATCAGTCATCAGGATTTAAAGGATGGCCCACATGGAAGAGTAGAAGAACATCCCCCCACACACAATTAGATTTCAGTTTTAACTCAATTATAGGTTGGAAGAGAAAAGATTTGGTTCTACTTAATTCCTGTTTTTAAATTGGATGAGCATGTACCTCAGCTTAAAACACTATCTATAAATTAATTTGGCATATTTCTATTGTTTTGTGTAAGAACGAAGAAATGGAGAACAAAAAGATCATATGATTGCTCTTTATGGGGCGTATTGGTTTACTTAGACGACACATAGGCCATTGGTGGGTATATGTGGCAACGAGTTCCTGCTTCAATCTAAAGCATACAGGATTTACAGCGGAGCCAATAGTCTCCTACCTGCTCTTACCTGGGCCTTCGTTTGCTAAGTATATTATTCCAGGACCTCATTTTTAAAGGTTAAATATGACACTGTCTGATTAAGGTTTGGGAAGGTTAAGAAAGGGCTCTTCACAGTTTGTAAAGGAATGTGCTGATTTTCTGTAGTGAGGGTGCAAGGGAGCCTTGAGTAGACTGAGGCTGTAGATTATGAAACGTAGTTGAATGTCTAGAAGTAGCGGATCATTAGAACATTATGTATTCATATAATAAGCATGTGCCATTCATAGCAATAGTATTAGAAAATATGTCCTCCTTGATAGCTATAACAGCATTGCTTTGTAGTGCAGACGAGTGAAGAAATAGAAAATTAAAATAAAAATGCATGTTGTCTTAATAATTGTTCATTAAACACAATTTTGTAAAACTTGATCATGCATGGTCAAAATTTACAATGAATTCATATTGTACGTGTGTGTGTGTGTCTATAAACTAGACCGTGATTGATCAAAATCAGTAGAGAAAATATATGACTAGATTAATTGAAACAACTAAATTGGGGCTTCTTGATTATTAAACCATTTGTTGAAAGGTACCTATAATGTAGATTTCTTTTTCTAAAATATGGATCGGTTAGATTGTACGCCGTAAAATTCCATAAAAATTTTGATGAGCAGGTAGAATTTGAAGCATCATGAGATTTTTCTCAGAGTCCCTTTTATTCTTGCGTTTGAACTGGTGTGTGTAAGGCATGAGTGCAGTTAACTACAGTCTGGGGTCAGAACCAATTTTCAGGGATGCCTCGGGCTTTCCTCTGAGGCTGTGCCCTGCACTCAGTGAAGTTAACTATGCCAGAGAAAAAGGAAACTATAAAGATTTCCTACATTAGCATGGGAAGGTAACGAGGGAGGCTGGAGTTTGTGACTTACCCAGCTTTTGAAAGCTATGGCAACTCGCAAGCATTCCAGTAAGACTAGAGGTGACATAAACTACTCTTCCAAGGCCCCGGATGTTCATTGAGTGAACCTTTAGCTCCGTTTCTTGTCAGTTTCTTAGATCCAGTCAGTGACTTTAAGACTCTTTCATTCTCCATTCATCCTTCATCCTGTTACACAAGCGCCTTTGACCCAATGGTCATGATGTCTTCTTCCAAAGCCTTATGACAGGCAGCCCTAGCGTCAACGCAGGTGATTGGCCATTTAAATGAAAGAATCTAGTTTTCCCTTTTTCTTGTGCTTACTCTGGTCAACATTATCTGGTATACCAAATTATCTCTATTCAAAACCATGTTGAGGTTAATGTCTTTTAAATGAAGATATTTGCTTTATTAGATATTTAGACCTGGTTAGGAAGCTTAAATTCTGAAACAGATCCTTAGAATATTTTTTTTGCTGCCCACTGTGTTGCAGTATTAAAACCTGTTCATTGTTTATATATATATATATATATATATATATATATATATATATATTTACAAGTATTTTGGTAAATCTTGTATATACACACTCATACACACACAGACATGCACACACATACATGCAATTTAGCAGCAAATTGTTTAAACACATGTAAGGAATTGAGTGGTTGCTAATGAATGTCAATAATTTTTTCATAATGTAAGTAACTCGTATAATCACGTCTTGTGTCATGTGTCTGTATATGTCCAGGTATATGCTCTTTTGTGTGTGAATTTAGGTGGGAACCAGAAGTCAACCCCAGTGCCATTCTTCTGGAGTCATTTTCATTGTTTTTGATGCAGAATCTCTCACTAGGATATGAAATTCATCCATTCAGCTACACTGGCTAGCCTGCAAACCCCAGAGATCCTCCTGTCTCCACTTCCCAGGGCTAGAATCATAAGAGAGTACCATATGTTGGACTGTTTACATGGATGCTGGGAGTTGAATTCAGTTTCTCATGCTGGCACAGAAAGCGTTTTATCCACTGAGCTCTCTCTCATGGCCCTGTAATTTGTTATTAATTTTAAAGACGCTGATTTTTTCTTTATCTTCCACTTTTCATGTTTGGCTTTTCATATCAATATCTATACATATTATTGAAATATATGTAACTGACAATTATATATATATATATATATATAATTGAGAAGCGTGTCTCATCATGCATATACACATGCTTATTTAATTGTTCTAGTTATACAAGATGTGCAGAATTCCTGGGTAAATTAAAGTTAGTGACTAATGAGGCAGTGGAATCCAGTTATACATTTAATACTTGTTTCTTCTTTTTCTTTAGATAATCTGGAGTCGGCTCTACCTCTCCCTTTATATTGCCTTCATCCGAAAGTGACTAGGCTTAGAAATACACACCACCCAAAGGACTCTGTTAAAGTGCTCATCTGACAACAGGTAAAACTGTAGCTTTGTTTCTGCTTCGTTTGATCATCCTTACAAATAAAAGAGACAAAATATGGCAGCTTCCAAGTACATACAACATTACAGAATTGTTCACAAGGAAAAATATCATGGAGTGTGTGTGTGTGTGTGTGTGTGTGTGTGTGTGTGTGACTATTGATCAGCTCTAGCTGCTAGTAAGCAAGAGGTCAGAGCTGCAGGATGCACTGTTTTCCAGGGGAAACGAGCTGTGGACCATTGGCAGAGTGCCAGTAGCAGGTTCTTTCCCAGACCCTAGGGTCTGTCTAGCCTCGGGTTCTCAGCCCCACTCATGGGTAGATGTGTGTTCTATGGTGTCGAGCATGCCAGGAATCCAAGCAGAAAGGGGTCATCTGTTCTTAGCTGGGGCACTGTTGCACCTGAGGGCATTATTATATTCCGGACAGATAGTTAATGTAGCGCCTTGGTTCATGTCTAGACAAGACTTATCATAGTTTCTCTTCTCTGCTAGTAATGCATAGCTCCTTTATGTGCTGTGAAAGATCATAGGGCTCAAACTCCAAGGTCCATACCAACTTCATTTCTCCATATCCGTGACTAAATTATGTCATATCTTCAGTCTTAGGGTATTACAATCAAGTTCTAGAGAGTAGCCAAGAGCAACCACAATAGACTTTTAATATTAGAAGGTCTGAGGAACCTCACTAGCCAGTGACTCCCATAAATCTAAACCAGTCTTTGTGGTGATTTTTGTTTATTATCTGACAAATAAGGCTTTCCAGAAGGATCAGAAAAGCAGGGCGGCCAGCCACTAGCGTTCTTACCTCTACCAGTGCTCAGACCAAAGGAGCGGTCCTGTCCTCAGACGACCTCCTCAGACTCTCTGTTCCTTAGACTGCTGCCTCAGACTGCTGCCTCAGACCGCACTGAGCTCCTGTCTTCTCCCACCTTATATGCCTTTCCCAGCGCAGCCATACCACTCCTGTCTCCACTTCCCTAGTGCTGGGGCTAAAGACGAGGGATCCCAAGTGCTGGAATCACCTTTGTATGAGCTCTGTTTCTCTTTTAGACTGGATTGATTTCATGTAGCCCAGGGTGGCCTTGAACTCACAGAGATCCACCTGCCTCTGTATCCCGAGGGTTCAGATTAAAAGTGTGTGCCACACTGCCTGGCCTCTATGGCTAGTGTGGCTAGCTCTGCGCTCTGATCCTTAGGCAAACTTTATTTGTTAAAACACAAGCAAAATAACACCACAACTCCTGGAATTTGCGATTTTTTAGCCAATAGTTTCTAGTCGGGATTTCTGCTACATTATGTTTTGGCTTTGTTGTGCATGTATATGCTTAAATTTTAGTAGTGTTCTGCAGTCCTTTTTCATACGATTTCTCCTGATGGTTTTTAGTGTTAGGCAGCTCTGCTTGTAGTTCCTTCTCTACCCCACCTTTACGTCTCCATCCCTGTTAACCCCACCCATTCTATTGCTCCTCCCCTGCCTTCTATCACTGTGTTCTGTCTTCTACCCCTTGAAAGCCCCCTCTTGCCATAGCACTTTACTGATTTCCTGACCTCTGTGGGTATTTTGCATGAGATCATATGTCTAAACACTCAACGCTAACATCCTCAAATGAGAGAAAATAGGATCTATTTGCTCTTCTGGATCTGGGTTGCCTCGCTCAGAATTATTGTTTATAGTGTCACCAATGTACCTGTAAATTTCAGATATTTTTTCTTTCATATAGGTGAATAATATTGCATTTTGTAAATGTGCCCCATCATTCGCTGATTAACCTTTAGGCTGTTTCCAATTACTGGTTCTAATGAACGGAGCACCACTGAATGTGGATGAGCAAGCGTCTCCGGTGAGATACAGGGTCCTTTGGGTATATGCTCAACAGTGGTATAGCTGAATCATTAGTGGACTCTGCATATTTCTAGCTTTGCCAGAACTTCCATCCTTCCACGGTGGCCATCAAAGTGACTCCTACCCCCAGTGAGGAAGTGCTCTCTGTCTCTATGCTCACACCAGCATTTGTTTTGTTTGGTTTTTAAATTTTAGACATTTTGACCGGGGCAAGATGAAATCTCAAAGTTCTTTTGTATTGCCTTTCATGAATAAGGATTAAATTTTCATGGCTCATTTCAAGGATTTTGACCATTTGACAAACATTTCTCAGACACTTCTTTTGAGAGTTCTTTTGAGAACTCTGTTCAGTTCTGTGCCCCGTTTATTAGTTGTGTTGTTTGTTTTCTTGATGCTTGACCTTTTTATTTTCCTTGTATAACTAGATACTGATACTTTCTCAAATATATAGCTGGTAGAGATATTTTTTCTAATTCGGTAGACTACCAATTTACTAGCAGTAGAACTCAATGTCTGATTAGAAAAATCATGGGGAAAGCCTTACAACAAAAACTCATAAAGCAAAAGGGCTAGGTAGGATAAGCAAAGGAAATAAAAAATGTTAGTAAGCACAGTATAGGAGCTACAGAAAATATGGAACCCCATCAAAACCCCATCATATAATAGGCACAGAAGAGAGAGATTTTTAAGAAGATCATAGAAGAAAACTTTCCCAAACCAAAGAAGTATATAACTATGTCAGAAGCACACTGAACCCAACTAACTAGAAAGACCACAGAAGAAATGCCCTGTAGTAATAGGAGTCAAAATGCTAAATATACAAAATAAAGAAAATGATAAACACTGCAAGGGAAAAGCACACAAAAGTCATGTATAAAGGAAAATCCACCAGGACAGGAGCTGACTTCTTAGGAAAACTCTAAGAGCTAGAAGAGCCTGGAGCTCAATAATTCTGAAAGACCATGTCTGTCAAGCTAGACAAATGTACCTAGAAAAACTACCTGCCAGAGTTGAAGGAGAAAGAAACGCTTTCCATGATAAAGGCAGCCTAAAAATTTTGATACCAACATAAAACACTAAACAGAATACTGGGAGCAATATACATGTTTATATGTGACCTTTTTTCACTCGATGCTTCTGTATGCGTGTTTGTATGTGATATACATTTTTAAATATAATTTTTCTACCTATATAATGCTTCCTATATGGTTAAGGTCATTTGAGACTGGACAGTTGGTGTAGGGTTGAAATGGGAGCACCAATTCGTAGCAGAGACTACTGTGTTGGTTAATATGATGCTTGCTTTTGTGATGGAATAGAAAGATATTAAATTAGGTCTTTAGTAGTGTTCCTCTGTATGGAAATCGTGTTTCCCCTCTGTTGAATGAGTGTTAAGATCTTGATTTTCTATTTGCATGGTTTGTCAGGTTGTAGATCATGGCATGGGCTTAAGGGGTCAGTCTTGAATGGGGTCGCATCTCAGAAGTGGCCCTAGCTCATCCCAGGCAGATGGGGAAGACGTATGCAGACTGAGAAAACGCTCACAGATAATCCTCAGTGGTAAATGGTAGGTGCTTCGGACTTCTCTTCAAGCAGCGGGAGGGAGTGAAGTGATTGTGGGTGTCTGAGGTCCCAATCTGGGAGTGCGGAGAGCATGCAAGCCCAGGACACGGGGTCCTCAAGGAAGCTGCAGCTGTGGAATCTCTCATTTCTGCACGCAGGACTCTCTCATTCCTGCATGGAGGAAAAGGGCCAGCCAACAGAAAAGGAACAAGCCCTGAGGCAGGTTGGAGGAGCAAGCGGAGCTGGTGGGGAAGGGATGAGTCTGGTGTCCTTACGTGGAAGGAGGGTGTGCATAGTTATGCCTTTAAAAATCACGGGGAAATGAATCATGAAATTTTATTTCTAAGCGTTTACTGTATCAAGTGTGATAAAGACTGCAATTATTTGAATTCATGGATTAGTACTGAAAGACGGTTTCGTTTCCATTCTGTACTCTGGAAAATTATAGGGCCACGTCTTTACTCCTAGTAAATGTCTCTACATTCTACAAGAAAAAGCTGCTTGCTACATTGCAGCTTTCCTCCAGTGAGTCTCCAGGTTTTCCTTTTTAATGTTCAAGCAGGAAGAAAATTGGTAAGGTCACAATTTCATTTAAAAATGCTGTAATGAGCTCAGATTCTTAAGACAACTTTCAAGGCCATTTGCCGTCTTGTACTTATTTAAGCAACTTTTACACTCCCTCCTTCCCTTTGTTTTCTTTAAGTATTTTGCATTTGTGAAAGCACTCTTTTTGGTACTCAGATGTAAATTTATCAGCAAAATATTAAAACCTAATAAATTAGGAGTTAGCAGAGATAATTAGTATTGTGCCCAACAAGAAATAATTAAAGAAGATTATAGCATACTGTAAATATATAATATAAACCTATCTAAAGTAACTCTTGATGAAAGTGGCAGGGTTGTTGTACTAACTTGGAACCTAAAAGAAGTGTTTTTCATTAGTAACTAATACCCCCACTTTACACACATCATTTGTCTAAACCTCCTATGTTGTTGTTGATTTCGTTGACATTTTTGTAGACTTTTGTTGTGTGAGAAACTTTTTCTCCCCAGGGAGACATTGCAGGCAGGCACGAGCACACACACACACACACACACACACACACACACACCTGCTCACTCCTGGATGGAGACCCCCCCTACAGACCAAAGTTACAATCTCAGTCAAGTTCAAGGAATTGAATGAGTGGGATCTTGGGGTTGACTTGCAGGGGTAAAGATGATTCAAAAAGCATTTGCATGCCTCCAGAAGTCTACCTCAGGAGCTCCCTGACGCTCCTCTCATCCCAGAATCCCCTCTCCTTTTTACAGCACCTGGAGTGGCTCCTTCAGCAGGTCATCCTTTTCTGTGTCCATGGATAGGGGCCCTGGTGAGAGTTTATGCTTTCCCTGATTTGTGACGTTGGCTGACCTCTTGGTTCTCATGAATTTCCTGTCTCTGTCCTGTGAAAAGACCGTGTTAGGGAGCATGTGATGTGTTATACGAATGATAACCATGATGGGAGCCACGAAGAAAGAGAGAAAAGTCCACATTCCCAGAGTTCTCTACAAAAGCATACCCCAGGAACCTAACTTTTTCCTCCTGGGCTCCAATAACTAAAAGGTCCAACTATTTCCCAACAGCACCAAAGGCCAGTGCCTAATCCTTTAGCACCACAACACTGGGGGATGCTTACGGTCAAATCACACAATTTCTATGGAGAGAAATTTTCTGGCTATTAATGTTTTGGAAATTAAGAGCTCTTGACTGTTTCAATCCTTAAAGACATTTAGACACACAGAATATAATAAAAATGTCAAGTGGTTTTTCTTTGGCTTATTTTACTCCCTTAGACTAAGCAATATATAGAATATAGAGCTAAGAACAATACAATATAATATATAAATTTTCTATTAACCATAATGTCAATCAAAAGTGGAATTTTTATGAATTTTTTAAGATTATGATTTATACCTCATGCATTTTCTATATTGTCTCAAACTTGTGTAGTTACAAAAATTCTATGACAACTAATAAAAATAATAAAATAACTTATAAAACTAGAGTTGTGTCTCTGGGATTCATGGAATTACATTATCATTTAAATTAATCAGGCGTATAGTCATATAGAACAATAAAGACAATAAATATGTACAATTGTTAATAATAGCGGTTAGATAGTGTTTTTCTCTTCTGGGTTTTCTTCTCTAATGTTGTTCAAGGCATCATTAAACTGCTGCGATCAGACTGCTTTGTAAAGAAAGCTTCATTGTAAAACCATGCTCAGTTGTGTCAGGGTCATCAGATGATATTAAAATTCACTTCAGATAAACACTCAGTACAGACCATGTAGCCAGGAAACTTTATGGTCTTTATGTCCTTTACAACAAAATCTTGAAGACCCTTATCTTATAATTAAACTTGATAAAACACTCTTATTGATCCCATTCAAACGCTTGTGGGTTGCAGTCACCTTGGTGAGACTATGTGAGGACTCAGAGGACATTGGACTAAATTTCTATACATGTAACCTCATAGGAAAAATATTAAAGGATCTCATTTTTATTGAATGGTAAAATGAACAAAAAAACAAATCTGAAGTCATAGACATCAAGAATAGAAGGGTGTGTTCTTAGGGTTGAAGCCAAGAAAGAAGTTGGTGCTCATAGAGGGGTGCTCAAAGCGCAGAGCTGTGTGGAATCTGTAGGTGCAGAACTCTTTTTACAGTGGGCTTGTACTACCCAGTACCGACTGTGTGCTCTGAGCCTGCAAAGACAGTAGTTCTTAGGTAGTCTCAGCAGAGAGAGAGAGAGAGAGAGAGAGAGAGAGAGAGAGAGAGAGAGAGAGAGAGAGAGAGAGAGAGAGAGAATGAGAGAGAAGTTTTGTATTACACAATGCTGACTGTATGCTCTGAACCTGCTAAGACTGTAGTCCTTAGGTAGTAGAGAGAGGGGCAGAAGGAGGGAGGGAGGGAGAATAAAGGGGAAGGAAGGGGAGGAAGGGAGGAGGGAGAGGAGAGTCATGAACATTGCATAAGAATTTGTGTTAAATTTGGGTGAAATTAAAGACAGTTGATTTGTCATTCCACACTGAATAATAACATGAAAACATCATTTTTTGTACATTATACACGTGTGTGTGTGTGTGTGTGTGTGTGTGTGTTTGCAAGGTAGTGAGTTTGAAAACCATGTATACATTTAGAAAAGTAGGAAATAAACTTATCCATGGGCTGACTTTGGAAAACATATGGCAAAAATATATACTCTTATACAAAGGAATGTGGTTCTTTCTTCTGCATTTCAATGCAGCATCTCTGTACCCTGAGAGGATGTGGAGGCAAGGTTTTCACTGTGTGTAATTTCTTCCATATTAAACTGTGCATCGTCTCCTTCCATGGGAGAGTATTTAAGTGTTCTTAGGTGTATACATATTAAAGAACCTGTTCTCCACTCCCTCAACAAACAAGAACATAGACCCACGTAGCTGTTAGAATTTCATGGCAATGAAGAGAGACAGACAGAAAGGCAGAGTGACATATTTGTAAGACTGTTGGCAGCATTAATTTTGGAAGGGCAACATTAAGATTTTACATTGAAGTATTATTCTTATGGCTTGGTGATGGCTCAGTTGTTAAGTGCTTGCCACAAAATTGTGAGCACCTGAGTTCAGTCCTACAGAGTCCATATTATAAACAAACGAACAAACAAAAATAATGCCTACAGCTTCAGTACTGAGAAAGAAGAATTCTTGGAGCTTTTGCTTCAAATTGTCACCCAAATCAGAAACCTCCTAATACCATGAGAGATTGTTTCTTGAAAAATTAAGTGGAGAAAAATTGTGGAAAATGCTATATATCAACCCCCGACAACCCACATACAAGCAGGTGTGTGCACATATGCAATGCATGCACAGGAGAAAGTGTTCTTTCCTGAAGTGTTGTAGGTGATTTCCTCTATACTTCCAAGTGAGGTTGAAATGATGTTTATTTTTGTTAAGTTTGTACTTGAGGTTGTCTCTGGATTCTTACCTTCACTTTCAAATGTTTTCTTCCCATACATAAGTGTTTGTATGGGGAGGCTGCTTGTTCATTTCCAGCTGCCCGGAACCAAAATAACTACACAGAAACTGTATTAATTAAATCGCTGCTTGGCCTATTAGCTCTAGTTTCTTATTGGCTAGCTCTTACATCCTAAACTAACCCATCTCCATTAGTCTGTGTATTGACACGTGGCTGTGGCTTACCAGCGAGTTTCCATCACTTCTGTCTCTGGTGGCGGCTACATGGCTTCCTGTGACTCCACCTTCTTTCTCCCAGCATTCAGTTTAGTTTCCCAGCCAAGCTCTACTCTGCCCTATTACAGGACAAGGCAGTTTCTTTATTCATAAACCAATAAAAGCAACACATATACAGAAGGAGTTCCCACATCATTGTTTTCAGATCTTTCCTCTTAATAATCAAGGCTTTGTATCTCATTTTCTGGTTTGAATTTCTTATAATTTTCCAAGCCCAATAATACCGAATGTATTAATAAAATTATATTGCAGTTAAAATGAAAATGCTATGTCAGCAACTTTCAAGCGTGACACAAACCACAGACTTATAACACGAACTGGTGTTGTTTGTTTTTCAATAGGTTGCCCTAATCTCCAGCAGAGGTGCAGAAATGCCATCGGAGACTGCTGCTCCTCCTCCACACCCCCTTCCTCCAGATGGAGGGTGGGGTTGGGTAGTAGTTTGCGCATCCTTTATCTCCATTGGATTTTCATATGCCTTCCCCAAAGCTGTCACAGTATTCTTCAAAGATATTCAGGAAATCTTCAATGCTAGCTACAGTGAAATTGCATGGATATCATCCATCATGCTGGCTGTCATGTATGCAGGAGGTAAGGTTCTTAGTGTAGACTGATTTCTGGAATAAGAATATAGTTCCTTATTACCATATACTTCACCTTGTCCATGTCACATTAAAACTCATATTATTGTTATTATTTATATTATTATTATTATATATTTAGTTTAAATCGATCAAAAGCATAATTAGAATTGCATTTTTAATGATTTTTAATGATTAGCATCATGATCTGTTTGCTTCATTTTGAGTCTTGATAGGATATTTAGTGGGATGGTCTGCCTTTTTATCAAGAATGCAAGTGGATCATTTCCTGTTCAGTTCGGATTGAATGCCATATAATGTTGGAATTGTTTCTCACCATTTCCATTGCTAGCCAAAGGACTTTCTTTTACCTGAAAAGGAAATGTTTCTGTTAGTTTATAAGCCCAGAATATACTCCATTTTGCACTGCCCAGAAGGACTGCTTGCATATACTTTCTACACATATTCAAGTTCTATACGTGGAATAATTCCTTAGTGCTTTAGGATGCCCAAAATAATGACATCGTTTTATTTAAGTGGCTGCTTCCAATTATCTTGTTAGGGTCTATGTTAAAACGAGAGTATAATTCATGAGAGAACATGAATACATCAAGCCACCCTACAATGGAATGTTAAATAATGGGAATCCTTCATTATTATATGATCTATTCTCAACAGTAGATCAAACTTTTATAGATTTTTTTCATAAATCATCACTTAAAATGTAAGGGTATTAGAATTTTCATTTGTCAACTGGCAATTTAACTTCAAGGGACAGTTGTAGACTCAGAATATAAGAATTCAAAGGTATCATATAAATCACCTAATAATAATTTTTATTATATAAGTAAAGAAAACAGAACATTAGCAATAGTAATTAATATTTATTAGAATTTGCTCTTGGCCAAGGCCTTGTTCCTCACTTGATTTGTATGGTATTTCCTAATCTTCTTGGCAGCCTGAGAAATGATTTGTCGTCTGTCTGTTATGGGACTGAGAACATACACTATCATGTATTCCCTATGCTCCCCCCCCCTCTCTCTCTCTCTCAGCTAAACAAGTTTTTTTTAAACCCAATGCGGTACTCTTGCCTTATAGTACTGACACCCATTCTGCCTGTCCAAAGGCACACCAATTATTCTTTAAGATGCAGCCTCTCTAATTTACCACCAAAGCAAGCTTTGATCCATAAACAATCCTACTTTTTGTATATATGTGCATGATAAATGTGTTGGTATTAGTGTGGATTTTTTTCACTTCTTTGTATTATAATGATTCTAGATTAATAAGACTGACATGCTTAAACTGTTGAGTTTTTATTTGATTATCAAAAGTATCATTTAAATTCTATTTGACCATGTATTCAAAGAACGTTGCTTTAAAAAAACATTTTCTGGAAATCAATTTTAGAGACTTGTTTTAAGGATTGTAGCTGTTATTTCTTATGTCTATATAGAAATTGTTGATATTGCACAGTGCATCTTTTTCTTCTATAGCTCTGATGTTCTTTGATGTTTCTTTATTGGGACAACCTATTTTCCTTGACCTGGCAGGTTAAGGTAAATATTAAGATACCTAAGAGGTGATTTTTTTCCTGCTTTTTACATATAAATGAAATGGATGCCTCTAGAGACTGGATATTGATTGATTGAGTTTGCACATCAGGTTCCTTTATGTCTTTAGTAATTTTCTGTTGAAAATATTGTTGACTAACTTAAAGTCAAGATACAGTATTTTGATGTTGTTAAGGTCAACACCAGAGTCATCTTCTCCCAACCTTTGATAATAATAATGATGATGATAATGATGATGATGATGAAGATGATGATAATCCCCATTTCTCATTGACTTCAAGACATGCAAGTTCATTTCCTGCTCATTCAGTGCTCACTGTGGAACCTGGGCTAGCACTCATTACTTTTTGCTGTCCTCTAAACCTACACCCTCTCACAGGCAAGGAAAAAGGACACAACATCAAAGATCGTCTACAGTATTTAGTGTCCAGGCTTGAAATTTGTGAGCTCCATTTCTCACTGTGTCCTATTGGTCAGAACTGATTAT
This sequence comes from Arvicola amphibius, assembly GCF_903992535.2. NCBI lineage: Eukaryota > Metazoa > Chordata > Mammalia > Rodentia > Cricetidae > Arvicola > Arvicola amphibius. Next base: position 34,731,682 of record NC_052063.2, read on the forward strand.
TGCCCTATACTGAGAAGGGGCCACAATAATTGGGGTCTTCCTAGAAGAGAAATGAGAAGTGAAAAACACCAAGTGAGTCCTGGACAGAACTTCCTTCTCAACAGTCATTCTCCCAAGCAAAGGAGAGCTGGTTTACAGAGCTGCCATAGTTTTGGCACAGACTGTGCACTGGCCAGATCACAAAGGGGTGTAAGAATGATGACTGGCATCATTTTAATTTATTTCAATATGCTTTTAATTTTCTCATATTACTCAGTATGACATATTAATGAATATTTTTGCTAGACTCATTATATATAAATAATATTATTTTATGTGTACATCTTTTTACTTTTAAAGAAGTGTGTAGTATAAATTTGAAGAGGCACAAAGGAAAACTCATTTTTGATACGGTGTCTCACATATCTCATGCTGGCCTTGATCTCATTGTGTAGATGAGGATGGAAGGAAGGATGACATTGAACTTCTGATTCTCCTGTCCCCACCTTCCAAGTGTGGGTTATGTAATTTGGGTGTTTAACACAGGCATAAAGGCTGGGTAAGTTCTCTACCAACTGGAATGCATCACCACCACACAAAAGAAAACTGTTAACGTTAATAAGTACAACGGTAATTTGATATTTATAATTTTAGAAAGATAATTAAAATAGTGAAGTAGAAGAATCAATTATGTCTACATTGAAGTGAATAGGTGTTTTATTCACGGTTGTTTTGAGAAAATAGCTTAAGGCATGTAAAAATCCTGTGTAGTAAAATGGTGAGATTCTGGAGAGATACAGCAAAGTTCTTGGAATCTTGCCCCAAATCCTCAATTATCAGGGTTGCAGCATTTTGCATGTCATTCCTGGCTATGTGGGAAATTATACTACCGTCTGGTGTTTGGCTTAAAATTATAAACACAACCTAAGGCCATTGTGATGTGGGATGAAAACCCACAAAACTGCAATACCTACTGCTGCATGTAGAGCTATGCATTCACAGAGTTCCTCTTACGACTGCGTTTTATGTCTTATCCCTGTAACCAGGCCTTTGTGTTGGAACAAAAAGGTATTTTGTACTAGGCAAGCTGATGCACACCCGGTATCCCAGGACTCAATCAGCAAAGGCAGGAGGAGTGCCACAAGCTTAGAGCTAGCCTGGTCTACATAGCAAGTTCTAAGTCAGTGCTACATATTGAGACCTTTTCTCAAAAAATAAAATAAAATAAAGGGGCAGGTGTAGTGGCACTTGCTTTAAGTCCCACCACTCAGAGGCAGAGGTAGTCAGATCTCTGTGAGTTCAGGCCCAGCCTGGTCTACAGAGCGAGTTCTAGTAGAGCTGGAACTGTGTAGGAAGACCCTACAAAATGTGAATATGTAAATGAATAGGAAGAGCAAGGGAGTCTTCCGGGAAATTCAGTCTTCTAAATATAACACGATGCTGTATCCATGAAATCTCATCAATATGTATAAATGGAACATGAACAGTTTTAACATCAGTTGACATTTCAGTGTGGTTGGGTGGATTTTCCTCAAACCCTACACCTAGATGGAAAGTTATAAGTAATTAATGACTGATGAATCTTCCTCAGGGATGAGCTTCCTAATTGATCACGGTCACCTAATACCAAGTGGTCAGCCCTGCAAACATACACATACAGCTAGCACTAAATGAACTCTGCAGGGACACACACACACACACACATTCACACACACACACGACCACCACCAACAACAACAATAATAAAGATAAAAGAGGCCATGAATCTGAATCGAGTAGAGAATGGGAAGAGTTGAATGGGAAGATAATGAGAGAAATGTAATATAATTAAAATCTATGGTAAGGATGCTACAGTTAGCTTTCCACAATTGATGACTTCCAGCAGGGGAGCAGGAAGAGAAGGACTCTGTTCTCAGAGGCAGGCCACTGAGAGCTTGACCACACTCTGGTGACTATATAGAAAACACAAATTGGATTTGTGGGGGTTTTTTTGATTGTTGTTTTGTTGCGGGGTGAGGTCACAGGAAGAACTGGAAAGTGAGTGTGACTGGCATGTATGATGTTAAATTCCCCAAGAATTAATAAAATTATTGTGTTGAAAAGATGTTTGTATTAATAAAGTATAAAATAAAACAAAAACTGAAATAAAGGAAGAAAAGCATTGGTACTAATAATAGAAATAATACGTTTTTACATTAAGCTATAATTTTTAAAATTAGAAATTTATATGTATATATAAGTCAAAAATTAATAAAGGGCATGACTTTAAAAGAACAAGGAGTAGTATATTGAAGGGTTTGATAGGAGGAAAGGGATGGGAGAAATTATACAATTATATTATCATCTCAAAAATAAAAGCAAAAGAATACATTTATGAATCTAAGTAACAAGAGATGATCTGTCTAGAGAACATTCCACACAAAATTTGGTGACAGATTCGTGACAGCTTTAAAAAGCCCTCAAAGTGCACCAGCCTTTAGTGTCTTCTGATGAATGGGGAACTGACTAATCTAAAGAAGAATACACACATGAAAAGTGTGATGTCTAAGCCTGAATCAAAAAAAAAAATATTTTCATTTAATTTATTTGTGGTGGTGTACAAGGTTTTTTTTTTTTTTTTTTTTACTAAAAGAAGATGTATTGTGCATTTAAAAAACACCATGCCTTTACTGAGACATAGGTCACATTCTCGAAGATTTATTCACTTAACATGTAAAAGTTGATCAATTTTTGGTATATCCGTATTAATTTGAGAACATTTTCATCACTTCAGAAATTAATATTCTAGACCCTCATGGTTTCTTCCTATGACTTAGCCTTCAGTCTTTATGAGCGTACTTATTCTTAGCATTCTTATAAATGTCTGTTTTCATTGTCTCCTTTCATAAAGTGAATTCTATAAATTCAAGAAGGAATCAATACTTCCCTAAATTTTATTATAAGTAATCTTTTATGTCGTTATACCACATGCCATTTACCCATTCATTAGACATTGGCTATTTCGATTAGTTCCGTTTTAAATTCATATGCATGGTTTTCTATAAACATGTATGTACACACATATTTCTGTGTGAACACCACATATTTTCATCAGTGTGTGGCATGGCATGCTGAAGCTTCTACGGAACTGACAGTTCCTATGTTCCTAGATGAATTTTGATTTCTTCTCATGTGCACTGACTCTGACTTCTTCATGTCTCTGACAAAACTTGGGTTTTTCATTATAGCCTTCTTAGTGGATATAAAATTTGTCACTCGGCTCTGGTTTGCATTTTCTATTTAGCGGAGTTTTATTCAGATAAACTTTCAATTCAAATATTTCTTTCATTTCTCTCACACACACTTCCTCACTGTGCCTGTGTGTGTGTTCGTCAAAGGACACCATGCTGATGTCAGTTCTTCTTCCACCACGTGGGTATTAAGAATTGGTTTTGTGTTGCCAGACTTGGCAGCAAGTACCTTTACTCACTGAGCCATCTTATGGCCTCTCTCATTTCCATTTTTTTAAAAAAAAAGACAAAATGTATACAAAAATATCATTGAGTTTGTATTGTATTAGCAATCTACTGCTTGCTATTGGGCCTCCCCTTAAGTGTGGTTTGTGTGCCCAGTCAGACTCCGTAGCAGAAAACTAATATTTCCTCTTCAAACAGTTGTCAGTTGGAGCTGGCTTCTTGTTTAGGGATGGCAGCTTGTGTCTACCTCCCCCTCTCAGCACTGGCAGCCCAGCTGCACAGGTCCTGTGCATGCTGTCATGGCATCTGTGAGTTCAGACGTGTGTCAGTTCTGTTGTGTGTGGAAGACAGTTTTCCCACTGCCAACCATTCTCTCTTGCTCTTATAAATTTCCTGCTTTCTGTTCAGCACAGTGCACTGAACTCCAAGGATTGGGGGGATTCATGGAGACCCCCATTTAGAACTTAATATTCCAAAATTGTCCTATTCCGAGCCTTTGTATTAGATTCCATTTACTGTAAGAGGAAGGTTCTCTGATGATGGCCAAGAGACACTGACCTATCGGTAAAGCAGAATGATGCTAGAAATCTTATTATTGCTGCATTCATTCAGCAAAACAATGGTATTTGGTTTTCCTTAAGCTCATGACCTATATGCTCTCTTGGCCACCTATGCAGTAATGAAAATAAATATTATTTTAGAGAAAACGATTTAGAATAAAAGCCTGATAGATTTGATTAATTGAGGTATTAGTATTTTTACCTTTCAGTAGATTTTTTTCAAGTGTGAGTGACTACTTTTCTGCAATGACTATTAAGTCTTCTGTCAAAAGTACATTGTCCTAGGCTTACCTTCAACCCCTTTTACCTTGATTTCTTTTTGTAATTATGTATGACATCACAGTTCCTTCATATAGAGAACAAAGTCAATATTTGATTCAAAATATTTAAGCTTTTGCCTACTGTTGTGAAGACCTCTACTTATATAGACTTTCCTTGGTTGATGATTATAAATAAATTCAAAGACCATGAGGTGAAAAGGCATATAGTTTAATGAAGCAGCTGATTTTGTGTTCCACACAATGCTAACTGCATTTGCCTAGAGAGCATCTAAGATCTGACACACTCATTAGGGCTTCGCGTTCCACCTATTAATCACTGCAGTGGGGTCACCCAGAAATATGGAGCATTGTTCTGAGGTCTGACCTGGGATGTCAGGGCTGGAGCCTCTTGTAGTAATTAGTTGGCATCTGGGCCCTGGTAGCAAGGCATTATCTTCCCTTCTGATGTCTAAATTAAAAAATGAAACTAATAAAAGGTGTGCATAAAGGGTGGAAAAGGAATGCAAATTACATTGATACATTACTTCATCCTCAGAATAATGGCACTAAATTGCAGCAACCCATCTGGCTGCCCATATGGTCTCCTGGAGTTCTAGCAAATTTCGGCAAATAGGTCAAGCTGAGTGGTCATCCCATTAATACAGCACTAAGTAGAGGCAGAAAGTGTATTGTAATCTTAACTTCCTGTGTTATTTTAATGAATGTGGGATTTATTTCCTGAATAGGGATGGCATAGGATAGTGTTTTAGTGCAAAACTTGTTTGCTACTCGAGAGACAACACCAGAATGAATACATGCAGGACTTCCAAATACAAATTTTGAGGAGCCAGTCTATATGATTTTTTCGTGTGTTTGTGTGTGTGTGTGTGTGTGTGTGTGTGTTTTCCCTATAATTCAATTTGGAGGGGAAAATATCAATCATTATGGTGAACAGAATTGACTTTGTCACCCTGGAAATTTGTTCTGTATTATCAGGGAGGTGACTACCAAATTGATAAAGAAGGGACATTGTTTTATTATGCACCACTGTGGATATCAGACCATTAAACTTATTTCTCAGGACTAAGAAGCAGAAGGTCTTAGCATAGCAGATTGGTAGACATATGCTGTTATCTGTTCTTTTAAAGATTTAAATAAAGCTATTATCTTCTGCTTTATAGTATTTTCCTATTTGGGGAGAACATTAATATAATTCACATAAGAATGCTCTCCTAAAAGCAATAAAAATGAAAGTCATTCTATTCTTGTGTTTGAGATAGCTAGGGCTTTCCTCGTGGCTTTCTAAATCCCAGAAAGTCACGCAGGACTACTTCAGCAATTTTGCACATATTATGCTTGTGCCACATTAGATTTCTTCCAGGCCCGAGTTTTGCTGACGATTTCCTAAGAAACAAAGAACAGTGTGGCAGAAATTATTATGCCAATCATATATGCATGATCTCCTTTATTTCCAGGTTCCCTCCTCTTAAGTTAATGCCAAGCTACTGATTTTTTTCCAATAAAACGTGACTGAAGAGTATTTGTCACCTTGGACACCCCATGAACAAGCTTCTCTTGTCCTAGCCTCAAGGAAAATCCGTGACCTAAAACCAGACTTTGAAATAGATATTATATACCACTTATTATGATTTTGAGAATTGTTATACAAAGAACCTAAACTATGTTGCTCATTCAAATCATGACAATTTGCCTGTTGGGTACACAGTATAATTGCTAAGTATTTCATAATAGGCAAGAGAAGACTATGAGATAGTTTTAGATTGTATCATAAAAATGACTGTACACTGAATACTTTGATCAGTCTCTGTTAAGGGGAATGTGGAGGAGGATGAAACCTAACATAGATGTACTAATGGCTAATGTCCTAGCCAACGTTAATGGGAGTCAAGATAGGAATAGGGAATTTCCAGTGAAGGAATGTCTTTGTTCCTCCTAAAAGCGGAATTGAGAAAGTTAAGAGTCGCTGGGCAGTGGTGACGCACGCCTTTAATCCCAGCACTTGGGAGGCAGAGGTAAGTGGACCTCTGTGAGTTTGAGGCCAACCTGGTCTACAAGAGCTAGTTCCAGGACAGGCACCAAAGCTACAAAAAAAACATGTCTCAGAGCCCCCCCCCCAAAAAAAAGAGTCAAGACACATTGGAGTTATCCTAAGCATTTAAAAGTTTTCATGAAGATTGCTTCCATAGAAAGGGATTGTGTAAAATAATATGTTTTTAATTAAATGCACACTTGCCATTTTTTTAAAAATATTGAGAATTGTATACATTCATGTAAAATGTTTTGATTAAATTCATCCCCCTTTCCCTCCTCTCTAGTTTCTCCCTATTGCTTCCACCTTTGTTTGCTTCCGAGTTCTTATGACCCTTTTTGTAGCTGTTGAAAACGCATCGAATGCTGCCTATAAGTGTGCATGTGCAGAGCCATTTATAGGAATGCAAAAGCTTTTCAAGTCCTACATCCTTGATGAAAACTTCTTCACCCTATCCTAGCACATCACCAGTCACCAATAGCTTCTTAGCCTGGGGTGGGACACAATAAGCTCTTTCCTCATCTGTGCTTGGATTTTGGTGGCTTGATCATATGCAGATCTTGTGTTCTGACTCTTACAATCTTTCTTCCCCCTCTTCCATGATGATCCCTAAGCATGAGCTCTGATTCCTAAGATGATTCCTAAGAGTTGTGATACAGATGTTCCATTTAGAGCTGAGAATGTCCTAATCTATTGCTCTCTGCATGTTGACCAGTTGATTGCTGCCTATTCCAAAACCAAATTCTTCTGGAGAGGGATAGGAGATGCACTGATGGGTTTGGGGTACAATTTCCAGTACCAAGCATGAGTTATGTCTTGTGGAGTGTACTTTAAATGTAATCAGAAAATGGTTGGTTGCTTTATAACATTCCTGATCCTGTTGCGTGTATCTTGCCAGGGCAGGCTACTGTAGTTCAAAGGATTTGCAACTTAGATTTGCTGAATACTTTTCTCCACAAGTAGCATAAAGAGAACCTCACAGTACTATGAAAGCTAGCCAATAAGGATGGAACTTTCAAGATAGTACCAGTTTTCTTTTCTCGTGACATTATTATTCAAGTATGTGGTATTTTCAGGAATATGATCATATCACCAAGATGGGTGGCATTAACCTGTGATGTTTGAGGTTCCATGGGACCCCACTAAGAAAGGGTAACCTATACCTGATAATGGACATTTTTATTTGATAAATTATGATGTCTGCAGAGATATTATCACCCCATTATAGGGTAGCATCATGTAATGTCTTTTTGTGTGTGTGCATTTACATAATTTATGACGTCTCTACAGTAGTAGCTTCCTATATTGTCTTTTCAGAGTTCTTTAGCATTAGCTATCCCTTCCCGTACTACATCCTGTATACTTACTTCCCTTCCATTCCCCACCATGTTTAATCCTTGCTATTCCATTATTCCCCCTTTCCTCCTTCATATTATTTGGTTTCTGTTCCCTTCTTTTGAGATCGCAAATGGCCGTTTAATAGTTTTCTGATTCTATGTGTAGTACAATTTAATCATACATATCCAAAGTTTCAAACCTAGCTTCCATAAGTGAGAGACAACCCTTGGTGTCTGTCCATCTTGGTCTGGGTCATCTCACTAAGAATGATTGTTTATAGCTCCATCTATGCAAGCTACAAATTTCATTTTTATTTTGCAATAGGCAAATAATATTCCATTGTGTCAATGTAACACATTTTCATTATCCATTTTTCCATTCATTCTTATCTACACAGTTATCTAGGCAGTTTCTATTTTCTGGGTATTATGAATAGAGCAGAAATGAATACAGATGTGCTGTTATTTCTGTCGTAGGACACAGAGTCCTTTTGGAATCGTTGGCTCTGTGGTAGATCCTTTTCTATCTTTTTGAGGACCACACAGATTTCCATAGTCAGTTTATTAGTTTGTATTATCACAAATAGTGAGTGATAAGTGTTCTTCTCTGTTCATTTCCATACCTGCCTCTGTGGTCATTTTTTTAGACCTAGCCATTGTAATTGAATAACATGGCACCTTCGACAAAACATTCTTGTCAAATTTTAATACTATAGGTGAAAGAAAGAAGTGAGTTCCTCCTTTCTCCCAGTCCACAGCTGAACTCCAAATTGTTGGAGACCTTCTACATGAGATCTAATTCTTGGATCTGCTCAAGGAGGAAGTAGAGAATGCACTTCAATGGATAGGCACAAGAAATAACTTTCTCCATAGGACCTCAGTAGCAAAGTCATTGAGACAAATTGACAAACGGAGGACATTAGATGAATGGAGACTAAAATCTGGCAAACTGTAGGAAGCTTTGCATCAAAACCTATGAAGAAGTGCTTTCCTATTGGGGAGTAGTATTGTTCCCTGGGCAAAGGGGGATCCAAAGCGGCAGAGTTTCCGTTCTCACTGCTCAGCTCTTTGAACAGGGTTTGTCTCCTAAGAACAATGGCATTATGTTGATTCTGATGAGTCATCACTCATGGCAAACGTTGCATGTGCTCCGTGAGGTAGATCTTATGTCAAAACACAATACAATATTTGTGAATTCTGTTGTCTAATGAAATTAAGTATTTGATCGCCGGCCAGCGGTGGTGCATGTTATATCGTTTGATGCACAGAATGACACTTATGTTGCACAGTCCTGGGACGACATTGGGTTTTACAGTGTTTTACTGGTGCACAGGAGACAGAATAGTATGAGAATTGAAATAATGAGCTGCAAAGTAAGAGCCGTGGAACTGAGGACCTAATCACTTGACTGGTTTTTATTGTTGTGAAATTCATTTTATTTATTTATTTGTTTTTTATTTATCTGTTTCCTTGCTCATGGTACTTGCCCATAACAAGTACCAAAAAATTTTTGAAGCTTGTTAATTTAACAGTGTTCACATCTCTGTCTCTGTCTCTGTCTCTCTCTCTCTATATATATATGTGTGTGTGTGTGTGTGTGTGTGTGTGTGTGTGTGTGTGTGTGTGTCTGTATACACCAGCACATACACACACACATGCACACATATCCTGTCCTCTTCCTCTCTGCTGCCCTCCACCTTATCCAGCCTTTATGCCTGTTCCATAGCATGTGTGTGAAGCTGGCAGTACAGTATCAGCTGTCTTTTCTTCCCTCCATCTTGCTTGAGAGAGTTCTTTCTTGTACACTATTGTGAGAAGCCTGTGGTCCTCTACTCCCATCTCTCTGCAAGGGCTCTGAGATCGCAGAAGCTCGTGGACTATGACCTTGGCCTTCATGTGGATTCTGAAGATAAGAATTCAGGTAGCCAAGCTTGTGTGGCAAGTGCTTCACCCACAGAGCCGTCTCTCCAGATACTCTTCTGTCGTCCTTATTATCCATTTAATAGTGAAACCACAGATAAAGAACAAGGATGATAGAACAGCTTGCACCAATGAACTTTGGAAACCAAGGGTGAAGCAAGAAGAAACAAGTCAATAATCAGTTGCAAAGCAAATATATAGTCTTTACACTTACTTGCTGTGGCTTTTCCTCTGCAATCCCTTCTATTTGGTAATGGAGTAGACAATGTCCCTTCTTTTGGCCATTTTTTGAAAACCTTTCTTAATCTTCAAGTTATCATTTCCTCTCACCTCTCACTAAATGAGTGAGCATTTAGGACACAGGCATTTGGCTCAGGCCCCATTGGTTCAGTGTAGCAAGGGAAGTTTCTATTCACAGGCTTCTGATTGGAAGAAGCAGATATACTAGGTTGTAGAGGATTCATTACCCATTTGCATAAAAGTAGGAACAAGACTTGAGTCAGGGGAAGTTGAGGTATGGACTATGAATACCTGACTATTAGATTAGAGCAAGATGTTAGATTCTGGTTGCCATCTGACCTTGAGTATTTTCATGCTTCCTTTTTTCTCTGACTAACTTTTATGACTTACTAAATGCTTTCTTCAGTGAACCAAATCTTTAATTGAGTTTTTGTTGGTGTTGTGTGTGTGTGTGTGTGTGTGTGTGTGTGTGTGTGTGTAGCCCAGTCTAGCTTTGAACTCGCTCTGTAGCATAAGCTGTCTTCAAACATGAAATTTTAATACCTGAGTCTCACAAATTTCAACTAAGCCTCTTTAACAGGTCTTGAAAAATGGGAACAAGTTTCATCTTTTACATGCTTTTAGTGACTTTAAGTTTGAAAATTCAGAGAATTCAAAGTAATATACTTTATTTTTTAAATGTAAAAAATAGCAGAGTAATTTTACTACTTTAAAGAGTTCCTCATATGATTAACCCAGAAGGTCATCCTTGAGCAAAACTTGGCTCAGCTGTTCAGATTTGCATACAGCAAACACATTGTGCATACTTTTGGTCCTTAGCTGATAGACGTCAATGTTCTTACACATCCATTGCATAAGTATCTGTTAGCTGTCACCAGTTAGTTATCACAAGAGACAATGATGTCTAGGTAATTCAATGTTGCAAACGAGGAGAAGGTCTTAAATAATTTCTGTGTTCATTTATTTATTCTATGGATACACATTCTGTATCTGTGTGCAAACAGTCTAGCCATGCCAAAGCTACAATGAGCCATCAGATGCTCTGCCTTCAAAATGTTTTTTTTTTTAAATTATGGTTGTGATGTGAATTAGTAAAACAACGTAGTCAGCATCACAAAATTATGTGATGAAAACAGAACCAAAAGCCAATGATCAATCATTATCTCTGAGCTGAAGGATAAGTATTCAGCTTCAATCAGGATGCAGGGAAGTGTTTGAGACAGAGAAAACAGCATGCATGCGAAAGTCCTGGCAGAGCGGGGGAACCTTCTAGTATCCTGAAGGAGACTAGTGTGCTCTTAGATGAAAGCTGCTATACAGTGGCAAGTTGGAGGAAAAGGAGGAGGTTGACCTACTGGGCCTCATGCTCTCTGCCCACAGAGATGTGGGAAATGAGACTCGGAATACAAGAATCATGGGAATATAATAATCTCCTAGACCAGTCAAAAACAACCACAACAGACTAAGTATCTTAAGCCAGAGGAACTTACTCTTTCACGGTTCTCCAGGGAGGATGTCTAAATTCAAGGTGCCAGTCTGGTTGGTTGTAATAAGGTCTCCCCTCAACTTGCAGGTACCCACCTTCTTGCTTTTCTTCTGGTGGCCTTTTCCCTGCACTGCCCCAGTGTCTCTCTTTCTGGGTGGACACTTGTCATGGGAGATCGTCTTTAATGTTATTATGAGCTTATTTAAACTTAATTTACTTCCTTACAAGTTATATCCCTGAATAATGCCTTATTCATGGTGGAGGCTTCCAGATGGACATCACAGGAACACAGTTGAGCTCAGAACAGGTACCAAGATCACAGGAATGAGTGCTCTCTTCTTTTGAGTGTGTTTTCAAAATATTATATCCAAAAAGGAGTAACCTCACCATCCAGAATGTGTTAAAAATACTGGTGGTTATCCTTACAGTCTTGACTGTAATAAATACAAAATTAACAACTACTAAAGTCTGTTCTGAGAAATAGTGAGAATGTGCTTACGATGTTTCTGTCAATGAGCAGCACATGTCCGGGTCTTCTGTCTTTCTATTCTAGAACCTGTTATATATTTATACTCTTGAACTATGAGGATTAACCTTACCACAGACAGCATTGTATATTATGTCTGGCTGAGGCTTCTCTAACATGGATTCTATATTGACCCATTACAGACCTCTTTACTGACACATAGTGGCCAGCGCATCACTATCAAACCTGGGGGTAATATAAGCACCCGAATCAGAAGGCTTAAAAGGGCAGTGAATTTGGTATCGCTAAGAGCATGACAAAAATCTCTGTTCACAATCTCTGAGCTCAGGTAGGAAAGCCGATCATTGCCCTCTTTTAACTCTCTCTGAGAATGCAGATGTCAGCCCATTCAGACTGTCAACACATGGCACATACTCACCAGGACTCCAAGAGCTCTGTGAGCACGGGCATTTCTATGGCAAATATATTTTACTGAGGAAGCACATTTACAGATTGTGTCTGGCAGAGCTGGATGGGCCATACCCTCTAGGGCTTGTCTCATTGATTATGTCCGACCATTTCCTATGCTCCATGTGCCACTAACTACCCATCTTTATTCTAGGAATTCTGCCTATTGTTTTGTGACAGTGACAGAATCCTTGCAACCACAATGCTAATTTATTAAAGACTTTATGCAGCCAGATGTCATTTATCACCCAGATTTTCTGACAGTTCTTAAATGAAAACAACTCTCACATGTTATTAAAACCGTCATAATTACAGCTAGATTTTTTTTTCCAAGTCACACCAACAACACTAAGCATTAGAGCTCCGAAGGGCTAATAGGGAAGATTGACAGCGTTTTAAAAACATTAACTGATGAGCAAATAAGTGACGGATGAGAGTATTAGATTTTTCTGACTATGACGTGTTTTGTATGCTCTGGAAGCTTGTGTACTTCGGTGGCTGACAGGTTCCTGACACACTTGTGTCTTCACCTCTTGCGCAGATCAATGACTTCCAACACACAGACGCAGCCTTTGTATTTCCTCAGCACACACGGCAATGCGTGAGCATTCCCAGGAGGTTGAAAGCAAAGAAGACCTTTCAGAAAAGCCCTCACCCATGACAAACTGATCTCTTCTGTTTATAACATGTGTAGAAGGCATCTGCAAATAAGGCAGGGATTGGGATGCAGAAGAAGAAAAGCGCGAAAACACAGGTGTGGTTGTGTATAGGTGATTTGGGGTTCCTTTTCCTTTTTTTCAGTTGTATTTTTTTTTAAAGAAAGCAAACCAATGTTGATGTCAGGGACTTACATTGATAGGGAAATAGCACTATCTACGGGGTCTGCGAGGATGATCCAGTGTGTATCAATGCCTGCATCAGGCATGAGGACCAGAGTTTGTATTCATTGGCCCTACATAAATGCTGGGAAGGTCTGGAAGCTCACCTGTAATCAATCTCTCTCGCAAGAGATGCAGACAGGGGATTCCTTTCATTAGCTGGCTAGATAAACTAGACAGATCAGTGGGCTGGGTGTTCAAGTGAAAGACGCTGTCTCCATAGACAAGGTAGAGAATAAACAGAGAGGACAACCTGACCTTGACCACTGCTCTCCACATGCACTGACATATGCAAATGTGCACAACATGTATGTGCTTAAAAGGAACATTTTCCAAAACTTATCTACAGAACAAAATAGTTCTATCCATTTGAGCTACGTATTAGTAAAATAAAATGGCAGATTCAAGCCCTTAGGAATTTTATCTCAACGGGTATATGTTGTTGTGATATTGGTGAAACTATAAGCTGGTGTGTGTTTTGGCAATAACTGTTGTAAAAAAAAAATCTCTGTATGAAAACCTGTGGCTGCTGGTTTGAACAATGTGTAACTTCTTATTTGCTTTCGTTGGTTTTATCCTATGAGATTCACTGCACGAGTGGATAAATGTTGACTGTCATTTGATGTATGTGTTTCCAAGCTATTCTTAAGAAAATAGCATTTAAAATAGAAGCGCTTTCTCCCCCTTTGGTCCTTCAGGAGGAAGGTTCTGGGGAGGACTGATCAGGGAAACACACCTCATAAAACACTTTTGCTTCTTCTTGGCCACAAGCAGCACTTTCTGGTTACTTTAGCAAATGTATAAATACTTAACACACAATGAGTTTAATAAGTGGCAAATTAAATTAGGTCGATACATGAGCACGAGTTTTATCCTCCGTGCATCTAATGTGATATCCATAAATGCTGGTGCAATAGTTTCTGCAGTGTTTATTCTGCAGATGTGCCCTTCCCACTGATGGTCCTATCTGTTTACCCTCTGGCATTCTTTATTCCTGATTCTAAAACTAGATGCTGCCTTCTTGTTCCAACAGTCTCCAAAATTTTCAGCTTTTTAATTAATCCCTAAGTTGCAAGAGCTCTCTTCCTTTTCCTTAAGTTTTACTTTGTTTAGTTTTTGAGGCATGGTGCCATGGTGGAACAGGGGGTAGTGATTTGGAGGCAGGGTACTTCACTATCCTTAGAGCCCATTGTTGCCACCATGAGCATCAACGTGATGTCTAGTGTTGATCTTAGTCTATTTTCAATACTCAAACTTATCAATTATGTGAATACTTCTGAAATTTAGAGACTTGAGTGGATGGAAAGAAAGTATCATATGGCGATGCCTGCCATGCCTTCGTTTTCTCCTAAAAGATTCAAACTGAAGAGATGAAAATGGACCATGTTCCCATGCTTTTAATTTCACATCACTTCTCTAAGTACACCTTTAAATTAGATAGTTCAGTGTTTAATCTAGATTTTCCATTCTGCCCATTGGAATTTCCTTCCACACATTTCTTCCTTTTATGAATGTAATAATCTGAGAAAACGTGTCTTGTGTTAAAAAAAATGCGTAAATCACCAAGTCCACACTAATTAGAGATGTCATTGTGCCTGTGACCTTGGCTGGGGCTGGCTGTGTTGTGTTTGAACAGATTGAAAACCAGCGAGTGCCCATGTGAAACCTCCCCTGTCACAGCCAGAGAAAGTTCAAAGCGGAGGCACTGGGATGAGGCTAAACCCACGTGTGGGTGGCTGTTTGCCTTTAAAGTAGCCTTTGCCTCTCTGAAGACAGGGAAATCACATTCTACCTTTGTTGGGTAGAAATTTGGAGTCTAAGAAGAATTATAACAAAACAACATGACATCCTGAAGGGCATGGCTTACGCGAATAGATGTATTAACTAAATTCTACTATATCGGAATTTCAGCAAGAAAGAAAATGGGGAAGTCTGTGTCCAGAGGAGTCTGAAAAGACCAATGTTATAGCATGTGATATCAATAGCGTATTGAAAA
This sequence comes from Arvicola amphibius, assembly GCF_903992535.2. Classification (NCBI taxonomy): domain Eukaryota; kingdom Metazoa; phylum Chordata; class Mammalia; order Rodentia; family Cricetidae; genus Arvicola; species Arvicola amphibius. The sequence continues at coordinate 34,746,777 of NC_052063.2, forward strand.
TATGTTGCCGGTAAAAATGAATTAAAGCAAATTCTGTATATTAATTGAATAGAATTTAAATAAATTCATTAGTAATAAATCTAGACAAATGGAAGCAGTGATATTTAATATATTCTGGATCAATACGTCAATATATGCTTTACTGATGATTATTGCATTTTGAATTTACTACAAATAAAATAGTGATGAAAACAGGTTTAACTTCTAATCCTTCTGACCACAATGCTCATGCTTCTGTTAACTTTTCTGTTTAGTGGAACATGATCCGTCCATCACGTACTTTTCCCTTTCTTTTATTTGCATTCTCAGCATGGTGCCCTGTCCCAGAACTGAATATATTCCCTTGAGGCTTCCCATCACGGGTCAAGGCTGACTAAGAAACACAGTCTAGGGAAGACAATTACTTTGGCTCCATTTGATATTTTCTTATGTCATTGCTACCTTTATTTATAATCAACTACATTTATTATTAGGTTTCTTTTAATCTCCCCTTTTTCCCTCCATTTGAGCAACATTTATGAGTTTGGCCTACATTTTCTTTGAAGTAGAGTTAGTCTTTGGATGGCACACACAGCTAGTTCCTATGCCTGTCTTCTAGTACATGACTTTTAACATCACAAGCATCATAATCTTTTTTTAAAAGTGTTCTTATTGAGCGATACATTTTTCTTAGCTCCCCTTCTTTTCTTCCCCTCCCCTTCTTCCCTCTCTCATGGCCCCCAGACTCCCAATTTACTCAGGAGATCTTGTCTCTTTTTCTTTCTGTGTAGATCCATGTATGTCTCTCTTAGGGTCCTCTTTGTTGTCTAGATTCTCTGGGGTTGGCATCACCATGTTTTTTTTTTTTTAATCTATCTTTTCTCATTTTACATACCAATCCCAGTTCCTACTCCCTCCTCTTCTCCCTTTCCCTCCACCTTACTCCGCATCCCACCCCCATATACTCCTCAGAGAAGGGCACTTCCATTGAGATCAGGCTTTATCTTTATTGCTTGTACTGGCCTTTTGGAACCCATTCTCTTTGGAGACATCACAATCTTTTAACACTCCGTGCTATTAATTTTCTGATACTGCTGCATTCCTTGATGCCTTCCACACATTTTCTAGATCATTGCTGATCTAGATGGCTGGTTATCTCTTCCTTTATAAATCTCTTCCTTTATACATAAAGATAATTTTCTTGGATCTATGGTGAGAAGGAAACTTTGGTTACATTTGCTCTGTACCTAGTTAATACTTGTATCTCTGTAATGAAAAGTAACAAAACCAGACAGTTAATCAGTAATCTCAAGGGGTCCTAGACTAATACTACATTCCATTGTCCAAGCCAGGTTTCTCCCATAGTCTATGAGATTATATTTCTTTTTTCTTTTATAGGAAAAGACTGTGTTTATGTAGTTTTTTTTTTTTTTTAAAAAAAAATAATGATAGACATAGTCTCAGGATTTAATTCTAGTCCTTCCTTACCTCTTGGCTATCTATTCATTTGGGAAAGTGGGCTTTTGAATGTCTTTTATATATAGGTGACATAATGCTTCTTTTTCTATTTGATTTGAAAAAAATAATAGTTTCTTTTAGATTTCTGGTTTGGGTCAATTATTTTTCCCCTATTTTCTTGTAATTATTTCTATATACTTTTTTTTTTTTTTTTTTACCAAACTTTCTTCAATGATTCTGAATTCTCTGTTAAGAAGTTCACCTATTTCTTGCTACTGGAAAACTTTGACTGTTTTGTTTGGTGTTTGTTTCCTTGGTTTATGTATTTCTTTTACATTGGCATCTGAATATTAGACTTTCGCCAGTGTTTTGCAATCTAGTTTTCTTTGGGAAACCATCTCATTAGTCATCCAATACAGAGATTCTGGTCAGGCTGTCCTTCGTGCCCTCTAGGCAGTCTGTCTAGCGCCTGAGTTGCCATGTAGGCATCCTGGTACCTATATCAGCACAGTTGGTCCTACAGTCTCTGTGTCTACCCTGGTGGATCTGCTGACTGGGTCTTTAGAGATTGGCTGGGATCCTGGGTCCATGAGGGAGTGACTGGTACCTGTACCTTAATAAGACCATTGCAAAGCCTAGAATTATGAGAACTTACCTAGTGCTAGGTCTGCCTGAGTCTCAGTCTTTGAAGACAGTCCTCAGTCCTGGATAGGTCTGTGTTCTTTATCTACTGGAGTGCAGGGAACCATGGCCTTGGGTCTACGGAAAAGGGTTACTCCCTCATGCTTAATGTCAGGCTCAGGCCTGCTAACCTTGAACTTTCTCATGAGTTCATATAACTTGCAGATTTGATACTTATGTCTAACCTCACCTCTTCTGAGTTCAGGCCCAAATTTATACAGGTTACTTCTAACACCTTCAAATGCCTAATGAACATTTTTTCCAGTTTATTTATTTTTATTAAAAATTGCCATCTCCTCCCCTCCTCCTCTCTCTTCCCTCCCCTCCCCTCCACCCATATCCTCACTCCCTCCCTCTCCAGGCCAAAGAGCCATCAGGGTTCTCTACACTATGTTGAGTCCAAGGTCCTCCCAACTCCCTCCAGGTCCAGGAAGGTGAGCAACCAAACTGTCAAGGCTCACACAGAGCCCGTACATGTCGTAGAGACCAAGCCCATCGCCATTGAACATTTTTAATTAGGCATGTTTTAATGCCTACGCTTGGAGTTGTTCTCCAGGTCAGGTATATAGACTGCAACATTCATGCTGCGCTTGTTTCTTAATCCCCCAGTTAGCAAATTTGTTCTTTTTTTCTACCCAGGATACGCAGTAATCACTTCCCCTACTTCTGTTGCCCTTACGTCATCTATAACACCGCTAGCTGTAGCCCAGGTCTATCATTGCGTAATCTCTGTTCTCAAACAACAGGTCAGTAAAATTCAGGAACCCAGGTTCAGCTAAGGCTTCCCTTCTCACAATGAAGACCTACTTCCCCATTTTCTCCCCGCCCTTGATGACTCCAGTCACCCCTCTTCTTTACCATTTCAATTACAGTCGCCATGGATCCCTAGGACATGTCAGGTTTTTTTTTAAACTTTTTTGTCTGTAATGATTTTTTCTAAGATTAAGAAATAGCCTCATATTATGGCCCGATTCTTTCAGATCTGTATATGATATTCAGATTTATCTAAAGATATTTTAGAATTGCCCTAAAAATTTTAACATTATATTCTCAAAATTGTATCCATTTATTTCTGGTATCATGTATTTCCATCCACCACATGCCAATGTATAATTTACTGTTTGCGAGAAGTATGCTGTCTTTCAGAGCTTTCTGCAATGACAAAAACATATCCCTTAAATCTTATTACCCCATAAATACTATACACAAGCCACATGTGTCTATTGAACACTTGACATGAGACTGGTTTGTAAAAATAATTGCATTTTTTATTATAATTAATTTTGAGCAATTTAAAATTTAAAACCCTTGCTTAATTACAGGTTACTATGTCAGACATTACACATCAGGGGCATAAAACCCTTCCTTACACACTGGATGCATACCTCATGAACATGCCTGTTCTTTTTATTGCTGTACCCCTACTGGGTGACACACATTGAAACAGAGTAGACACTTAAGTATTTTTTGAAGGAGTGGAAAAATGGGTGTCATTGTCAAAGTGACAATACGGACCATGTAAGACATTGAAAAACTTGACTTCTAGTCCTCCCATTTGGCCCAGTGGTAGTGTGATCGTGTAGGAATCACTGTCTTGGCACTTAGATTCTTCATCTTTGTTTTCAAATCTAATAAGGGTGTATTGAGATTCTCCTGCATTCCAATAATCATGATATATGTTTATATATAAAAATGCAAAAGTCATGGTTTATGTATAAAAATGCAAAAGTCATGGTGTATATATATAATGCATTAAATATAAACATATAAGTAGTAAATATAAAAATGCAAAAGTCATAAGAATGCAAAGCCCTAGAAAAGAGTTCCGTGCCTTCAATTAGGAAGAAGTAGAAAGAAGTAAAAGATAGGAAAGCTGTGTTGTGGTGTGCATGAGTTACTCATGTGTTGCTATTAGAGAAGATAGAAGAAACCAAAGAACCCCAAGTGCCCAGAAAATAACCAGTGGAAAAGAAAATAACAAGACTTCTAGGAGGGAAGAGAAGGTTGGAGGTATTCGGAAAAGGTCTATGTTTCCGTGTCAAAGCAACAGAGAAATGGTTAAGCTTAATTCTTTCCCATAAAATCAAACATGGAAATGAGACAGACATAAATAGGCATGAGGTATTTCAGACTGCAATTCTGTGCTTGAGTGAGGTCACAGTGTAAGTATATGAAGAATCACTCATAAATTCTGATAACCCTTCAACCGCCTATTAGACTGTCCTCAAACAACAATAATTCTTTCTAATTGTTTTTGGTTTTGTGTTGTCTTTCTATTTCCACTGTGTTTTTCTCTTTCGCGTGAAAGTCTGTTCCTGGTGCCAGCTAACCAACACTGTGTGGCTCTTTTTCTTTCCTTGCTAACAGGACATAAACAGTGTAGAACTTCAAAGTTATAAGAACAGTTGCAGAGAAAACAAGAAAACCAAGTATAGACACTTAATGTCTGTTTCACAGGCTGTCACAGTGCTGGAAGTAGAAGCTGGGGTCTTGAATATCTTAAACAAAAACTACCCACAACACTCTTCTGTGTCCTTGTATGATTTTGATGTTATAGGTACTTCATTGGCTCCAAAAGCAGTCAGGTGATTTCCAAGAAAATCTTAGAGCTGAGAAGTGAAGACAGTAGAGTCTAGAGCAGTCAGTGCAGCTTTCACATCTTTCTTCTGCCGAGGTTATGTGACAGCGGAACTAGAGGACCAGTAATGTGAGGAGACTTCTTACCTTCTACAGCTGCCAAAGATCATATCGAGTGTCGCTCGGAAAGCTGGGCATAGTCTTATAGTTCCACTCTAGCTTTTGGGTCTGTGGGCTTGTGTGGACACGTGTGCAGGGATGGAAAAGAGAAAGTAGTCGGTAGAATGTTCTATCATTTGTAAATATGAGAATTAATACTGAAGTAATTAATCCAATATATTAACCCTCAAGCACATAAATCTCTGTATGAGAGGTCACAACTTGTTGGAGGTGTTTGGATGTTTTGGTCTCGGGTGTTTGACAAACAGCATAGAGGGACATAGCCAGGGCTTGAAACACAATAATGACTAGATATAGGGTTTAATTTAGTAGCATTACCTGTTGGTAATTTCACTCAAGAATTCTTTTTTTTTTTTCGAGACAGGGTTTCTCTGCAGCTTTTTTAGAGCCTGTCCTGGAACTAGCTCTTGTAGACCAGGCTGGTCTCGAACTCACAGAGATCCGCCTGCCTCTGCCTCCCGAGTGCTGGGATTAAAGGCATGCGCCACCACTGCCCGGCAAGAATTCTTAATTAAAAGTATATTTAAAGGAAATAATTTTTCAAATCTTAAGAATAATGTTCATACATTTAACAGTCAGTCCTACGTAAATTTTATAAATAAGAAAGGAAATTATGATAGCGATTTTTAATTAGAAAAATAATAGGTACGCTAAATTATGCAAAGTTTAGTATATTTCCTGATAAGGAATTGCCAGAATATCACCACATTTTATTCCAATACCAAGAAATAATGTGTCTCGAAACACATTAAAACATTGCTGAGTGAATGTGTTCCCTGAAGACTATGTCCATGCTTGGTCACAGCTGTCCAGGGGTCGACTCTTTGTTTTTATTCGTAGCTAAAAGAAATGATGGTAGGGCCTTACTAGTATTTTATAAGTATGGTTGGCCATCAATCAGCTAGAAACGTCTTCTAGCTTCACACCTGTCAAGAGTCTAAATCAACGCCACAGTTTAGCGATTCCCGGGTTTGTGCACGGTGCGGGGAGCTCTCCTTTCTTGCTTTACAGAAGAGGGAAGTGAGGGGTGTTCGGAGGCCGCAGAGAGGTGCAAGCGGACGTCGTGCTGTTGCTGTGCTCTGACTTCTCTGCATTTGTAGCCCTGTGCACCGTGGCTTTCAGACTCACGTCTTGTTTTTTTTTTTTTCTTCTTACCAGAATAGCAAGGGAGGGAAAGCAAACCCTTCAGAGGAGAACTTCTGCTTGCATGCATAATTATTTGCCAGTACAGCAAAAATCAGGGAGACGAATAAATAAATCACATAACGATTCTTCCATTAGAAATCATTTTCCTCAGCCAAACACATTTGTCCACAAAAGTATTTTGAAAGGTTCAAAAAAATTTCTAAATGGCCTAGGTATTCTCTAAGAAATGTGAGTACCCATCACCACTTAACTTTTTTAAAAGTAAAGTTTAAAGCTTTAGCTGATGCATTTGCGCATTAGAGGCCACTTGTACTCTCCGTAGTATATTGAACCTTGGGAAATACTGAGAACTGGAATTCTCGCATTTAATGACTGACTTTGTCAGTCTTGACTGTTGAAGGCAGTAAATCACCAAAAACTTGGCTTCTGAGCTTCCATAACTGGCTGTGAGGTCTGTGCCCTCATTGGATCACAGTTTCCGAAATTGCAGTAAAAGTACATCTGCTAGCGAGACCCACTTGAAAACTTGGGTCACTCTGAACAGTGGCACCCGTTCAGGTAGCCCGTGTGCCTCGCCATGCTGCAAAACAGTTCGGTCCTGTCGAAGATCACTCCCATGGCAATAGTTAACTACAGCCACCTGAGTGTAACTCGATTCAACTGTGTGCTAGTTGCTTCGATAAGCACGTTAATGCATCCTTCACAGCTGCCCTAAGCTGCCACTGCCCAGGGTGCTCACTGGAGGTCACTTTGAGTTCAGTAAGCAGAATGGTCCCTTCTGTTTGCCCCAGTCAAGCATGGTTCTCAATGTCTGCCAACACTTCAGAGTGAACGTTTTTGTTTTTTCTGATGCTGTTGAGGGAAAGCCGTTTATATCACTGAATCTGCTTTGGAGGTGTGCAGGTGCTTAGATAACAGGTATGTGAAGCTCGGGCCTCCGGGAGTCCTCAGGGGGCTGGCATGAGTCGTGGCCTGTTTGACAACCTGTGAAGGAACCAGAAACTCAAGGAAATGGATACATCGAAGTCTAGTTCCCTTCTACTTGAGTTCTAGGTCCCTGTGCAAAGATGCAGGGGCTTAAAAGAAAACTTGGAGTTTTTAGACTAGATCCTCTTGGGGAACACGTGGTGACCGCACTGGGTATCGGCCAGTGTTCCCATCTCTGTGTGGCTGGTTTTGCAGCCTCCTGGTGACACTTACAGTTTGGTGAAACAGGAGGTTTAGCTGACACCGTCACTGTGCGGGCGATAGAGGAGGTTGTGGAAAGAGTATAGTGACCTGTTGATTCTGCCCCTGTAGTTTTAGCTTTAACATCTTTTGAGAGCATGCCAAAGCCACAAGGGGCCCGGCTTGTGCCTCTTGGGAGCAAACCCTGCCGGAGGGAGGCAGGGAACTTGGTCACTGTCCAGCCTGACCCTGCCCAGGCTAAGCCTCGCCTTCATGTCTCTCCTCTGCAGAATGACGTGTTGCAGCTAACACTGGGGCCAGTTGCCTTTATTCTATTTTCTATGATGAATACTTGTGGAGAAACTGTGACAAATCCATTGATCCTAATATTTTTATTGTTGGAGTCTTGTGGCTTCTCTGAATAATTTCTATTTGATTGTACTGTGTGGAATTCATACACACTAGGGATATGTTAATAAAGCTAAAATGCATAGTATAATATAGAATAGCAAAAAAATTTTGTGAACAATTTATATAGAAGAGTAAGTTGTTTTTTAAGTGTTAGGCCATTTCTTTTAGGAACCTAAAATGTTATAAGAGTTTTTTAAACATTCAATATTTTTAATTATAAGAGACATTTGTTACTAGAGCTAATTATTTCGGGTGTTCTAATTGGAATATTGATTTTCTTACCTCATATACCTCTAGAATGCCACATGTTCTGTTGGGGATAAAATTGCACAATAAATGTCAAGTTATCTGTTAAAAAAAAAAAAAAAGAAATGTGAGATTATTTTTTAGTGTACTAAAGATACAGAAACTAATCTAATAATAATGCCACCGTTATCCTGTTCGGTGAATGCTATACGCTTTTACTTTTGACCGTACTTGGGTTTAAGAACTGTGACGTGACTGCCTCATCCTCGTTAGTATGCTGTCACCACTGTCACCAAGCTCCTCGTTTTCTGTTAGGTTACCAACCATCATAAATCAGCCCCTTAATCTGTTACACATCTCACTTGTTCTCCCTGCACTGCCTTCTGCACGCTACTGCTGTAATTTATTGTTTGAGTGTTGACAGTTTACATGGCACCGCTCAAAACATAACATCTTTCTAAAAACTTCCTTGTGTCTAGTGTGGTCTCAGTCGACTAGAGAATGAAATCCCACTATGCTAACACACTTCAGCCCTGGTCAGGATCTTAGGAAGGGTTGGAAATGAATAATAAGTGGTTAGAGTTCAGGAGGGATTTTGAATTCTGGTTTCACTTCCCCAGACTATTCTATTCTATTCTCTGATAAAATAAGGGATGAATTCATGCAGCTAATTTTAAGATACTAGCAACAATTATATACAAAAAGTTACCAGGAGACATTTGAAACATTTTTAACATGAATAATAATATAATATTCAAGTAGTCAACAGATGTTTTAAAGTCTTTTGAAAACACGGGATTCTTAAAACTTGAGGTTGCAAATTAATAAGTGCCTTAAATATCTTGATTTTAAATAGATGTTCTGTTTAAAGAGTAGGAAAAATAAGGGCCTGCAAGATGCCTCAATGAGTAAAGGCTTGTGCCTTCAAGTCTACATAGCTTAGTTTTATCCCTAGTATCCTCATGGTAGAATTAGAAGATTCTTCATGGAAATTGTCCTCTGACCATCATGTGCACATTGTAGTACTTGAACACAAACACATGTGTACACTACATAAATAAAATTAGGTTTTTAGTTAAAAAAGAATAGAAGAAATGAAGGAAAAGGGAATGAAGGAAATGGAAAGATACTGACTAAATGCATGGCAGCTGGGAAGATTTTGTTTGCCTAGTGGAGTTTTAATGTCCTCACTGCCCTGGGATGCTGATTGTATGGTCTAGATTTTGATATCTGTTCACTGTGAGCATGAGAGTACACACCATTGAACATTAAAGGGTATGTGGGATGGTTTGGAGGGAGGAAAAAGAGGAGATAATGTAATTATAATCTCAAACAACAAAAATAATACATAAATACTTAAAGGGGACCAGGAATTCTAATTGCTAACATTTGATCCCTGTCATTTAGCTGTCGGGGCTGTTAATTTTTGGAATGTGCTCTACCCAGTCCTGAGATGAGACCTGTAGTCTGCCTCGGTGTCTTATAAAACATGTCATTCAGTAATCATTACTCACATTTGCGAAGATGGAGATTATAAACAACACAGTACTTGGAAATGAGATGATAGCAGGATTTATGCTTTTGGTCCCTACATAATAGATCACATTAGGAATATGCAGGCCACCTAAAACTCAAAGAGTCCCCTGTAGTGCATCAGGAACCACACTAAGCCAATTAACTTATGCAAAGACAGATGTGGTCATAGTCAGGAACTTGTGAACAACTCTCCAAACATCATCCAGTTTGATGGTTAAGGGGCATCAGCCAACTGACACTGTAGCCAGAGTTCTGTCACCCAGAACAAAACAGAAGTGAATACAGATATCACACTGGGAAGGAATAAGCTGAGTATTCAAGTAGAGCTGGACATCTAATCTGGAAAGATGACATAGTCCTCGATGATCACTCTTCTGTCTCAAACTGATTCTGTTAATATGGGTACTGAAGGAAAGAGTGTAACTATACCAAAAGGTAGAAAAATGAGCATGTGAAATCTAAGAGAGTGGGAAAAGTCAATTATTTAAAATGCATATAGCAATATCAGAGTACTGTAGAGTCTCCTTGGAAACCCCGGGTCTTGAAATTTAGACATCTGTTAAGGTAGGTTAGTGATCTTATAGGGCAATTTTCGAGTTCTAGGAAAAGATAATGGCTGAGCTTTTTTACGGCTTCAAATTTATCTATGAACAGAGAGCAGAGTAAATGAATCAACCACTTTTTTCAAAGAAGTTGTTGCCAAGAGTCAGCCATCACATTTAACTCTAGCCAGAGAATCTGTGTGGAGACCTTAGTGGGAATGAAGAAGTCAGTGGTAAAATGCAAGGAAAAGAATCCAGTGAATGGGGTGGTAGCTGGCATTTGAAGTGGAGTGGGGAAAGGTGTCACGTTGGTTAATGACAATTTCCAGCTATGTTCATTCAGAATGTGACTGAGTTAGATGGTGGCAAGTCACATAAACTCAAAAGGTCAGGGAAAATAAAAAGTTCAGGAAACTTAGAAGGGACCATGTATACTAGGTATTAAGAAAGATGACTGGATATAGAACAGAGATAGGTTTTGGCCATGAGCCAGTTAGTTGAGAATCTCAGATAGAAATTGATAATAGCAGCAGGGACAGCAGAAGGCGTTAAGGGTATTATACAACTTAACAAAAACAGCTTCAGAGAGGTGGGTGCTTTGGTCAACCTGTAATCACAGCTACTCCCCACGAAAGCCAAGATGAAAGGATTCCATGTTTATGTATGCTGGGATACGTGGTGAGGCCCTGTCTCAGAAAAGAAGAAAAAATAAACTCAGTAAAGCACAGAGATTTACATGTGAACATGCTCTTGAGTTCAGTTCCTAGTGGAAAAGAAAAGATAGGAAAGGAAGAAGAAAAAGGAAGGGAGAAGGGTCGTGGTAGACAGGGAGCTAGAGTGTGGTGAGCAGAGAGAATCATGTCCCTGTACTTGGCCGTGAGATAAACAACTGAGATTGCGTGAAGGAGAGTCATCTTTTGTGGAATGGGAAAAAAGTGACACATAAAGAAAATCAAGTGCCCAAAATGAACATCAACAACAAGACACCCAGGAGCTTCCTGGTAAAACTTACTGGGTTTGATGAACAGCCTGGATACACAAGAACTCGTGTGTGAGTGGTTGGGAGCAGCGAGGACTAGGAGAAGCATTGCTCAAACCAGACAGCAGAGTATACAACACTCATTCAGTCTCAGCTCTTGGACTATAAAAGTATTTGAATGACATAGTAACATCCACTCCATTTTTCTTCCTGTCTGCACATGAAATGCAGAGAGTCTGATGTCATCAGAATTTTAAGATACTATTGATAAAGAAAGAAAAAAGTGTGGGAGAAAGATGCAGATAGAAAGGAGATCCCTGTTTTCAAACAAGTGGTAGGGTCCGTTAGGTGTTGGCAAGCATTTTTAGTCAGTGTACAATAGGTCTGTGACAGTTTTTTTTTTTTTTAAGGAGAATTGTAAGTAATCAGAATGAATGGTTCTCAGAAGTGGGTGTGTTCTTTATTTAGACAACAGTGGGACTTGGGTCTGTCGTCACTGTTTCAGTCGTGAAGCCACACTATGAAACCTGAGGGTGACGCAAAATGTTTCCCTGTGAAGCGGTGTTTGCTCTAGCACTCCATGGCACTTTATCTGCTAGAGGAAAGGAGAATCCTAGATATTCTGGAAGTGTGCCAATATCCTTAAAGCAGGAAAATATTAAAGAGTGTTCAACATAAATATTGCTTGGGATTACTTACACAACTTGTCTTACCTTTCATTTTCAAGATAGTTTTTATTAGTCAAAAATTGCAAAAAATCATTTTTGGTTCTTGGTTAATAAAGGCACTGTGAGATCGGGGCTAAATCAAGTCTATGAGTCCCTAGATTCTGAGCACATTAGGTGTGCTTATATGTAATTGGGAGTCGTTAATTTCATAATTGTCCTCTTTTGCCTTCAATTATTCTTATATTTGAACTTACTGGTAAAACATGCAAACTTTATACAAATGCATGGAATCCATAGACACTGAGAGAATCTTTGGAGAAAGCTATTGTGTTCTTTACCAAACCGGACTTTCTTCTTCCTGTACTGTTGTCTTCTTTGGACTTCTGCCTTTTGCAAAAGAAAAGAAAGAACCACTTGTTTGAAAACAGGGATCTCCATTCTATCTGCGTCTTTCTCCCACACTCTTTTCTTTCTTTATCAATAGCATCTTAAAATTCCGATGACATCAAACTCTCTGCATTTCATTTCTTTGACATGTGTGTTTTATCACCCTTACTTCTATACACATATGAAAATTAAACTCTCAAAAATTCAACATTATCTACAGGAAGCCCAATCCACCCCCTCTGCCCTTAATACCTAGTGGTGGGAGAGCTGCTAAGACAAAAAGACTTTACTAATCATGTGTTTTTGTGGTTTTACAATAGTTGTATAATAGAAAATAAATCCTCTCCTTGTAAACAGACCAGTTTTGTTAATATGCAGCTTAGATGAAAATGATTCGTCACTTAAAATTGGACTTTTAAATGTAGATAACTGAATACACATCAAGAGTTCAGGAAAAGTTAAGCCCAGCATTCAAATGGCCCAGTGAGGAGGGCTGACAGTTAGCTGGCTTGATACCTGCTTGAAACCATCCAGTTGTCTGAGTTAAAAGGAGCTGTAGGAAGGGGATTGATGAGGGATTCCCCTCTGTATGTTGTGAAAATGTTTTATTATCATTGGTTAATAAAGACGTTGTTTTGACCAATAACTTAGCAGAGTAAATCCAGGCAGGCAATCTGAACAGAGATATATAGAAAGAGTAGGCAGAGTCAGGGAGACACCATGTAGCTGCCGGAGGAGACAAACACTGGAACCTTACCTGGTAAGCCACAGCCTTGTGGCGATAAACAAAATAATAGAAATGGGTTAATTTAAGATGTAAGTGTTATCCAGGAATATGCCTACACTACTGGCCAAGCAGTGTTGTAATTAATACAGTGTCTGTGTGATTATTCGGGGCTGGATAGCCAGGAATGAAAGAATATTCTCCATTTACAGGGAGCATTTTTTCAAGGTATGGAATAGTCCCTTTGTACAGACGTCCACCAAGCTGTTCTTCTGAAAATAGGCGGTTCAGTTCAGTACGTTATATCTAGTCTCCGTCGTAACCAGGCTCCTTATTGGGAATCTAGGCTTGAGACTTCACAACAGGAGCCTTCCACCCAGCACTACAGGAAACATGGAAGGTCCAACACACTTTTTCACTCTCAGAATTTGTAGAATTGGCCTCATGTCTGCTGTCAAATTAAAAAAGTAGCCGAGAAGCACAACTCCTAAAATGATGGGCTGCTGGAATTTCAAAACTTCCCCTCGTTACTCATTACAGCAATATATTGTAAATTTTGGACTAGGTATTTTGATATGGATGTATATTAAATGTAGCTGCATCTGAATATTGAGCAAGTAAATGTATCACATAAAGTTATCACATAACATAGGGAATTACTAAGGAAAATTAGACGGGAAGTCATACATCTGGGCAAATTGACAATTGTAAGGTCAGCAACTCTGTCCTGAAATACTTACTTTTCAGATTGGGGTTGTTCTATCTTACTAAATTATGATTTCTGTGATGAGTTTGAAGAAACTTCAGGCTCTTAGACTCTTCTGACACTTATTCTACAGCAGTGCTTATTCATCCGACTTTTCTACACATGTCCAAAGACCTTGAAGACCCCGTGTGTTTTAATATATTAAATTTCTTCAAGAATAGATCTGATGGAAAATACCCCCAGTGGTTCGGTCCTAATTTCCTTTAGGAGTTGTTTAATTCGTTCTGCATGTTAAGTTGTAATCCATGCTCACATAGGTCTAAATTTGTTCATTGTATTCTTATGCAGATTCAATTTAGGAATCAAATAACAAACTTCTCTAAAACTTTGAATTTTCTCCAAATTAGCTAGCACAAAACAATGCTATGTTACAATTGTAGGTAAGTTAAATATATCACATTGATTCCTTTGCATTTTAAAAAACTGATGAGTCGGGCAAAATTGGGATCATCATTTTCCAGATAGGAAAATTGAAATTTGAAAGGTTAAAAGATTAGCAGAGATCACAGGATTGGCTGTAGAAAAGCAAGCCTGGCAACCTGGTGTCATTGCTTCAATTCACAGCGTGGAAGGAGAGACCTGGATAAATACTAACTGGCTTTTTTTTTTCTGACGTCATTGAGTTTATTACGGATCTAAGCACTTCAGATTTGAAGTGCAAAGACTGCCTTCTAATCTTTATTCCTTTATGTGATGACCATGTGACTCTTACACAATTCACCCGAACTCTCTCAGCCGGACTTCTTCATCTGTGACAGGTTTGTTTATAGAAGTCTTGGCTCTCTCACAAAAGGTTATATGACCCACACCTCAAAGAGAAAGTATTCTGGAAATGCCTGAGTATACTTTTATGAAATGTAAACAAACCTTATTTCATGCTACAGTGGCATTATAGCAAGAAATTATCCAGAATCAGAAGATATGAGGTCAAAGTTTGACTCTACTACTAATTTACCAATTGCAGCCACGTCAGTGAACTTCTAGAATCTGTTTTACTCACTATAAAACAGGGAGTTAGGTGGTATTTGTATCATTAAAATGGTATAATGTATGCACTACAGGCCATGAGTGGGTCAAATAAAATGAACAAGAGTATAGAAATCTTCAAACACTAAAATGGCTTCTATTAAGAAACAAAGAGAGAGGGAGGAGAAAGAGGGAGGAGAGAAAGAGAGACAAGAGATGAGAGGAAATGGAAGGAGAAGGGGGAGAGAAGAACGAGAATCCTCTTTAGCCTGTAATGTACTTAACAGTTAATTTTTATATCTGTGTCAGAGAGCATAATTATTCCTGAATCTCCATTAATTCAAAAAACAGTTAGCCAAAGCAAACAGGAGAGAGGGCACACCACAAAGGAAGGTCCAATGTGATGAAATCTTACATCTAAATCTGGATTGGCATATCCTTACACTTTGAACTTTCTCGGGCAGTTTTACTGCTTTCTTCCTGTACTTCTTAATTTCTCAAACACTCAGGATGTTTGTTTTTCTACCACTGTATCCGGGCCTTCATAAGAATTGAACTGACATTCCATCCTGACTCAGCCCTTTGTGGACAGATAATGTATCACCCCGCCCACTCCATTAAATCAACTTCAGACCTCAGCTGGATCTAGTTCGACTTCTAGACTCAACCACTGTCATCTCTGTACCCTCTCCCTGCAAACACCGAGTTTCCAATGAGAGGGTGTTGTATAAAGGACTGATTTCTAGAAGAGTGAGCATAAGGGATGACTTTTGCAATGGCACAGAAAGGAAGGATACTTCATCCTTATTGGTAGGAAAAATTATTCTGCTGTTGCCAACAGTAGGAAGACTCAGCAAGGTCTCTGAAAATTGGTTAAGCATATTTAAATGGTAACCCTATTCTCACAAGGTATAACTGTTCTTGTTTATCTGAACTCAAACCGTACTTTCTGGCTACAGCATCAATGAACATTATATTATGAGAGGCTTGATTAGAGTCCATGTATACCTAAAAGTTCTTTAAGATGATAGTCAACACTGTAGATGTGAAGATTTTGCTAATTTATGTGATTGTCAATTCCTCTTTTATGTCGCTAGACCTTATTCAGACATGTTAAAAATAATGTGATAAAAATAGAATAGACAGTGTTTCATTAAATTTATAATCTTAAACATTTTTTAAATCGTTATAGACTGTCCCAAATACATACATTCCTGCATTGTTCTCCAGTTTCTTAAAATGCAGCTGGAAGCTTCCATTTCTATGACAGCAACTATAAAGCGCAATACATTTCCCATATAAGTAAATCATCTTCAGAAGAATTTAAAGCATGGTACAAAAATGAAGGCGAAATTGTTTTTTATAGCTCATGAATATAATTTGAACACTCCCTTTGTGCTTTGTGATTCAGTATGAAAACAGCTGAGGTATAAATAGCAGACAACGACTGAGCTCCTAAGGAGTCGGTTTGATTTGAGGCATATTTAACTTATACCTCAGAGCATAGTTTTTATGTCAGGAGAAAATGCTTTTGCTACTAGGAAACCTCAATCCTATTCTCATCACAAGCCTGAGATGTTGCATCTTTTCTGAAGTTGGTGTCTTTCATTGAATCATTTTAATGGGCTCTGACTGCAGAATATCAATATCACTCCTCAGCTGAACGGTGGTTCCGGTAATGTATGGTGCCTCAGCATCGTCTCTAACACAGATGACGGGGAGCTTGTGGCTTAATGGCCAGTAATTTATTTTGAATGTATGATGCATGGCATCCATTAGTAGCCGGCCGTTTTACTTCGGTTTGTGAGGAATAAGTGGTGGGTTTGTGGAGAGTTTTACCCTTTATAATATCAGATGGAAAAATATGCCCCTTTCAAGAGAAAAACAGAAACAAAATTGGAAAGAAGTCTGCAGTCATGTAATCATGTGGGAGCAACTTATACATTTACCAGTTCCATGTAGCACTTCTCATGCTTCATGCATCCTGCCGTGCCTTACCATGGATAACCCCGGCAGTGCTCTTAAATAAACAAACAAACAAACAAACAGCCTTTGTTGGTTTTGTCTTTACTTAAGCCTGCAGTTTTCACTGGTTTTGGAACCCTGTTTTTAATAGCTGTCCATCATGATACTTTGCTCTAAAAGGAGTATACATTTTACTTTATATTTCTGAGACTGGTAAGTCTCAGTATGCACCAATATTAGATTAAATTGCCAGCATTTTGCTTAATTACATTGTGGAGGAAGGCAAATTTGCTCAGGTTATTGGAGTTCTCAGAAGTTTTTTTTTGTTTTATTTTTTATTTATTTATTTATTTTTTTTTGCTCAGTGATAGACCTTTCAAAACAATCAGTGCAGTCACTAAAACCTCCTTCCTCTGGTAATGTCATTAAATCCTTCTAGTTGAAACTGCCGTCTTCGGCATTTGATTATTAAGCATGTTGATGTGACGCCCTTCATTGCTACGGCTGTAATTTTTAGAAAGGCATCTGAGTCAGTCTGTGTGTGGAACAAGGATTTTGTCTTTGTTTTTTTTTTTTCCCCATGATGACTCAGGATCTTAAGATGTCCACACTTAATAGACTTCTTCCTGTCATACTTTCATTTATCCTTGATCCTAGCCCTAAGAGCCCAGCAGAATCAGTGGGTGCCTGCTAGGATTGTGTTTCAGGACCTCTTATTTGTATGTCAATACCAGTGTGCCCTTGCTTTAACGCCAGTGTTTCTATACCCTGGCTTGTCTGCTGTGGGGTGATGCTCTTTATCACTACACACGACACAAAGAACTAGTAGATATAGGTGATGCTGCCACACACTATGTGACAGTGGTCACCATTCACATATTTAAATTTTTTATTTGTGTGTTTGTATTAGAACTAGACATGAAATAAAAACCTGTCAGGATGCAACCCTACACAGAGAACAGGAGGCAGCTAAAGAAAGCTGGGAGTGGAAGTGGTGGTCTTTCCTAAGGAAAAGCATATCAATTGGTCCTTTAATTCTAAAATGGTCAGCCTGGAAGACATACAAGGAACATTATAAGTCCTGAGAAGGTTATAATGAGGAATATGTGTTCATATATGCAAATGCAAGAACAACTAGCAAAAAGATCATGAATCTAAAGGAGTGTTCAGAGAGGTACATGGAGAGTTTGGAGAGCAGAAACAGAACAGAGAAGTGTGATTATATTAATTTCATAACAATAAAACAGACTAAGCATCTAAAAAATAATAATATCAAATTGTATTATCACAGAGCCCCCAGGCTGCCCGTTCTTCTTCAGGGTTCTTCCTGAGATACTAGATTTAGGGAATGTGTCCTCTTGTCCACATCATCTCTAGATCAGATATCTGAGCTCATCTGTTGTGTACACCACACTAAGAAAAACCCAGTTTCTGAAAAGGCACAGAAAAAAGACGGTGAAATGTAACTATCAGCCTGAGATGATCAAAGAATCCAGGTGACCTTGAAAGTGGCGCTAAGGTGTAAAATCCTGCCAACTGCTTCTTGGTAGGACTCGGGGAAAACACCAGGGTTTGCTCCCTCAACTTGAGGTGATGCTGGGTCACATGCTGAGTCTTCTCCATGTAAGCAGTTTGGGAAAGTCATTCACTACAGTGAGACAGGGTAAAAAGAAAGGATCATAGAAATCTGAAGAGTTTTTGAGGGATAAAGGAGTATTTTTGCCTGGAATTTACATGACGTGCTTAGGAACTTCAGAGGATACCTGAGCAGCTAGGAGACAAGAGATCTCAAGGAGACAGTGGATCATAAGATTTGATTATGGACTCTCACTCTAGCCCAGACTTTAAGAGATTAAGTATTAACATAAGATGGTGAAACTGGTTCTGATCAGTGACTTGTGGCCTTGTCAGAGAGCCCGACAGTGCCACATCGAACTGGCAATGGAACAAAGAACTCATTCAAGCTAGACTGTTATCATAGTTGTAAAGGGAGGTGAGTCAACAATAGGAAGCCCTGCTCTTTGAAAGAAAATATGGGATTAAGTTATTTCTCAAGCTTTGTCTCCCTATTGGCTGTTAATATGTCTGGGAAAAGACACCTGACTCATTTAGTTCTATTTCTCAAAGGCAGACAGAGATGATGACAGACAAAATGTCCACCTTATCTCCAATTAGCATGGCCATAGATCCTGTGAATCTTAAAAAAATGTTGGGTCATTTTCTCATTACCAGTCTCTTTCCCCACCTCTCCTGCGGGGTTTTGAAGTAGAAGGATTTACTCATTTCTCCTCATTTCTCACAGTATTTTTATTAGATGTTTGTAAAATCTATTTACCAACTCCAACCTCTCTGTTTTTGATCTTAAACTGTAGATGATTCTGGCATTCAGCATAATCTTTGCTGGTATTTCAGCCTTTTCCTCGTCACACATTCTGACCCCGTCTTACTGGGACAGCTGGTATTCTTAGTGGCACACTCTGTAGCCTTGCCTTAGAGGAAGGAAGTGCTGATGACTGGCCACGGGTGAAAGGTCATTCATCACAGAGCATACACTAAGAACTGTGATTTATAAATGCAGAAGAATCAGCTGAAGATCCTGGTGGCTCTTCAGAGATATCTGTGTCGAGGGCACCTCCGAAGATTGTACTGCATACAATGGGTGGCACTGAAACACTTTGAAAATCTTCCGTGTGTTTGCAAGTGTGCTGTGAGGAAGCAAACATATTTTTAGAGGTAGGCTGAACCGCTCCTTCTTAATGCTTTGCTCACCTATGCCTGAGTTATGATTTCTTGGAGATGTTTGTTAAAAGTCAGGCAAAGGGGGGCTGGAGAGGAGGGCTTGGTGGTTAACAATATTGGCTGCTCTTCCAGAGAATCTGGCTTCCACAGGCACCGGGCACATTGTTGCATCATCTTATAAATGCTAAGTTCCAGGGGATGCAGTGCCCTCTACTGGCTTACATGGGCACCGAGCATGCTTACACATTGATGCATAGACATACCTACAGGCAAAACATTCATACACAAAGAATAACTGGGTAAACTTATTTCTTAATCTTGCCAAAAAAAAAAAAACCTGAATATAGAGTGAAAAGGTTCATTCCTGCAGAAAGAAGAGCAGGATATGCTTTCCTAAGGGTCGCATGCTAATACATCTATATCTATCTGTTACGTCCTTTTCACTCATTCTTAACGCTCTTGCAAGAAGCAAAGAGACATTGACTTGAACCCTTGGGGGCTCCTGAGGCCAGTCGGAAACTGTGAGCGGTAACTGATACCATTGATTGGTTGGTTTACAGTTCAGTTTAGGATGTAGAGGAAAGAAGAGCCATAGTGTTCAGATTGTGCCAACCCGTCCTTCGTGAGCCAAATGCCCTCATAGGAAGAGGTGAGAAATCACTCTGGAACTGAAGGAATCTGTCGAGATTTGTAATAAAGAGATAGGAATTTAGTCATGGAAGATATGCTCAAGATATTTGATGAGAGTCCAGGGAGACATTTAAAGTAATCTAGTAGTTACAGAATATACTACAGTGTGAGAAACAAATAAGAATGAAAGAAAGAAAAGGAAGAGCAGATATTCCTATAGAAAATCATCAACATGATCCATCAGGATGAGGTTCTCTGGAGATCTTCTAGGCTGTACTACATATAAGAATGATTATTTGCGATGCTGTGGCTTCAGCAGTATCTTTATTAAAGGTAAGTCCGTTTCTGATATTCCATATCAGAAATGTAAGTCCACACACCATTAAATACCTTCATAATTTTCCAGTATTAGTTTTATTTGGTGACTGAGTTGACAGGGTAGGGATGTTTCAGAGAAAAGAACCTCTTCCCATAAGAGAACTTGTATGTATCTGTTATATTGTCTAAAGAAGTAGACAATGTGGTGCATAGAAGTTGTCCTTTAAAGGAGGCATAGCTGACTGAAGAAGCAGAAATACCTGAGGTTCGGAACATAGTCTCTGTGGATACCAGCTAGTCAAGGAGCGCGCATTGTTTTTTCCACTAGTAACTAGCAACACAGAAGTAGTAAGAGGAAACTGGGATGCTAAAACTAAAAAGAAGAAAGGTCTTAAAATTATGGAAGAATCAGAACTAAAAGCAAAATTATTTATTATTTACCTATGAAATAATAGAGCTTCCTTTCGCTGGCACTTCATAGACTTCAAAAAATGTTATGACAAAACCTATCATTTGTCCTTAATGCCTTTTTAAAAGCCCTGTTGGATTTTGATTTTTATTATATATTTTTATTATTTAGAATAATTTGTTAATTTAAATATACTTTGATCATAATTCCTCTCTGAAAGTTCTTCTAGATCCTCTCCCCCTTCCTCCCACCCACCTCTTCTTAAGCTCTTTATCAAAATATAAACAAAAACCCAATATAACAACAAAAACCTCAAAGCCAAGTAAACAAAAACCACACACCTCACAAAGAAACAATCTATAAGCAAATAAAAGCACATATACGCATTGCGCGCACACACACAAAAAAAAACACAAAAGGAAAAAAAACAAACTAACTAAAAACAACAAGAGAAAAGTTGAGTCCAGTATAGGTTGGCTAATTACTCTTGAACACGAGGTCTGTCCTGCAGTAATTGATGTTCCCAGTGTCACTCTGTTCCTTGCGTGTCAGTACAAATATATTTTAATAGTATGAACCCCATAGATGGCAGACACGTTGAAGATGGGGATTGTAGTTCTTTTGTACATAGCCTTAAAAAAACGTCTACTAAATATTTGTTGGAAAAAAATGAATGAAATATTTTTATTTGTAGCAATTTTTCCCTAAATTTACTTTTAAATAACTTTAGATTTACAAGTACATTATCATATATGAATTGAAAGAGGCATAAATCATAAGAATAGTTGATTGATGACTTGAATGATGTCACCAGAAGACACATTCATGCCTCATCCCACCTCCTCTCTTTTACTTTTACCTTAGCCATGTGTTTACCACCATCAATTAGGCAAGATGCACTTTTTTGAAATCTGAAAGAAAAAAATTACTCAGCTAAAATGATGGAAGAAACCGTGCGTAGGAGCCAAAGTACAAGAAATCCCAACGTAAACAGTAGTGGACAGTTCACCAACTACACAGTAAATGACACAATAATTCCCATTCTCACAAGGAAGACAGAAACATCAAAATCACAGGAATCAAATGTATACTACAGAAATGTAGCAATTATGATACATGCACAAATAAAGCTTTCCTCCTGGGAGACGAGGCAGGGAAATGTACACAGATAGTGACATGCAAGAATGTGAAGTTCTATTATTTATGCTATATGTGAATGTGAATATATGCGTGGGAAGGGGCATTCAGGCATGGGCATGCGAAGGCCAGGATCACCTCGAGGGGCTTCTCTCAGAAGTCATTAACTTCTAGTTTTTTGAGACAGAGTGTCTCACTGGGACCTGAGTTTTGGTAATTCTGCTAGGCTGGCCAGCCTGAAAGGCCTAGGGTTCCTTCTGTCTCAGACGACTTAGCAGTGCTACTCTCTACCAAATCCAGCTTTTGACATGGACTCTCAGGCCCTTGTGCTTACATGACAAGCATTCTGCCAACAACTATCATTCCTGGCTCTTGAGCTTGGGGATTCCATGCATTTTATGTAAATTAAATGAATTTATTTCTATGTGAACGTATAGAATTATATAAATATGTAAAATGTATTACATTGATATGTGTATGTATTTACAGAAAAGCCATGCCAATAAAAAGGACTGCCTTCAAAGTCCTGGAGATTAGGAAATTTTTCTTTTGTCCTTACTATCTAAATGTATAGATAAAGCAGAGGATAAATTAAGTAGTTCCAAGGTGTGATAATGAACAGAGTTCACCAAGAAAATAGATTGTAAGCCTGGAAGCTAAAGAGTTGTGCAGGTGAAGACAGGTAACGTGATGAATGGCCTGTGCCTCATTTTAAAATATTTCGTCTTCATTCTAAAGCCGATCATCAATTAGGGGCTTAGCCAAAGAGAGCCATGATCAATACTATGCTTTTTACTGATCAATTTACGTTCAGTAAAAGATGGAATGAATAACAAGTAAGGAAGACCAGCAACGGTTCAGAGAAAGAATTGTGTGAGAGGTATATATACAACCTAGAGTTGATACAATTGTCGATTAATCTGGTGCAAAATGTGGAACACAAAGACTGACCTAAAACGATGTCTAGTTCCGGGCTTGCTTGAAAGAACAGTAATGTCACTCATTGAAGCAGGTATACGGGAGTTGGAGCCAATTTTATTTCAGGAGCTTGGATTTTGTATTTCCAATTTTTCTGAAGTCATCTATGATGCCCAAAGCTGAGGATGCTGGGGAGGCCTTGTTCTCTCCTGCAATAAGAGCTCTAGTATAGTGAAGACTAAAGAAAACTCAGAGGGGGCAATGAAGATGCTTCATTTCTAACATTATCGTCATCTAGAGCATCTTGAACACTGTCCTAATTATTGGGTGTGGTAGTTCATGCCTCTAACCCTGGCATTTAGGACAATGAGAGTTGAGGATTGCCTTGGGTTCAGGACTAGCCAGGGTTACATAGTGACTTCCAGGCTAACCTGAAAAAAAATATAGAATAATAAATAATGAGCAACCTAGTTAAGTTCTCTCATTGTTAGCATTCCACAACAGCTCTCTGTCTGCATCAAAACCTAGCAGAAAATTCTTGTATTTTTTTCCTTCAAAGAATATTGACAGTGTACATAACAAATAATTGGATTTTTTAATGGATGAGTAGGTTCTTGCAATCTCATTTCCCCCCAAGGCAGGAAAGCAATATTGAGTGTAATTCTTCTTTAAAATAAGTGATAGTTTGCTACCAAGAAGTACACAGACAAACATAGATATGTGTATGTATGAATGTATGTATGTATGTATAATATTATAACAATATGAAAGAAAAGCTCTATAATGTTTACTGTTTAAACAGAAAATACACAACTGTTACAGTGCATTGTAATAAAATTAACAAACTGTACATTTTAAAATCATTAACCTATAGAAGTATGAAAATAAAATTACTATTTAATGCAATAATTGACAATATATTAGGACATGTTTAGAATTTGTGATCTTGTTCCTTTCTTGTTGGCTAAGTGGAGGAGCAAAATCTAGACAGAAAAAACTGTAGAGGTTAGACATCTGCAAGAGGAGCCCTGGCTTATAACATTTAAAACACATTAAGGTTAGTACCATTAGCTTTCGTTCAGCATGACAATCTTGAAATAGTTGAGTTAATAAACTTGCCACTTACTTTATATATGTGCCTTCTTATTTGTAGTGGACCGTATAAAATCTAATTGGCTTTGTTGTGCCTTGTAAAGTAATCTAGTTTATAACAACTACAGAAAACAGCAATTTACCTTAAATCCTTGGTAATACTGGAAGATCCTATCTCACGTAACATTCCCTTGCTATAATAAAAGGAAGATTGTAATAATGACCCTTCCAAAACTAGAGGGCAGAAACTTGTAGTTAGGCTGCATTTTTCTAGACTTGTTTCCTGTGGGTGATGTGGTATTTCATTCATGTGCCGCCTACTATACAAAGGAAGATTAGAACTGCTTGCTTCAATTTCCTGACGCAGCTTCAAGGAAACCAATGTCAGGCTACACTCAGCAAGAGCAAAATCTTCATCCCCTGTAATTGTTACAGAGTATCAGTTCATTCAGTATAATCGATGGCATAGAGGCCCATGATCATATTGATTAAGACAAAAAAAAAAAAAAAACTAGGAGAATGAGAAGAATAGGTACATTCAGCCGAATATGACATTCGTCACTAGGGAGTATTCTGTTTACAGGCGCGTAATGCACATCTTAAAACCAGCAGCCGCTGACTATTCCTGAGTGACATTGCTTGAAATCTCAAAATTTGACACTGTTCCAAACTGTGCTAATCATCCATCCCCATTCGCCGTGCACACCCACGTCCCTGTGCCTCCCTGTTTGAAGACAGGCATGCAATTCACATTTAGCTGATTGTTCAACGTCCCTTTCTGAAAATAAAAATGAGAACACCTTCATGTATCAGATTGCTAATAAAGCATTTAATTAGGTTTTCTTTCTGTTTTCTAGTCATTTTCAAACAACGAAGCTATCAGCTGTGTATCATATGACAGGAGTTATGGGAGGGTCGTTTGGTCTCTATTGTAACACTTCTACACGGTTCTCTTTAGTGGATTTAAGGAGTGACTTTTGCTCATTCATGAAATCAGACATCTACCGATCCGCTCTCTGCTAATTGTTAACTGTGAGTGTCTTATTGTGACAATGAGCCAGTAAAATGAAACTTATCCTTTCCCCGACTAATGAAGCTAAGCAGGTTTCTTACGGCATCTATGATACGATATGAAGGAACATCGGGGGCACTCTTAAATTAGTCCCACTTCCCAACTACATAACCACTTCCTTACCAACCTACCCGTCGAGATCTATTGTTCACATTGGATTATCAGAATTTTCTAGTCGTTTAATCGGTATCCTTTTCACTGTTCAATGAATGAAGTTTGAATCACCTTCCTGCGCCTTCTCTTGCCGGCTCGTGACAGTAAACAGGAATATGAACAAACTACGGAGATGCTTCCCTCACGCTTTATTCTGTCAATCACTTTTGCTTACTTTTCTTTGTTTGTTTGTTTTGGTTTGGTTTTAGTTTTTTTTATTTTTGTTTTGTTTTGTTGTTGTTTTTTGTTTTGTTTTTAGAGACAGAGTTTCTCAGCAGCTTTGGAGCCTGTCCTGAAACTAGCTCTGTAGACCAGGCTGGTCTTGAACTCACAGAGACCTCTCTGCCTCTGTCTTCCAAGTGCTTTGATTAAAGGCTTGTGCCACCACAGCCTGGCTTAGTTACATTTGTATAATTTGCTTTTAGACAACAAACACCCTTGTCAAAAGCCGGTCAGGGTGTTATGCCTCTATAACCATAGTTGCAGGAAACTGAACACAGGAGGATCTTTGGTTTGGTTAGTACTCTTAAATCAGTTGGCTGCAGAGTCAGTGTGAGACTTTGTCTCAAAAGCTAAAATGGAGAACAATTGAGGAAGACGTATGCCATCAGCCTCTGGCCCTCATATTCACAAATGCATGTACATGTGCACATGTACCTTCCGGCACACATATACATACACACATACACACATACCTATACATACACACATATCACACACACACACACACACACACACGCACACCAGATTGGCTAGTACTTTCATTATCATTAATTAAATATTGGCTAGCAATACATGGATTATTTCATTAAATATTAAACTGAGGATCTCTTAAAGAAGTAGCCCAACACTTTTAATACTTGATTCACTTTTGGATGTTTGCGTGTCTTTAAAATATGATGTTGAATTGAAGGGGCTTCTGCAAATGATGCCACATTTATGTTTGCAGACTGAGTATTGGAAGTCCTTGCTTGGGACAGGCTTGGTGACAGTGCAACAAAATGGGAGCCCATCACATAGGACATGGAACTATTTATTGTTAAATGTGTGGTTATAATATTTAGGGGTTTAGTCTGTATTTTTAGGGTCACAGTTCTCTAGGGTCTCAGGGCAATAGGCTCATGATTTTTGGACTATCTCAGTTCATAAACTTTCTGCGTATGCTGTGCAGGTCTGTGCCAGCTTCGTTGGGGTGCACCTTGTGAAATCTGCCTGGCTTTGTTACTCTTCGCCTTAGTCTCTTTCCTAACCACAGAAAGCGGTGCTTCATCTAACACTCTTGGGGTGTTTGAAACATTTGTTGAATTCTTTTATTACTATTACATTTGGCTAATAAAAAACATTGTAATTAATTTCTCTTTAGTTATCATAACAATGTCAAACCTTAGTACAGTTTAATTTGCAACATAGATAGCCACCTGGAAAGCATGTATCTACCCCTTCTCCCACAGTGATCCCTGAGCCTTAGGTATTGGAGTTGTGTTTTGTCCATTTATATACAATTAACATTATATAGGGTGTGCATGTGTATGAATGTGCGTATTCAACAATTAAAAAGAGACCATGAATTTGAAAGACAGTAAGGGAGGGTAGCATGGGAGAGTTTGGAGAAAGGAAAAGGAAGGGTGAAATGATGTAATTATATTAAAACCTAAAATGTGATTTTGCAAAGCAAGTTTAGAGAAAATTTGTATATCAATAAATGTCTACCATCTGTCATTCTACATGAACTGGTAACTATGCCGGTGAAGGCATGTGTTCCTCTAAAGAAACAGAAGCAAACACCTGCAGCCTGGGCAAAGTTCTATGGAAATCATGACATCAAATTTCCAAAGAGACTCATGATAGTGCTGCATGTTTTTTACACAGGTTTTTTTTATAACATTTTTTGGCATAAAGACTCTGAAAATAAATTCACAGAGGTCTGTGGTTGGTTTTCTTTCTTATTCAAGGGAAATAGAATGTTTTCATTTTGTAGAAGGAATAGGTAATACTCATCAAATGTAACTGTGCTGATTATATAACTTGTATTTTATTAGGGCTTTGTCTTTCCTCGTACTTTCCCTCACCTGGCTACAGCCCTGTAGGGAGTGTACACAGTACACGTGTACCCCGCTAAATTGTTCTTTGGTGTGATCTGACGTAAGGTAGACAAACAGGATCTTTCCCAGTCTATTTTGTGTATCTTTGTATCACGAGTCAAAGTTTTTTCTGTCTCTAACCTGCTACTTAATACATATTTCTTTTATTTCTCTGTTTTTGTGTGTCTTTTTCTTCAGAGTCAAGGGTGGGAAACAGAACCAGGGCTTTGTCTCCTGTGTCAGCATTTGGCCACCTGTGTCCCCTGCCCCAAATGTATTTGAGAAATTTCCCTCTTCCATGTTCACAGCAGAATGCCATATATATGGAAGGTACTTGTCTTCATATATGGTCACTTTGTAGTGAGCATTCAGGAAAAACTTTCTCATTTAATTGTTTTGATAGGCTGAACAGAATTTATTAAGATGATTCTTACTTGTAATACTTTTATTATGTTGCATCATTATGACACATTATAAATTTAATGGAATTTATTACAGATTTCTGAAATCTGTAATGCTTAATGCTCCGGTGCTTACTGCCATTAACTTTAAAAATAATGAATAATCACGGGGAAAACAGGTCATAAGTTTTCATTCGTTCTTATCTGAGTGGGTTTTTCTGTTATTTTTTTCACCTTGTTCTTTTAGTTTTTCTCTTTCTTTTCAAAAATATTATCGGTACCTTATTATTGAAAATGTTGTAGACTACAAGAACCCACATCTTCTATTCCAGTAGAATTATATAATAGTGTTATAGGTGATTTAAGCAAAAGACAGAAATATCAAAGAATTATACACTGATCACTAAGATGTCTTCCCTAGATTGAGTTCCTTGTGACCTAAATATATATTCATTATTAGTAGGTAAGCAGATCCACACTTTTCTTTTGCATTGTTTTCATAAAGAACTTGCTAAATAATTGAAATTATATGATTATAATTTATCAAGTGAGGGTATAAAAGACAATACTAATTTATGAAATATGTGAGAATGGTTTGAACAGTTATTTCTAATAGATATTATTACTAGTCTTCAAATTTAATGAAAGATAAAGATATAACCTTAGAATATTATCTTTCCTCAATTTTTAAAATTTTAGACACTAGTCAAAGTTTGATAAGCCACACCCAGAAAGAGAAATGTATATACCTAGTTCATATAAATGTCAGATATAGAGAGAGGCAGAAGGAGAAAGAGAGAGGGGGAGAGGGAAATAGAGAAACAGAGACAGAGAGAAGAGAGAGAACAAAGGGAATGAATACAAGGGATGGCTTTGGAGCATCTTGTCCTCCATGACTCCCGTCCCTTTATGTATCAGATATTATATATCATGTTAATCCCTTTCCTTGGTATCTACAGTTACTCAAAGTCCTCATTAAAATATCCCCATTTTATTCAGGCACTTGAAATGCTCACTGAATGTAAGTCAGTGCACTCTGGTGTCTTTAGCTAACACAAATGAGGATGACTGCCAGTAAATCAAATGGGAGAGTCATCAGTGAGGACTGTGGTCACTGAACATGATTCCCTTGTACAATGTTTTCAACCCATTCATTTAAAGAAACGCAGTGGTGGTGGCCTAGTGATATTCCCTCATGTTTATTCATAAGTGGAAACCTCCATGGAGAGTTAGAAAGGGAGATTTTAATCTCAAAACCTTGGCAAAATAAACATAAGGCAAAGAAATGGATAAGGGTCTATCCTCTGTCTAAATTAAAATAATACTTCCTAATTCAAAATACTACCTTGAAAAAATATACCAAATAAAAAAGCTGTTGTTAGGTTTTTTTCTCATTTTTTTATTAAAAATTTCCATCTCCTCCCCTCCTCCTCCCCCTTCCCTCCCCTCCCTTCCACCCATACCTCAACTCCGCCCTTCTCCAAGCCAAAGAGCCAAAATACTACTATAGTGAACTTAGGTACATTTCTATAATTGCAAGTAACTTCTTGGAATCCTGTACACTTTCATTTTCCCATTTCATTTGACAGGATGTCACAAATTCAAATTTGAAATATAGCATATAAAAATAAATTATAATATTTTATCATTTCTTCTGTTAGTGTTTATGGTGTGTATAAAATTTCATAACACTCCAGTTCCTAGCTGTAGGTTTGATCAAGTATGTTTTATTGAAACATTTAGTATCTTGCACTCCAAATTTTCTCTTAGAATTCATCATGTACCATTACTTGGGCAGAGAATAAGAGAACAGGAGCAAGAATGATGAGCCTGTGTTTACAAAACATAATGTATGAAATAGACTTGTTTGTATATGTAGATCATATCTGACCTTTGCTATGGGAAGGACAGTTGCATTCAGCGTCCCTGATACAATTTTCTGCTTCAATGAGATTCACTCAAAAGTTTCACAAGACTCACCTAACGTGTGAGGCTAATTCTTTGTTGTGGCCTTAATATATTACAGTGAGCATATGAAATCAAACCAGGAAAGGGAGAGTCCATGGGTAAGTAGAGAGAATATCAGGTTCAAAGTTACCAGACTCTCCTTTCTTTCCATGGAGTCACACTGTCTCTTTCTCCCAGGAACCATTGTGACAAAAGTCATGAAGACTTGTCTACCAGGAAATTAATTAGAGGGTTGGTGTTTAGTGCTTTTATTAGTGAGCTGGTCACAAAGGCATTTTTTGCTGGTGTGTACCGTTTAGTGTGTACCAAAACTCCAGACTCCCTGAAGGAAAAGTGAGCATTATGTTTGTAAAGGTGATAATTATCACACACACACACACACACACACACACACACACACACACACACACACTATTTGCACAGACTAGTGATGTAGGTGTGTCTTCTATCTATCTGATGATTTCATTGGTTAATTAATAAAGAAACTGCTTGGCCTGATAGGTCAGAACATAGATGGGTGGAGTAGACAGAACAGGATGCTGGGAATGAGGCAGATGCCTCAGGCAATCGCCCTGCCTCTCCTCTCTGAGACAGTCGCCATGGAGCCAACCACCAGGTCAGACATGCTGAATCTTTCCTGTAAGACACCACCTCATGGTGCCAAACACATTACTAAATATGGGTTAAAGCAAGATATGAGAATTAACTAATAAGAGGCTGAAACTAATGGGCCAGGCAGTATTTAAAAGAATACAGTTTCCGTGTATTTATTTCAGGGCATAAGCTAGCCAGGCGGCCGGGATCTGGGCAGTAGGAATGCAGCCCGCAGCTCTCACTACAGACTAGTTTGGTTTAGCCTTCCCATTACCAAATAGGTAATTACCAATTAGGGAATTCTGTATATTTTCCCATGTCAGACAAGATTCCACACTGGAAGCAAACATGTCTAGTTGTCTTAAATTCATCATATTGAATATTCCTGGCACATTAGTTAAAACAGTTCTGTTGTCAAATGTCCCTGACCCAATCTACACTTTACTACCTAAATTGAGAGACCCATAAATAAATCAAAGTATTTGCACCTCAGTTTCATTAACAGTTAGGTTCTGTTAGGCAGTTCAGTCATGGGATTGCCATGGCAAGTCTACGGAATACTGCATTTACAAATCTTAGCACACTATAATAACAATCGCAGTTAACTAATAATAAGATATGGCAGATACCTGTAAAAATTTATAATAAAATACACGAGCATGACACATGAAATGAGAAGAAACCCACTTTTGTTGGGAGTGCCACCATTTGTTGGTGCTACAGGACCTCTGAGAATGGGCAAACAGAGATTGGTAGCATGCTGTGAGGCCTATACTCTTCTCTCATGAAGCTTATTATTGCAATTTCATGGAAGTGACCAGTTTCTGTAATTCTGAGATTGTTTAGAAATGAGTATCACACAAACTCAGGTCTGAGCCTGTCTTATATGCATGCAATCTAATCTTCTTGTGTTTTGGAAATAAAAGTTAATTTTTATACCCACGCTTTGTGTATGTCTCTCTGTGTATGTGTGTGTGTGTGTGTGTGTGTACGCGTGTGTGTGTTTGTGTATGAGGCTGACTATCAAATAGAAGTATTTTAATGAATGTTGCCTTTATGCTGTTTAGGTAACTCTGCAGATGGGACTGTTCATCACTGATATGACTAATAATCATAATATATATATATATATCATATCTACTAAATATATGTTATATATAACTAATAATCATATGTTCAATATGTGTATTAAACATTGTGATTACATAAAGAATACACTGAGTTTAAACATTCAGACTTACTGACAAAAAGAAAATAAATAAGTACGTTTAGGATGTAAGCAGTCCTAAGACTATTGAAAAAGGAACACTTCTGGTTACAGAGCCAATTGGTAGCTAAGAAATACTCTGTATCATGAGAATGTCTGCTGTTCTTTCATTTTCCTCTTTCTTTTTTTTATAATAAACCAAACTGTTAATATATTGAAGAGATGTACCTCTTGGTGGTGGGGATTACTTTCAATGTCTCTTCTGGCTATTAGTGAGCATTTATGGATTCTTTCCATAAAAAGTCTTAATTTATATCATACCATTAAAATCTATTCACAGTTCCTACAAATCAGGAATACTTTATGAATTCCCTAGCGCTAATGTTAAGAAGAAAAGAGTTTGGGCTATTTCTGAAAGGATCACTAATAAAGTAAATTTTAGTTTTGCTAGAAAAGGATGGGTTTTATAAATATACCCACACAAAATATCGTTTAATTAAGACACAGAGTTTAACATAAAATTAGTTAACAAACTGATACATTCTTGGTTCTTGAATTGCAGACTCCATTTTCTGTGTGGTGATTGAACAACTCATGGATAAAGTACATAATTAATAATTATATTCACAAGTATCTTTGCTTAAATTGCTCAAATACAAATGAGCTTAAGCCATGAGTCACAATTTAACTTGTAACATATGGCAAACAATTATACATCTATACCCACTGGTTGAGTCAATCGTATCCAATACGTCTCTACCCATGGGTTACGTCAATCTCATAGAATACTTCCTTTGCCATTTGCTATTATTAATTAAGGAAAGCCATGATCACAGTGAGTGATGCTTGTGTTCCTTCTATCATTTCTACAAAGATTTCAGTCAAGATATAACAGAAGTATTAACCTTAATAAATTTTACATTATACTGTGTCTTAGTTAAACGATATTCTGTATGGGTATATTCTGTATGATATAACCCATTTGTAATCCTTTTCTAGCAAAAATAAGACCTACTTTATTAGTGATTTTTTTCACTCAAAGTTTTTTTTTTGTAATTTTGGTATGTGCCTTCCAAAAGAGATGCCCTTTTTCTAGATAATAGGACCATATTAAGTATTATATAATGTGTAATTCTTTTGTTCTTATGTCTTCAATTAACCTTTACCATACTAAGCACATAATTGTGCTTATTTCATTTGTTGTAATCACTTCCCTTTATTTTTGTTTCTCGGCAGTGTTGGAATTGCATGTATTCCATAAGGTCTTTTAAAATTGTTATCCTGTCTACTACTTTAAATACAAGATTTTATATTTTTTTTAGTTATCTCATTTGAAGATTACATTGTAACTAATTATATTTACTGAAAGAATGTAAATATAATGGTCACTGAATTTCAATATGTGTTAACTTTAGCCACATAAATATTTTCAAATACAACATGATCGAATTCACCAAAATTTGAAATTGTACTATGGGTTAAAAATTTATTTTTCACCAGGGTGGTGGTGGTACATGCCTTTAATCCCAGCACTGGGAGGCAGAGGCAGGTGGATCTCTGTGATTCGAGGCCAGCCTGATCTGCAAAGGCCGTTCCAGGACAGGCTCCAAAGCTACTCAGAGAAACCCTGTCCAGAAAAACTGGAAAAAAATATTTTCCTAGATCTTATTTTGACTGACAATTCTGACCTAATGTTGTATTTATTTCCCTTGAAGCAGTATTCCTAGTAACAGGTGAAATGTAATTTTCAGGTACGGAAGAGATGTCAAAGGAAATTGTTTCTTCCTTGGCAGATTGTAGAAAGCAGACTTTCATCATGTGCGTTCACTTATTAAGTTGCATTAGTATTTTGCAAGACAGCAAAGTAAATGCTGTCTACGCAAGTAAAACACAATGCTTTAATATTCAGAACTTCTATTTTATAACTCCTAAAACAGTGTCCCTGCAGTTAATTAAATATGCATGATATTATGATCTTAATTATTCCCAAGTGTTTTTATTTGCATGTCCTTCCACCCAAATGTATTGGAAATATATGTTAAATAAATTCTGTAAGTTATTCCTAAAACTCCTTCCTTTGAGTCTCGGATTCAGGCCTCAGAGTGCTCTTTGCCAGGGAGGTAGGATTACCTCGTACCTCAGGCAGCTTCCTCCAAGGAGCTGACCTCGTTCTGTAAGCTTTCATGCTGCTGCTTACATGTCATTAAGAGAACAGGTCACTCAAAGAACTTTGGGGCAAAGTCAGTATATGTTTTCATACGGTTAGAGTGTGTTTCATATGGTTAACATATGAGTGATTATTCATGGTCCTGTAAGTCATGGAATGTAATATAAAACCTAAGCATGTATAGTGTGATAGCTATACTAGTGGTGTTGTAGTTGCTGTGCACTAACCACAATCAGAATCTTAAATGAAGGAAATGTGGGCCTGAAGACAGCCGCAAGGCATTGCCGCCCGGGGAACCTGATAGCCTGTTATGACCTCTGAAGGCATCAGCACTGACATGCTTATAGCCATGCATGCATGTGTTCATGTGCACATATGCCCACACACACATATACACATGTGCATACACACATGCACACATACATGAATGCAGTAAACACACATGATTTTAAGAATAAAATATTAGAAAAATAAGAGTCAATAAAATACGGTATTAAAGAAAAACTATATCTGAGTGTACCTAACAACGTGAGCTCCAGTTAATGACTTACATACCTACACACACATTATTTCAGAAATGTAGGCCAAAGCTGAATATAATTCCTGGATTTTTGTAATGTGAGTTTACCACCATTGGAGAGATGTTTGAGGCCTGTTTAGCTGTGTTCCATTGAAAATTTTGCATTACATTTGATTGGTATCAGTTTTAAAAACTATACATGTTAAATGTTTCCAATTTATTTTAGTGTGTTTTTATAATGTGGTTTAAAAAAAATACTCACCAGGGATCAGAGCAGTGGGTTCAGCAGCTAAAAGTACTTGCTGCTCTTGCAAAGACCTAAGTTTGGTTCTTAGCACCTGCATTTGACAGCTATAATACTAACTCTATGGAATCTAATTACCTCTCCTGACCTTAACACACACACACACACACACACACACACACACCACACCACACACAGAGAGACACACACACTAGACACACACACACACACACCACACCACACACAGAGAGACACACACACTAGACACACACACACTGCATAACACACTAAGATAAAATAAATTTTTATAAAGTAAATGAAATAAAGTAACTCATCAGCTTTACTAATGGTAATACTTTCCTTTAGTCCCAGATAATCAGGACTTTGGGACAAAAGAACCACCCTTAATCTAAGAATTT
Organism: Arvicola amphibius; assembly: GCF_903992535.2. Lineage (NCBI taxonomy): Eukaryota > Metazoa > Chordata > Mammalia > Rodentia > Cricetidae > Arvicola > Arvicola amphibius. The sequence goes on from NC_052063.2 coordinate 34,781,224, forward strand.
GAGACTTCGGTCTCAAAAAAAAAAAAAGTAATACAAAACAAAAAGTTAAAAACAAATCAGTCTACGTGACACGTTAGAGAATCCCAATTATACCACACATGAACTAATCTGTCTGGATTGCTAAGCTGTGCTTTCCCGGCATTCAGAATAAAGATATATTAAGGATAAGTCTTTGTCCCCCTCAATTAATAATTCTTAATCACTTTTCTACCTCAGGTCCTGTCAGTAGTGTCCTGGTGAACAACTATGGTAGTCGGCCTGTGGTGATAGTTGGAGGGTTGTTATGCTGTATCGGAATGGTCTTGGCTTCCTTCAGTAACAGTGTGTTACAACTTTACCTCACAGTTGGCTTCATTGGAGGTGAGTCAGCTTCTGCTCTCATCTAAATGGTATGAAAAGGATGAAGAAGTTACAAATTCTTCATGTTTTGTTTCGGTTTGTTTTAAAAAACAAGTCTATTCTGGGGTCTTTTTTGTTTGTTTGTTTGTTTTTTGTTTTTTGTTTTTTGAGACAGGGTTTCCCTGTAGTTTCTAGAGCCTGTCCTGGAGCTAGCTCTTGTAGACCAGGCTGGCCTCGAACTCAGAGATCCGCCTGCCTCTGCCTCCCGAGTGCTGGGATTAAAGGCGTGCGCCACCACCGCCCAGCCTATTCTGGGGTCTTTTAATCTGAATCATTAAAGTACTTCCTACGGTAGGGCTAAACATTTCCTTTTAAGAAATGATTTTTTAAAAGTTATCATACAGTCATGAGCCACTCTACAGATATGGAAATGGAAGAAGCTTTGGCTGTTTTTGACTTGCTTACTTTTTACTGTTGAGTCAGTTGAGGTGATATTGTAAATACCTTCTAGTATAACAACTTCGTTTCGGAAACATTTTAATTCCTGTTTAGAGTATTTGACTTACAATATAAGTTAAAAATGGTGTCAAGTATATATTTTGGGATAACAATGATTTAACGTCAACAATAAAGTCACTGCCAATTGTGCTTTGAATGAGTGACAGAGAAAACTCTTTAGCCTTCATCTGGTTTTCCACTATTGAAATGGCCTGCTTTGACGAGCACTCTCACAAATATCGAGAATGACATCACAATGCCACATGAGGAAGTCCCTTTCACTTAAACCAACCTAAACTGTATATAGAAGAGCATGATTTTTATTTTCCTTATCAATAAATTTTATTTTAAAAACTCTACATTTCATGTTTCAAGAGAAGAATACATAATAAGGGCTGAATTAACATTTTTGTCTCATGTTTGAGTTGAGATCCATCCGCATTTATACATGTAAACCATCTGACGAAGACAACAGGCTTCGCAGGCTACTGTGCAGACATTGTGGTACAAATGTACCACAAACCAGCATTAGGGAAACTGAGGCAAGAGATTCTGAGTCCAATGTTAGTTTGAGCTGTGAGTTCAAGACTCACCTGGGATGCAAACTGAGAACAACAATAAACAATACTCATGACAATAAATGTCTATATTTGTAACCTCTCTGTGTCAGTCTGACGTTTTATATGGGAAAACACTTTAAATGCCAAATTTAAGTATTACATATCAGAGCTCAGCATCGCTGTTGTGGAAAGGAAATCCATATGTTCTTTATGTCTTCTATCGCAGCAGAGAAGAGAGCGAGGGTGTACTAAAGAGGTCATGGTTTTGAGGGTCCTATGCTAGAACATACCTATACACGGACACTATTCCTATTCCAAAACAATTTCATGTGTTTGGGTCCCAGTGTCACTGTGAATCACTTTCCTTGACAAAACGTCTAAACACAAAATGTTCTCCACTTTTATCAGGGAGAAAATGAATAAAGATCAATGAAATCTGATACCTGGGTTTTTAGTTCAGATCCCCTGCTTACAAGCCGCCTGTCCATAACTGACAAGAATCAGTCTAATTATTCCCAGTCTGCATATTTCAGTGGTGAGCTTGAAAGAAAGTGGGTGGGGGTCGCAGCCTGTTTTCCCTACATTATAGTTTTGACTCCTTCCACAGCTTTGAGGGCAAGTTTATTTCAGAAAAAAAAAATGCCATCAAGGGTTGGACTTAGTGTTGTGTAGCACAGAGTTGAGTTCTTAACCACTTAGCAACATGATTTCCATTCATTCAAAGTAGTAGGCTAAAGGATTCTTACCTCAAGAGTCCTTTACAAATAGAATAGTACCAATGCTAATGTTGCAAAAGAGATGGTTTACATAAGTCAATTTGTCTGTTTATAAAAGAAAGATTCATACATGCAGCTGAATACTGTCATGTCTGGGTGATCTGAAAGAAGTAATTTGCCTCTCAAAGGTGGCACCAGCACTGCCGAGGATTTCATGGTGGGATCCTGGCCCCAAAGAATCAACTAAAACTTTCTAAAATAAAATATATTCCAAAAATATTTTATTCAACCCATCTCTAGATGCTCAGTTTAGAATGGGATGGGTGTGGAATGAAAGAATGGGGTCACCTCATTTCTCTGTTTTATTATTGCATGGTGTTGAAAGGAATATTTATGAGGAGGTAGGAGGTGGTTGAAAATGGTGAGTCTTTTAGTTTGTGCACCATTTCACCGCCCTAGCAGAGTATCCGCATTCTTAAATCTCACTAGAAGCGAATGGAGCCTGTTTATTTGCATATTAGCATGTGTGCGAAGGAAGGGGTTAATTTATCTGTGAGATTATATGATTCTGATTAAGAATTCATAATTTTGTCCTTGCTATAGCCTATTCTTTTGTATTTCTGTCATACCTCAGTAGTTCTCCATCTTTCTTTAAAATAAAGGGCTCTGAAAACATTCTAACGATGTTTATTTATGAAAACCAATTTAGATTTTTGGACAGTTATATTTCCACTTGTAATCTGCAAAGATTGGAATCCACTGCTGCCGGTCTCTCTTATCCTGTATAGTGCGCATTTTGAGGAATTTCTTTGGAGAGTGATATAATGTGCTTGTGTTTTCTTTCTCCCTTTGTTTTCTCTTTTAGGCTTAGGATTAGCATTCAACCTGCAACCAGCCTTAACAATAATCGGAAAATACTTCTATAAGAGACGGCCCATGGCAAATGGCTTGGCCATGGCTGGAAGTCCTGTTTTCTTAAGCTCACTGGCTCCTTTTAATCAGTACCTATTTAACAGTTATGGCTGGAAGGGGAGCTTCTTGATTTTGGGAGGCATATTTTTGCACTCCTGTGTGGCTGGGTGCCTCATGAGACCTGTCCAGAAAAGTACACGTAAGTCGAAGTCTAAAAGTAAGGTTGGTTCGAGACATGATGGAACCATGAAGAAAGCCAGTAAGGAATCGACAGCAGAAAAGATTAATAAATTTTTAGATTTCAGCCTTTTTAAGCATAGAGGATTTTTGATCTACCTATCTGGAAATGTCATTATGTTTCTAGGGTTTTTTGCCCCTATTATATTCTTGGCTCCATATGCTAAAGACAAAGGAGTGGATGAATATAACTCAGCTTTGTTGCTCTCTGTGATGGCTTTTGTGGATATGTTTGCTCGACCTTGTGGAGGATTAATAGCCAATTCCAAGTTAATCCGTCCACGCATCCAGTACTTCTTCAGCTTCGCAATTGTGTTCACGGGCATAGTCCACCTCCTCTGCCCCCTGGCAGATACCTACCCAGCATTGGTGGTCTACTCCATATTCTTTGGTTATGGATTTGGAAGTGTTAGCAGTGTTCTCTTTGAAACTCTCATGGACCTTGTTGGACCTGCCAGGTTTTCCAGTGCCGTGGGACTCGCCACCATTGTGGAGTGTTGCCCCGTTCTTCTCGGCCCTCCTATAGCTGGTAAGAATATTTAAGAATAATGTAGATACATATGAAGAAGTATTTCTTTGCAGTGATTAATGTGGCTTTGACTAACTACTTGTATAAAAGACTAGAGAGGTTTTGTACTTGAAATTTTCACTCAAAATCTTGAATTTAGAAAATTATGAGCTTAAATTAGATTGATGGCGAGTATAACTTCAGGATTTTTATGTATATCAGTTATTTTATTATTTAAGACTATATTACAAGAATGCAGTGTGACTGTTATTTTGCTGAACAGGTTCATATTTTGCTTACATAGAAATAAGCAAAAATATAAAATAGTATCCTGAAAGGATTAGAACCTGGGTCTTTATGAGAGTACATTAGCTATGTTGGTTTGAGTTTTTGCCTAAGGTAGGTAAGTTTTATATCATTGATACAGAATGCAAAGATGAAGAAAAATGCGTTCAAGTTTAGTTTTTTGAGTAAATAATATCTGCTACATATTCATAAGTGATTAAAACCACATGTAGACTTTTAATATGTGAAATGGTTTCTAAATTGTCTATAGAAGTGTCTATTCTAAAGTTCCTACTGAGGAAATCAGGTTCATGTAGGTACCATCACATCAAAAAGTTGAGAAAATAGCCTGACTTTTTTTTATTAACAAAAGAAAAAAATAGCCAGTGGTGGCCGCATCCACCTTTGATGCCAGCTCTCAGGAGGCAGAGGCAGACCTGAGTTCAAGGCAAGCCTGGTCTATAGAGCAAGTTCCAGTACAATCAGAGCTACTTAGAAAAACTGTCATGAAAAACAAACCCAAAATAAAAGAAAAGAAAAAAAGAAAGGAAGGAAGAAAGGAAGAGAAGGAGAAAAGAAAGTAAGATGCAAGAATGAGAGAAGGAAGGGAGAAGGGAAAAGGACAGAGAAAGATAAGACAGAAAGGGGGAGAAAAAAGGGTAAAATTGCTACTATAGAAACATTAGGTTTTTGTTGATTTTTGTAAGGATTGTTTTGTGGCTTCCTTTAGAAATATCTTTGAGAGCACTCCTGGAAGGAAACTATGACAGACAGTTCCACAATTTAAACATAAAATACAAAGGCAAATGGCAAATGCATTACATGCATGATTTAATTTAAAATAATCTCCTGTGTTAGATTTTAAACATTTTTGGTGATGGAGTGCTGGTGATGTTGATGGTTGTTTGTGGTGTAATCTCTAACAATCCTTGCATATGTGTAATGGATACAGAGCTCATTCACTTGGGTTTAGTCCGCCCGCCTGGCACTCAAAGACTTGCTGATATCAATTTTTCACGCTTCTGTAGTCAGTTGTTGAGCTGTTTTCTTTAAAACATGAAGAAGCTTCTGTGAAGATGGGAGATTCATTGTCTCTTCAGTCTTGAGGCTATCATTGAAATTCCATCTTTTATTTTCTAACGATTAGAAAGACATCCAAGTCATTGTCAGGCCTCAGTGGTATTGTGTACCCCTCTGCCAGTGTGAAGCACAAATGCCTTCCGCGGTAGGTGTCTCAGTGCAAATACACATAGGCAACTGTTGGTAATTAAACCAGAGAAATGTTCTCAAGTGGGCAAGTATTTCAAGTAGCTCAACTTAGTGCTAACTATATATTAGTCAGATCGCATGGGGACTGAGGCACTTGAAGGTCTACATCACAGTTATGAATTCTTGACAACAAAGTTCATCCTTAGGAGTTATTAAGAAAGTAATGCTTTCATAAGAAAAAGGAAAACGTAGCATGAGGTCAAAAAAGTGTCATAGTGTCAGCTAGCCTTTAGCTTGAGTGGCACAGGGCTAGTTTTAATTTGTTGGGACCAAGAAATTCTTCCAGGTTAACTTCCAGATTCAATAAAACCAAGAAGGTGTTTAACCTCCTAAGTGGCATACCACCTATGGAAGAGATTGGGTGAGAACATCCCACAACCTGATTAAAAGGGCAAGCTGTGAAGTGGCCTCATCTCAAGTTCACAGTCTGGGGAGTAGAGAGATGGCCCAGCAGTTAAAAGTACTTGCTGCTCTTCCAGAATTCAGTTCCCAGCACACACCTTAGGGAACTCAGAATGGTCTGTAACTCCTGCTCACAGGGAGTCATCTCTCTTTCTGGCCTCAAAGCGGCACACACAAATACAAGCATACAAGTACATACACACAGAAAAGCACACATATATGTAATAAAAATAGGCCTTAATAAAAGAAAAAGAAAGAAAAGAAAGCAGCCAGGCCTTTATTCTTTAGTTATTTTGATAACTAAAGATTTGAAGCAATTTTGTATAAAAGCATTTGTAGTCCACACGGTGAGATCACTTCATAGTCAGGACATGGGAGTTTCGTACAGGTAAATGCTCAGTCTGTGGATGAGCATAGAGAAGCCATTAGCGAACCACACAAAAGCCCACTGGGTCTTCCAAAATATTGTAAAGCTTTCATTATTAAATTAAAGTAACAAAGAAACCTGGGAAAATAGTGCTCTCAAAGTATCTGATGCCAAGGAATAGTTAAATACATATGAGACCACATGCCTGTGTACAAAAAAAAAATGCCTCATATTCCTATGTAGTAGTATACAAACACATGTATGTTATTTTATTGGCAGAAATAGTTTTCAATAAATGTGATATGCTGCTAAGGTAATCCTGTTGATATTTGTCCAAATTATATATATACACACACACACACACACACACACATACACACACACACATACACACACACACACACACACACACATATATATATTATATATATATATTGAGTATATATAGGAGCATTAGCTACAATATTTTCTATATCGAAGTATGATTTTATTTTAATTTAAATAAGAGGAATACAGTTTGTGTGAGAAAGTTTTTTCCAGTTGTGATACTGTCATTTTATCAGACTCACTTAAAATTGTTCTCTGTCTTCTAGGTAAATTGGTTGATAAGACGAAAGACTATAAATATATGTACATAGCCAGTGGGACGATCGTGGTGATATCAGGCATTTGGCTCTTCATCGGCAATGCTATTAACTATAGACTCCTTGCCAAGGAAAGGAAGAGAGAGAGAGCGAAGAAGAAGAAATCAGCCAGCCATTCGCCCAGAGAATCGGAGGCTTTGAGCAGATCCAAACAGGACGAGGTTATTGTCAAAGTTTCAAGTGCACACAGTCCTCCGTCAGACAGAGAAAGAGAAAGCAATATTTAACATGTCTCATCTCAAATCAGTGTTTATGAATTCCCTTATGAGTTTCTTTGTGTGTTTCAAAGCGATGGAAAGGATTTTAGGTAAAACTAATGATCACAAACAATAATGAAACGGAGATTTTTGAGGTGATGTATACAGAAAATCGATGCAGTGGCTTATTTGCAGACTTGACTTGGGGTATTGTGATGAGAAAGAAGAATTTTTAAATCTTTCACTGACTTTTATTTGTAGAATGAAATCTGCATCCCAGAAGCCTGGCTTGCTTAAGCATATGTTTAATACCATAAAATGTCTCTCCTCAAAGTTCATTTTTTATTTGATATTGTTACAAAGTAAATGGAAAACAATTATTTCTCTTTTCACACACAAAGAATCACATATATAATATATATTCACACAAACACTGAGTATCTGGAGACCATAAAGAAATAAATGAATTTGAAAAAAAATATTATTATAGTCATTTTTAAGTAAAAGAAAATCTCTAGGGAGACAATGGGAATGTACTTTACTTATCTGCAGTTTCACAGATATATTTATAATATATATTGAATAACAATATATATTGAAAGTCAAAATGCTAAACACTAAAAAATTAAGTGATTTCTAACATCAGAAAAAAAGTGTTTGTAAAATAAGTTTGGCAAAAAAAAAAAACCAAACCTCCTTTTTCACAGTCGTTCTTGATTAATCTGTGCACACAGTTTTTTTTTAAAGGTTGCAATTAGTCCCTGGTGCTGGAAAAGAGAACAACCCCCCCGCCAAGTAATCTGTAAAATTTTTACCTAACACATCCATTGAATTAGAATTTTAGTGAGACTGAACAATCAGCTAAACCCCATTGATTTGTATCTTAGCTCATAATGTACAGCTTAATTATGACTTTTAAAAAAATTCAGGGCTCAATCCAGATTCAATGTTGTGCTGCAATAACCAAGCCAAATAAACAAGAATCCTAGTTGACACCTTCAAGTAGGCAAGATTCTATTTTTTTCCAACCAAAGTAATGACACAAGCTTAATCTGCTGAGTAATTTGTAGGAATAGAACTCACAAGAGTGGTGGGTCATTATTGAGCCGACTAAAGTCTTCCAATTCTTTACTAAAACAAGCAAAAGCAAAAGAAACGAAACCCTGGCCTTGACTTCAGTCCCTGAAGATGCCTCATGGTAGAGGGAGCAATTGAAAATTCTGCTCCCTACTGATTTAGACTGCCTGTTGCCTGAGAACAGAACCAGGACATTGGAGCTTGTTGGGTTGGGAGACACCTCTAAAAATACAGGTCTGGGGACTTCTAGGTCTATAGTTTATTACACAGTATTGACATGGTGAAGGATTGTCACGCTGGTTAGTTTAGCATGTTCCCATTTTCTTGAGTAAAAGTAACTGGCATTCAGAATCATTCCTAAGACACATTTGACAGATCCATGATTTCCTAACCTATAAATATCAACTGAAATTATATATTTGTACATGTCTTGTTTAATTTGATGATGAAAAGAACTCAGTGATTTACTATTGAGTGGCACCACTCTTGCAATACCCTCCTCTTCTTTGCGGTAGAGGGTGGGTGCTATTCTTATTCCTTAGGAGACTCTGCATAGACACCGCACTTTTATGACATCAACATTAAAGGTTTGAGTCTGTCCTAAATTTAATACACTGCTTTAAATGTGGTCCACAGGTTCATATTTTCAGATTTGGTTTTTCCTCTTTTAACATTTGCCTTTTTGAAGATATTTATGAGTTTCAATCATTTAATAAAAAAAAAAAAACAGGATGTGCCAATATCTTAAGGAAATGAATAAGGACAATATGTGACACCGTACAGAATACAATGTCCTTCATTTTTTGCACTGTCTTTTTCTTTAGCTTGGTTCCACCCGATCTTGAGTCAGCTTTGTTGTGTGATTATTCCTTTTATATTTACTTCTGTTGTCATAAAAAAAAACATTCTAGTCAGTCATAAACAGTTCCAAAATGAATGCATTGCACTCTTTGAAAATATCTTTTTTAAACTAATATACATATCAGACAGCAGAAGAGGAGGGACGGTAAGGCGGTGACCGTGGGATTTGTAGTTACACCTGTATGCTAGGACACCTACATGCAGATATGCTGTAGGGGGACCCTGGAGCCTGCCTTTCTCCTTGGAAAGGGGTTTAGTTATGTCAATTCCTGATGAATCAAACCAAAGCCAAGTTGCATTTCCTTTGCTGCTTCTCAGTTGCCTTAACTCACTTCACTTCTGATGGCTATGGCATTGATCTTTAAGGGTATGAAAGGATCGCAGAGCACAGGACCTGGTGAGCAGAGTCACGTCAGAAACATGACATTCTAAGTAGGAATGTCTGTAACAGACATGTTCTAAGTTAAAGCCATATCTTGCTTGAATCAGTAAGAGAACTGTAATAGAAATGAATCTACTTCTTTGCTCTTCCCGGTCCAACTGCATCTGTTGAAATACTTGTTCCTTTAATTGAATCTTTCAAAGACTGAGCAAAGACTGTTGGCCTAAAGCCTTTGTTCCTATCTAATCCCATAGTACAGGAGCAATGTAGCTAGCACGCTCATCTGCAACTTTAGTACTGAATACATTCCTGTCACAGAGGAATACCATATTTTAGATGTTCAAGATAAGAAACGAAATTGATATCATTGAAATACCCACAAAGTCCTGATTACTATTCAAAAGAAACTAGAGTACTCTTAATGTCCTATCACTGGCTAGCTTATATATTTGCTATTTTTTAGTTGAACATCGCTCATCTTTTGCTATTTAACCTTAACTACTTTTCATCGTCCACAGAAAGATAAATAGGCATGGACTTGTTCTTACCTAATCTTCTTTCTGGGCCCTTTTTGAGGAGGCAGTGAGTGGGCTAGGCAGTAATATGTCTCACATTGAAGACATGACATTTTCTCAGTATAAATTCACATGACTCACAGAGTTCTTTTCCTTCTGTCTTCCAACCACCTTCACTTTAGTGGCCACACTCCACCTGAACACCAAAAGAGAAATGAAACAATTCAATTTGGTATGCTCCAAAGTATTCTGTAAGCATGTAATTGTCTACTCACTTGCTTCTAGCCCTACAACATGACAATCAAGAACACAGAAAAGTATAAGTAAAATTTTATATAGATGTTATAATTAGTTGAAATTACATTGTTCCAAAAATGCCTTACAAAGAAACAACTCATATATAGGGTATTTCCAACCTTTAAGAGAATAAATTATCCTAAATGTTTGGTTCAGTTTAATGGGAGAATACAAAGTGAAGAAGGAGGTAAGAAATCCATGATATGCATTTTGCCTACACAATGCCTTTTAATATTAAAACCAAAGCCATAGTAGGAGTCATTGCTTTAATATAATAGTCTCTCTCTCTCTCTCTCTCTCTCTCTCTCTCTCTCTCTCTCTCTCTCTCTCTCTCTCTCTCTCTCGCCACACCTCCACACACATACACACACACACACCACAGAGCTCAGGAAATTTTCCCCAGAGTTAAAAATAGTATATTGCCCAACCACAATTTATGGGTTTATCTAAAAGCAGAACATTCTTAGAGAATTCACTCAATTTCCACATACAACTGGTAGTGTCAAAAGCAAGTAAAAAGACATACAAAAGAGAAAACTTTATATGAGAAATGAGACTTAACTGCAATCTATATTATAATTTATTATTTGCTCCGTAGACTCTGAATTTTCTATATGCAAAATATAATTTCAAATTGCCTGCTTCTCTCATCAGTTCAAATTATCTCAAATAATGATTATATATAACAGCTGAAAGTGCTTCATTAAATCCTTTTCTCATATAAATGATGGTATGTTTGTATGACTCTGGTGTAATGTATTTTCCCTGAAGTTGGAGTAAAGAAAGACCTTTAGTACACATATGCTGTTCCTATATTTGTTCCTACCTGTGATGTAATCTGTAAAAATTACTTATTATAGATCATGACAGTTTGAATTTTAGTGACTACCCCATTTATAGGACTACCCCAGGAACCAAGAAATATTTATGAGATTAATAAGATTAAAGTAATTTAATTCATTAATATAGTATCTACTTATTTTCATTATTTGACAAAAGATATCCCTAATAGTTACTTTTCAAGTTCCTCTGAGCATGCTCCTTGTTCTCTTGTCTCAGGGAGAACACAACTATTACTGCCTTTGTCATCTTCTCTTGCTAGACATTTGAAGAGCTTATGGATCCCACCTTGTTGGAGGAGATAGGTATCAATGCACTTTTCCTCATGATGGTGTCATCTGTGGATGACGCCATCTGTTGTGCAGAGGGTTTTGCTCATTTGCGATTTGCAAGAATAGCTTCCCTGAAGCTATATATACTTCATGTAAGAACGGCACATGCTCATAACTAGGAAAAATCTCCTTAATCTAGGCTTGAATATTCTGAGATTGTAAAGGTGCTTGTGTTCTAGAAGACTTAGGTGTGGATTTTTCTGTACGTAAGATAAATTCATAATTAAGTCTAGTTTGGCAGAACCTAGCAAAACAAATCATTCTTTCCTGGGCACTTGCCATCTGGAATTTTCCCAGTATTTCTGAAAGTGCCTCGTACCTTCAAGAACTGGAATTAGCAGTGCTGTGCACTGTTTATCAATCCAGCATTGCCCTTGGTGCACACATGCCACAGCTGTTTGCAATAAGGGCACTCAGATGTTTTTCAATTCTTGACATTTAATCCTACCACTTCTACAGATCTGAATCCTCTGTGTCCCTATTCTTCCATGGTTGAGAACACAGGCTAAAGTCAAGAGACATGCATGTCAGAAACTATCGTGTCATGAAAACTCAAGTGGTCTTTGTTGACACCCTTAAATGAACAGTGTACTGAAACCATCCTCTCTCTACCATTCAAATTTAGTCTTCTTTGCTTCAGGTGTTCATACTCGGTAGACTTTGCCTCTTCACACAGTATTATTATAAGGTTAGACGTCATCTCCATGCTCTCTTTGCATTGATGCCTTGATGAACAGAGCTTGCAAAATTGATGGTAATGTGTATTATGGATGACGTTCTTGCAAGTCTCACATTGAGCAAAGTTAACATTGACATTGAACAAAATCACCCCTACTCCAGTCCCAGGTGCTTCGTTTTCCTTAACACCCCTGCCTCTGCCTTTATTTCTTATTTTTGAATTCATTTCCTTTTTCTCTAATGTTCAAATAAAAGTCTTTAAGATTTTGCCCTCTCCTTCTGGACACTTTCCACGTAGATTATTTCCTTGCTGGTGGTTTGATGACACTGTCATTGTTCTCATGGTCTTTTGTTTTTGAGTCTTCATACACAACCTGTTAATTAGGTAAGCAGCAATCAGCAGTAATGGAGAAGGCCAGTATATGCTGAATTTATTAACGTAACAGTGACTAGTTTTTCTTTACATGATAAAGCCAGCTTTTGTTTCTTTGTTTTTAATTTGAATGGCAATGTAAGCTATGAAAGAAAATAAGCTTTATGTGCAAAACAGGCACTGAATGGATGACTACTAGGGTGTGGGCAGGTGGTCAGCGTGTTGTTCAGAAAATTTTTATCTCCCTAAATTCAGCATAGAATGTCAAAAAGGCAGTGATGTTCATTCTGTAGTTGTCAGTAGTTTGATTTTTACATTTTATATGCACCTAATAATGCTTTTGATAAATCCCACTTCATACAAAACATGTTCAATGAAATAGACTGCAGGTTTCAATGGGATTTGCTTTTCTACCACCAACATTGACTGAAGGCTGAGCAATTCTGGACTTTATGAGGTTGGACATGCCAATTGAAATGCTGGTTTTGGAACAACACTCAATGCAATTGTATCTTGATGTGTACTGTATTTTCGCTCAACGTATACAGATATCAAATTTCATGTTTAATTAATTGATTTCACCATCTCACCTCACTCAGCAATTTCTTGTTAGCGGTCCACATTTTGCTGTACTAGTATCAGCAGATTAAAACCTTTGCTAAGGTATGCTCTGAGTAGGTGCAGGATTGAAGATAGTACACATCTTTTGACTTCCAAGCACTTTTAATTCCCTTCACTAGATAAGCCCTGCCGTCAGTAATGATGACCTTATAGCATAAATGAAATAGTTTCCTAGAAGCACATTCAATAATTCCTCATATTCAATACAAATATATTTCTTCAATCATACTTTGCCAAGTCAGGTTTGTAACTTAATTTGAAGAATATCTACCGATTGCCACACTAGAGAGTCTGGATTTGTTGTAGACAGTAACTAATATGCTACTGAATTTTGCACAGTATATGATATTACGGTAATATCAATACCATTCTAGAGACACCGGTATTATGTTAATAGACATTTGTCAGTGTTCCTTTAATTGCGTTTTTATAGACCTTATTTTAAAAGAAACATTTAATTGTTTCCTAAACAATTGTCATCACTTAAAATAAGGACATCACATGCGATGTATTAAGAATATGAACATGTGTTAGGGAAAGTACTAGACTGAGTTCTATCAGACAAAACTAGATACTTAACAGGTGTCTGAGAACAATGTAACTAAAGATTTAATGTCAGAGAATGCCCTTTACCTGGATAGGCAGCATTTCTAGGCTTTTCCTCTATTCATACCCCTCCGGAAATCAACAATAAACACCAAAAAAAAAAATATCATCCATAATGAGATAAATATCAGGAAGAAGCTTGATGACTGCTTGGAATTCATTCTGGCAAACTACAATAGCAGCATTCTGCAATAGATATGTGTTTGTTTCAGTCACTGGGGACATCAACTATAGGATCCACTGTAGTGAAGGTGTTCAGAAACTGACATGGAGACTCTTGTGGGCATGTGAAAGACCTTTGTACCTCCTCAGGCAGCTCTGTGGGGTGTGGGGGGTGTCGGGGTGTTCTACTCAGCCAGACTGATGCTGTGTAACCATCTGACCTCATTGCGACAGGAACAGCCTCGAGAGCGGCGGCATTACCTATCCTGGTCGTGATAAAGTCAATATCATATTTTTTTTTTTTGTTTTTTTTTTTTTGTTTTTCGAGACAGGGTTTCCCTGTAGTTTCTAGAGCCTGTCCTGGAACTAGCTCTTGTAGACCAGGCTGGCCTCGAACTCAGAGATCCGCCTGCCTCTGCCTCCCGAGTGCTGGGATTAAAGGCGTGCACCACCACCGCCCAGCTTCAATATCATATTTTAGTCTGCAGTGTCATACAGTAAACTCTATGCTGAAGGTGAAATGGCAAGATCTTCCCAAATATTAAAATTTTTCACTTGATTTGAAGGGTTAGTGAATTATTTTCTAGGTTGAAAAATCCTCCACATGTGAAGAAAATTTTGAAAAATGGTTACAACTTCCATGCTTTGGCTAAATATTTTCTCATTACAGTTTTAAATTTGAGTTAAGATTTGGAGGAAGAGCTAGACATAATACCTTGCCATTAATACGACATATAAGATATACTCTACTATAACCACACCTACTTTTTGAAAAAAAAATGCTGAAATGAATGGGCTTCAGAGTTAATCTATCAAATTATTTTCATTATAAATTATGCCTTAAGCTCTACTTCTAAGATTTCCAGGTGCAAGATATTGTGTTTTGTTCTCTCTGCATCTTGGTAACCACTGAGCAAACCATTACATGGTCACATAAATATGGGTATTCCCTATGACAGTGTAGTAATGATTAAGGGAACCTTGCTTGACACCTAAGAGGATCCAGTCACTTGTTTATACAGGATCTAAGTCATGGCTGCACCTGCCTCACCATTTGAAAACAAAGTATAAAGTGATTAGTGTGAATGCCTGCCAGAGTTAATTTAAGATGATAAACTGCTCTTCTTTCACCTGTCTGCAAGGGACTATATTTTAAGTCGATCTTCGTGTAAATTTCTGGAAATTTTTTATATATGTAACAATTCTTAACTTAGGAAATAAGAAATGTGTAAAGTGACCCCCAAAATGAGATAACTGGGGTTTTCACAGAAAAGCACATTTTATTTTAATGTTATGTAGATTTACTTAGATCAAGGTAAATTGTTTCGAGATGAGCTCATTGTTAGGAAAACTTTCCTGAGTCCTGATGTACTTGCCTTGTCCCGCTGTGGTGTTTGTCATGTGGGCATAACGCTTCAGAAAAGGACCTACCAGAGTTGCTCAGTTTCGCTCTAAACAGATTTGAAAGAAATGCCTAATTCCTCTGTGAAACTTTGTGTTTCGCCTGCTGTTTTAAATATGTTTCCAAGGTCTTATCTTTCCTTCCAGACTGTAAACTTTTTGTGGACAAGGATGTTTCTAGAAGAGCAGTGTTTATGCCAATCAGAGGGCCGGACATAGGATAATTCCTCATGGAAATAAATAGATCAAAGGAATGGATCTAAATTGTTGAGTGTTCCCCAGTATTTTATGATGTGGTCTGAGGCATAGTAGGATGATTATCTGACAAGTTTCAAACAATAAGATGGGAAACACCTTGAAGTCTTTAATCACTCAAAACTGATAATCTGTCTTGAAGGATTCATTTTAAATATCTCAGTCAAACATTCTATGCAAGTGCTGAGACATGCAGCAGGTAAACTCATTGATACATATCAATTAGTTTTGTTTTTTAAATAAAGTTATAAATGCTCTATTTAGGCTTCCTGGAAATATTGACAATCATTTTAATTACTAAAGGTGCTACTGATTTCCCTACACTGACCTTCATCCTGAATGCTCTTGTTGGCTGACTTTTTTTTTTAGGGATAGGGAGTGGTGCAATAAAATTAGATTATCTTTTTGTCTGAATTATGCAACTTGAGAAAGTCTGTATCTTTTTGTACTCTATTGTTACTGTATTTTAATTATTACTGCTCATATTGCAGGTCTGTGCTATTTATTAGAAATATAAATGCATATATATATATATTTCTACAGTATGTAAGAAAAAAACCTGTATTGCTTATTAAAATTAATGTTCATGTTGAATCTTTGAAAGGAAATCTGTAACTGCTTTTTAATCAAGAACCATTAAATGCTATGCTATTCTGTTCTGATCAAAACATGATGTCAAATTCCAGTCCATATGTAAGGGCACTCTTTTGTCTGGATGTATATAACTGATTATTGGCAATGGAACGATTAATGTCAACATGAAAAAATACAACCATTTCTAATGGCTGAAAAGAATGTGTACAGTTTGTTTATTCATGTGACTTGTTTGAATGGCTTCACAGAGAGTGAATAAATACTTCAAGAGGATATTATTGTCTGAGCCATGGAAACTCTTTCCCTTTGACTTGATTTTACAATGATTTTTATTTTTTGAACACTTTCCGAATAATAGCAAAGTTAAGAGGGAAAGAATAAGATGCTCCACATTCTACCGAGCCATACAGATTCCAATTCCCCTTTAGTATCAACCCCAACCAGAATGGTACCTATGTTAGCTAGTCTTCGCTAACATTTTTACCTAAAGCTCATAGTTTATGGGCAAGAGTTTATCCTCAGTGATGAATATTCCAGAATTTTGAGCAAAATAGCATGTGGATATATAATTTTGATGACATTTTTGTGGGAGACATAAACAAGCATTTCTTTACTTCAGTTAAGACACCACAACAAAGAAATTCTGCCCACATCTAGCTAGAAGGACCAATGAGTTGACCCTTGGCAGTTGATTAGAACATTTGTGAAGGGTTTCTTAAAGGAGTGTGGATGGAGGCTTGTTCATCACACATTTGTGAATTTAGAACATTTGGTGCATCTATTTCTCCTTTCCATTCTAATTTTTTTGGTTCTTTTAGATGGTACCATTATTCAGCTCACAAATTAAATAGTCCTTCCTTTTGGAAAACTGATTCTTTTGATGTAGCTCACCGTCTTTTAAGCCTGTTTGCTTTTCTTAATGTGAAATCCACTCTGTTGAAAATTAAGCTTCTTCCTCTTTCATTTGATTATCATTTACATGATGTGTCTTTATTTGCTCACTTATTTTTTTCTCATTTTTTTATTAAAAATTTCCATCACCTCTCCTTCTCCTCTCCCTTCCCTCCCCTCCCCTCCGCCCATACCCCCACTCACTCCCTCTCCAGGACAAAGAGCCAATAGGGTTCCCTACACTATGTTAAGTCCAAGGTCCTCCCAACTCCCCCCAGGTCCAGGAAGGTGAGCAACCAAATTGACAAGGCTCACACAGAGCCTGTCCTTGTCGTAGAGTCCAAGCCCATCGCCATTGTCCTTGACTTCTCAGTCAGCCTCCACTATCAGCCACATTCAGAAAGTTCAGTTTGGTCAGATGTTCCATCAGTCCCATTCCAACTGGACTTGGTGATCTCCTGTTAGTTCTGTCCCACCGTCTCAGTGGGTGAACGCACCCCTCACGGTTCTGACTTTCTTTCTCATGTTCTCCCTCCTTCTGTTCCTCATCAGGACCTTGGGAACTCAGTCTGGTGCTCCAATGTGGGGCTCTGTCTCTATCTCCATCCATCGCCAGGTGAGGGTTCTATGGTGATATACAAGAAATTCATCAGTATGGCTATAGGATCTGGCCTTTTCCGACTCCCTCTCCTCAGCTGCCCACGGAACTAGCTGGGGGCATCTCCCTGGATACCTGGGAACCTCTCTAGAGTCAAGTCTCTTGACAACCCTAAGATGGCTCCCTTAATTAAGATATATGCTTCCCTGCTGCCATATCTACCCTTCCTATATCCCAAGCATCCCATTCCCCCGAGCTCTCCCCATTCTCCCCTTCATGCTTTTCTCTCCCCATCTCCCCTTATCCCCATCCTTCCCTACCCCCAAGTTCCCAATTTTTGCCTGGCAATCTTGTCTACTTCCAATATCCAGGAGGATAACTGTATGTTTTTCTTTGGGTTCATCTTATCTTCTCAAGGATCACGAATTATAGGCTCGATGTCCTTTAATTATGGCTAGAAACCGATTATGAGTGAGTACATCCCATGTTCATCTTTTTGGGTCTGGGTTACCTCACTTAGAATAGTGTTTTCTATTTCCATCCATTTGCATGCAAAATTCAAGATGTCATTTTTTTTTATCACTGAGTAGTATTCTAATATGTATATATTCCACAGTTTCTTCATCCATTCTTCCACTGAAGGGCATCTAGGTTGTTTTTTATGAACTATAAAACGACATCTATTGGATACATATATTTTGTATTTTTTCTTTTAGTGTTGCCTGTCAACACTTCACTTTATGTACTGAGACGATTAGTACTCAAAGTGGTTACTAATGTAGTTTAAATCAATATTTGTTACTATTTCCTGCATGTGGGCTTTGAATTTTTTGTTTGTTTTCTGAGACAGGGCTTCTCTGTATAACATCATTGGCTATCCTGGAACTCACTTGGTAGACCAGGCTGGACTCGAACTCATAGCGATCCCCCTGCCTCTGTCTCTCAAGGGCTAGGATCAAAAGGCATACACCACCACTACCCAGCTGATGTTTTGCTGTTGCTTTTAAATTCCACTCTTTCCTGCCTTTGATTTTGATTTAAGTTGAGTATTCTATAGGATTGCATTTTGTCATCTTCTTATTTTTTGCGCAATAAGATACACTGATGTTATTATTATTTTCTACTATTATCTTTTAGGTAAATTAATAGCAGAGAATATGTTTCCACTTTGGGCTCATTCATTCCCATTCTTTGTTTTCTGTGAATCTGTTTCTAACCCACATCATTTTTCTTCTCCCTAAAAAGCTTTCTTTGCTCTAACATCTCTTTAAAGTAGAACATTTTTTTGCAACAAATTTTCTCAGATTTTGTTTCTGTTTAGTTTGTTGTCTTTTCTTTTAAAGCTTACTTGGAAAATATAGAATTTTAAATTGGTAATTTTTTAATAAACTAAGTCCTTCCCTTTATATTTAATGGTTGAGAAGTTAGATGTAGTTCTTTTCTATGTAAAATCCTTTACTCCTTTAGCTTCTAGACTCTAGCATCTTTTCTTTCACCTTCATTAGTTGGAAAGGAATATGCAAGTTGGAGCTTTCTCTGATATATGCTCTGCCCATATACTTCATGATTTCTCAGTCTGTGGCTCAGTATCTGATCATAAGTTGGAAAAGTGTATTTTTTCCTGATTCCTAATTTTCCTACTAGTACTTCTTTATGCAAATATTATACCTTTGTAGCTGTCACCCAGTGCTTACATACCATGTAATAGCTTGGTTCTCTTCAGTCATTATCTTTCTTCTCATTGCTCTTTAGTATTTGAAGTCTCTATGATGATATCCTAGAGATTAGTTTCTCAGTGCACTGAGATCTAGTGGATCAAGACCTGTCAAAGGAAGACACTCCTCACTTGTGTCATGAGAATTCTGATCTCTCACATTTCCTTTATATTCATGCAATTTTATCCCTCTGTTTACATTGCCCATCTGCTCATTCATGATGTTTATTCTCTAGGGCCTTTACATATTAGTCATAGTTGTTGAAAATTTTCCATTCTTGCCATTCTCATATTCTGGTATATCTTACAAGTCTGGTTGAATGCTTGCTATTCAAATTCTAAGGTATATTATTATTATTATTATTATTATTATTAATTATTTTTCTGTATTTTATTTTTTGTAAGGGTTATGGACTGTTTTGTTTGCTTTGATTTTAGTATTGAAGATTTCCTGTTTTTTGTTTGTTTTGAACATTTTATGGTTTTATGGTTTTTATTTGGTTTGGCTTTTTGGTAGCTTAGCATGATGTATAAAGAAAAGGAATTGTCATAAATGGCACTGTAGACAGGTATGGAAATGATTGTATAGCCCTCTCTTTAAGTCCCAGTGCTTTAAGGAACCCTGGATTTTTAACATGTAGTAAAAAGAGAGGGTTAGTTAAATATTATATGCCTGTTACTGTTCATTCCACATATAAGAAAAGCTTAGGGAAAACCATCATGCACCATGGAAAATAGTATTACTCTGCAGCACCATTGCACAAGAATCAACAACCATTTTCAAGTGCACGTCCTCTTGGTTTTCTATATACTGCTTGTCCATGTTCACATGGTAAGGGTTGACTGTAAGGCTCTCTGAGTCACATAAAGGTCTTTGGCTCAGATGCTAAGAGATGTGACTTTTTTATCAGCACTATAATTTCTTAAAATAGAAAACAAAAGGAAAATATTGCTGTAGAGAAATCAATGAACAAAAACAGTATTCTATCACGTACATTGCCACAGAAAACTGTGAACCAAACACTGTGTTCTCTCATGTACATTGTACCATGGCTCCTGATGTAGTTCACTTAAATCTCCACAGTCTCCAGCTTATTCCTCATCCCCAGTCTCTTATTTTCCCTTCCCAAGACTGTTTTATATTTAATCTTCCACTCCATTTCCTACTGCAACTTCTTGACCTTCACATTCTAGTGAGATTTACATCAAACTACTACTCGTTAGCAGATACCCAGTGAAGTCCCTAGTCTTTGAGGAAAATATTAAAATCCTGATCTGTATTAAAATTCTACATTATCTGTGGCTTTGTACTTTCTCAGACTTATTACTTGAGTCCTTTAATAATTTTAAATACATACTCAGATGGCTCTCTTCTTACTTTCATAAATCATACAATTCTTTTGCCTCATGCTACTCCATAAATGTCTAATCCCCTTTTCCCCATTTCTTGACCAGATGAATTACAACTAATGTCCACAGGATTTTTAACAGCTGCCTACTATTCTAATGCAATAATTATGAATTAAAATTCCATTAAGATAGAGGCTGGAATGGAATGCATGCTTCTAATTGCATACAAATTCATTTCTGAATGAAATTATCAGGCTGAGGGGATATACTATATTTGTTGAAATAGGAATAGAACATAGGCATACCAGAAGTAAAATTTTCTTCTAGATTAGGTACAGAGTGATAATATGCAAAATGCTGTAGGAAAATTTTGATATTTGCTCCCAGTCACGTGACCTTCCCCTGGTAAGATCTTGCCTCATATAAATTATCATAGATATCATAGGCAAGCTTTACATTATCGAATAATCTTCGTTTCCTAGCTAATCATGTCTTTGGATTTTAACTCTTTATATAGTTAAAGGATTTAATCATAACACTTAATTATAAGATGGTTGATAACAAGTCATTCATTTGAATATGAATTTTATTTTTATATACTGCAAAATCTTTAACAGTAAGCATCATACTTAGGTTCTTCTGTATTTGTCAGTAGTGAGCACACACTAGATGTCTGTGGATTTGTACAAATTCTGCATGTCCACAGGAACTTTTCATGTTGATAAATCTTTCATATTGACAATGCAGTGAGCTATATCTCCCTTTAACTAGTGGTAGGAGTTGACAAACCTCTTTAGATAATTCAGTTGCAGATACAGTTAATAAGTACAAGCTCCTCATTATCACTTGATGGAAAACACAGATGCAGGGTTCAAATTAAGTTCCTGGGATGGAGAGTTTTTATTATTCATATCAGAGTTTTCTGCAGTGGCTAAGATCTAAAGTTTTTTGATTTAACCTAGAAATTATCTGTCTGTTGTTTAGGGGTATGTACTCAGAAACCTAAGTCTATCATTTATAAGTCCTGGGATCCCCTCTAATTGGATAAACTTGGATCAAAGGCTCAGCTTTACAAATCAGGCCTTTGGATAGGCCATTGCTCAAGTGGAGACTAAGGTAGGTTGTGTTTGAAGAGCGTGACCTACGTGTGGAGGGAAGATGTTTTTCTAAGGGAGATGGAGAAGAACAAATGCTAGATAGGCAGAAAGGAAAAAAATCACTACTGTTTACATTCTTAAAATTGATAACATAAAATTACTGTTTCTCTTGACTGTGTTTCTGATCTGTTTTAATTGAACTAACTGGGCCCTCGTGAGATTAAAATGTAAAAATAGTCATTGTACAAAGTTTCTGTAAAAGGAATATCACAAAAATAGAGTTTGCCCATTACCCTAAATTGAAGACAATTTAGGCCCTTCTTGTTCTAAAGAGTAATTGAATATAAAGAAAAAAAGTATTTTCCATAATGAAGCCAAGCTTTCGTATGTCTTTTTTTTTCTTGCTTAATTACAAGAAAATCTATTTGAAGCAGTTGTTCACGTTTTCCTATGATTTTTTTTATCTTGCGTATTTAGCTGTAATTTTAAAATTAAGTCAACATGAATTTTTGGAGTTGTTAGATTTATATAATAATCAAACTTTAAATTCTGGAAATTGAGACTAATTTGAAAATTATATTGAAAATATACTGTTATGGTGCTAAGCACATGAATACTATTTTCAGAAAAACACATGACATAAAGAAGTAAAGAAGTAGGATCATATTTCTCTAAAATGATCATTGTTTTCTTGCCTTTATTTCATGAAAAACACTAACTAGGTAAAGACTATAGAAAATGTATTAAGCTATAGTTAGGAGAGGAAGCCATAACATAAAGGTATCACTAGATTCATGTATGCTTACCTATAATGTGTCATATGTTTCAAATTTCTTGGTAACTATTGCCCATTAAATTAATTCATTCACATGTGTTTGGTGCCATTTAATTCACATTAAGTTGGAAGGTTTTCTTTTTTTAACTTTTTATTGGTTCTGAAAAAGTTATGTAATGAGAAAAATAAAAGAATGACAGAAATCACTAAGACTATCAAGGCATTTCTGAAACATTTCAACAGCTCTTGGGATAGTCTCTGATGGCTCCAGTTTCTCTGAAGCATTTCAACAGCTATTGGGGTAGTCTCTGATAACTAAAGTTTCTACTTTCCCCACATGGACACACGTGCACCTACCCCCCCCCCCCCCACACACACACAATTAAAAATTTAAAAATAAACGTAAGAAATTAATTAACTTTTAAAAGTTGGGAAAAGGCCCACAATGATAAGAACACTCCACAAATTGGCCAGGTAGGGCAAGGATCCAAGGAGAAAAATTCTAGAGTGTCCCTACTGGTAGCTGTGAATGCGAGAAAAAGTTCTGGTTCCCGATTGTTGGTGCTGGTTTCTGTTGCTAGCTCTGGCTCCCGTTTGCTGGTCATCTCCTAAACGAACACCTTTGTTGAGAGGTGGTTGTTCTTTTTTTAAATATTTATTTATTGTGTATACACTAGTCTGTCTGTGTGTATGCCTGCAGGCCAGAAGAGGGCACCAGACCTCATTACAGATGGTTGTGAGCCACCATGTGGTTGCTGGGAATTGAACTCAGGACCTTCAGAAGAGCAGCCGGTGCTCTTAACCTCTGAGCCATCTCTCCAGCCCCAGGTGGTTGTTTTTTATGACTGACATTGAAAGGGGGGAGTTGGACTTTCAATAGCCACCCCCCACAGGACTGAAACAGCGTTCTCTCTCACCACACCCTCCCTCCAGTTTCCTGCCATAGACTTTTCAAATGCCTGCAGGCTCACATCTCAACAGTGTTCTTTTTAGTGCCCCCAGGCCCTGCTTCATGGGAGCTCCATGCTCCCTCTCTACCTCCCTCTTTTCTCCGCTACTTTGCTCCCTCGTAGGCCCCCCATCTCTGAGCCTGTAACACACGTCTTCTAAAATGCACCCTCTGTGGGGTGAGAAATTCAGTCTTGAATTCTTGAGACAAGATACCAAAAGTTGCTGGTTTGAAACAGCTATTGTGGGCCTCGAGTTTTCTGGGACGCTAGCTCCTCAAGCCAAGCTCATGAAGAATTAATAAAAGGTCCATCACTGCCAGAGACACCCCAAAGTCTCCATATTGTTATGGATAGCTTAGTAATGAAAGACACCTGCATCCAAGCTCCTGCATAATAAATACATAAATAAATAATATGGTATGGATCACTTTATCGTTATTTATTTTCCTTTGATTGAAAATCGCTTTTTTCTTATATAATATATTCTGATTATGGTTTTTCCCTACCTTTACACCTTCCAGTTTCTCTCTACCCTCTCTTCCATCCCGATCCACCTCTTTCTGCCTTTCATTAGAAATAAACAGGCTTCTAAAAGATAACTTAAATAGAATGATAAAATATAATAGGATAAAACAAAACTAACACATTGGAACAGAAACAAACATACAAACACAAGGAAATAAATCCCATGAAAAGTCACAGAAAACAGCAAGAACACAGAGCTTCATTCTTTCACACACTCAGAAATCCAATAAAAACAGTAACTAAAACTGAAAGCCATAATGTATGCAAAGAATCTGTAGGATGCAAATAAAAATAAAAAATAATTTTTTTAAAAAAGGAAAAGCCTTGACCTGACATTATAAGACAAGGAACATCCAAAGTCCCATTGAGTTTCATAAGCTGTTGGCTATCTATTGCTGGGCATACAGCCTACCTTGTAGAACTGTTGGTTCCTCAGTGAGACTTCCTTGGAGAAAAATAAATTTTCATTCCATGTTGTTATCAACTGAAGATAGCCTCTGGGCTAAGGATGGGGGCATGAGTCCCACTTTCCTTTCAGCTCTTGTACCCCCATCTGGGTAGACCCGTTCCAGGCCCTGTGCATGCTACCTCAGTATTTGTGAGTTCCATCCTGTTGATTTAGAGGGCTTTGCTTCTTTGGTATCCTCCTTTCCCATTGGCTCTCACTCTTTTTCTGTCTCTCTTCTGTGTGGTTGCTTGAGCCCTGGCACAGGTGTTTGATGGAGTCATTCTCTTTAGATCTGAGGGTTCCAAGATCCTTCAGCCTTTGTAGAATGTTTGACTGTAAATCTCTATATTTGTTCCCATTTGCTGAAGAAGAAAGTTTCTCTGATGATGGCTACGCAAGGTACTGATCTCTTAATAGCAGAATGTCATTAGGAATTATTTTATTGTTACTTTTAAATTAGTATTAATAATAGCAGTATTTGGTTTCATTCTGGGTCCCTGGGCTATATAATCTCAGGTTATTGGTCACCTAAGAAGTTTTGGATATGGGTTTCTTCTCATGGAGTGGGGCTCAAGTCAAATCAGATATTGCTTGGTTATTCTATTGCACAAGCATATCTTGCAGGTAGATCATAGTTGTAGATCAAAGCGTTTATGGCTGGGTTGCTCTTTACATTTTCCTCCCTTTTGAAGATGTGCAGAGCATCTTCCTATACCAAAGATGCTAGAAGATGAAAGCTCTGCATAGGCACCAGCTCTACCTCCCCATATTTCTTGAGTTATGTAGGTGTTGTCTTCATCAATGGCGCACTTTGCAGTCAGTTTGTGGAAAGCAACCTGTAGTTTTTGGGAACAGCCTGGGTTGTTTGGGCTTTTCCCATAGGACCCCTTTGGACAGCAACTTAATTAGATATAACCCAGCTCCCATCCCGTTATTGGAAAGCTTCCTTTGGTGGCAAGCAATGTCCAGCCACGGCTCTGTCACCACATTATTTGCAGATTTCATTTAGATTGTCTTCATATATGTATATATTTTATAAAGTTTCTACAATATTAGGTGATGATACTACTCCTCAAATGGTCCTTAATTTTATCTGTCTCTCTCCGTGTTCTCTCCCTTATCCTCCACTTCACTCCCCTTCCACACTTGATCCCCCAGTTCTAGGCACTGTCCCCCATCCCAACACAACCATCTGTTTATTTCCCTTCTCTGTCCACAGGCACCAGTCCCTTGCTCTGCAGTCTGTGATTCTATGAATAGTAACTTGGTTTTCTTGACTTAATACTAATAAACACAAAACTGAATACATACCACATTTGTTTTTCTGGGTCTGGGTTGCCTCACTCAGTTTGACTTTTTCTAGATCTATCCATTTATCTGGAAATTTTATGATTTTATTTTTTTAAAACACTTTATTACCTTCTACCCCCCAACAGCTGTGTAATGAGCATAATAAAAAAAATGCCTTTTAGACATGTGAAAATAGATGAGTTAGGAACAACACTATAGCCAAGGCTGTCCTTGATAACCAGAACCCAGTGATGCACTCACTCAAGACAACCAGACAGTCCTAGAAACCCCATGATGTCCATGGACAGTATACAAGCAGAGACCAGGAGCAATGCTCTGCCGCTGCACATGTGGAAAGACAACACCTTGATGTGTTCTATGGCTGGAGAGTCTCCCCCAGGATCCTGACCCTCAAATCAGAGACTTCTATAGAGACTGGACCCAACCTTCCACTAAGATACATCGCACAGGAGAGAAGCCTTGGGGAGACAGGCCTAAGGACAGTATTTAGAAATTTAGCGTGACTCTCATGTGATCACCAACCTCAGTGTAACAAAACGTAATGTTGGTACACTTAACTACAACAATGTCTACCTTCTGCGCTCAAACAGCTGTCAACAACTTCTCACATAAATATACTACCAAAATGTTTGTATTTTCAGTCAGTTTTTGTTCTCTGGATTTGGGGTAGACCCTGAGCTAAAGGATTCATGTCTTCCTCCCATTCTTCTCATGGCTCACAAAAGACTCACCTGATTTAACATTGGGGCAGAATACTTCCAGATTTTTACATAAGGGCGTCATTTGATAACCAGTTTAGGCCGCAAGTTTTATAAGGACACACTGTAGGTAAGCTATCTCTCTATACTTTGTGCGGTTGTGGATATCTGTAATAGTCTCTATCTGCTCTCTAGCTAGAAGGACAATTATATTGATCTTGGAAAATGACAGCAGTAGGTACTGTGCAGTCACAGTAGTTGGGTAGGTTCACAGTACGAGGCATGGTTTGTCTCCTGTTGAGCAGGACGGAAGTCAAATTAGGCAAATGGTGGTCTTCACTGTGATCTGAGTGGCACTACTGCACCACTGAGGTCACTGTGCTGGGCCTGTTTCTGGCTCGTTTACTGTTGTGCTGCATGAGTGTTACAGCTGAAGGGACTGTTGATTTCCTCCTTCGGAGTCCTGAACAATACCTCTGATACTTTGAGAGCTAGTCCTCAGTGAGAAAGCTCGCACCCGTGACTGCTGAGCTGTCTCTCCAGCCCCGCATCTCTGCTTTAATAATCCTACTAATGAGCCAGACATTAATAAGTTAGTGTCAAATACTAAATTCCTGCAGTCATCTCCACATAAGAACCTTCAGGGCGATCATTTATTCCTCAGGTAAGAAAACACCACTAAGTGACTTTCATTTTCAAGAAAGCATTTTTTCATAATGTAGAAATGGTGATTAAAAGTTTTTTTCGTCCTTCAGACTGGTCCCCATTTATGATCCAGATTGAAGCGAAAAAAAAATCTCAGGAATGAAGTTAAATAAAAAAAAAAAGATTATCTTATCTGATGAGTTTTTTAAGAATTACATCTGACATGAGACAACATATCAATGCTACAAAATGTTTAAGTGTGGGTCGTGAACAGATGTATGGCTTCAGGGACTTATTTTGCCAGTGACAATCAAGTCTCAGATTCAATTGTTTGTTTTCCACTCATATTTTGTGCTGTTGAAGTCCAGAGTGTCTCTGTTCCTCCGATCTGTTCCTCAGGTCCCAGGATTTTTACGTTTTTTTGTCTCTTTGTTGTGGTTTTGTATGTTTTGCTTGTTTTTAATTTTACTGGGAGCGCCACTGATGAAAATGACACCCACAATTCAGCAGCCACAAACTGTCAATCACGAACTGCCGATTGTATCTCAAGGAGGACTGGAAATTCATGCCTCCCTCTCACGGTGATCAATTCAGACTTGTGCTGGTTTGGTTCAGGCAACCAAAGCTGTAGTGAAACTGTCATGCCATGCCAAGAAGACATCTCTCTGTAGCATGTCAGCTCCTCTTCTGCATTTCCTATTCTTGTTGCTCGGCAGCGTTCTCAAGAATGTTGTATAAGTGACCTATATACGGCTGAGCTCTCCACCATCACTTATTGTTGAGACTTTGACAGGTTTTGAGCCTCTCCTTGAAGTTACAAGTAGCTTCTCTGGTTACAACTGAGAGCAGCATTGATCAACAAATGCAAGGGTATCAGAAAATAATTTAGAGTATGTCCATTCAGAATAAAACTATATTCTGCTCCAGATTTATAACCTGCCCACCCCAACCAACAGCTGATTATTGACCAAGCTTACCATATCTGGCATGGATAGTCTGGTTCAGGCTTTGATTCAGAGCAGAGCCCCTGTTTAGTAAATACTTGATTTGGTAAAGGAAAGAACAGATGAAATATGAAACACCTGTAATATTTCTGTTCAAAGTTGCAGTAATCACTTTTAAATGTTCAAAGCCAGGGGCTTTGACCCAAGCTGAGGCCTATAGGGATGTAAAACCCTTTTAAGACCACAGTTTTGATACAGATTATACAGTCTATTCCCTGAGCACACCATCATTCCTTACAAGGCAGACGCTCTTCCTACAAATAAGACGAGAAGAGGTCTTGCTTTATATCCAGTTGCATCAAAGATGCAACTCTTACCCAGTATGTATCTTTGGTGTTGCTTTCTTTCTCAGCCCAGTAATTTATTTTTTGTATGAAAATAATAATTTATAGCTATTCTATGTAATTTATGTCCTCATTTACTTTCTTTTCCTTATTTAAGTTTCACATTGTCAGAAAACAATAGTTGTCACATGTGTAAATACATTCATTGTTGTATTTATTATTTGTTCCTGTACCTACCACAGACTATGATAGTTATAATATGTGATAATTCAATTAATAAATATAATTTCTTTATAAATAGCATTGAACTCTCAATATAAAGAAAAGTTCCACACTAATTTTATGGGTCATAAGAGATGTTAATACACAGTATAAGGAACTAGTCTTTGAGAATGTGTCTAGCTGGAGCCAACGCTTCACAATTACACTTGATATCAACTCTTTCTGCTGCTTTCAAGGACATGCTAAACACTACTAGGTAAAACTCCAATTACAATGCAATAGCTGATTTTTCTTTAGTATTATATTCTATCCAGCAGCATGTTACTTAAGAAGTCGAAAGATGAGATGAAGCAATTTGAGAGGTGGCAGATCATGAATAACTCAACAATGCAACTCAACCTAGAATAAATATACACAGAAGGATCTCAGATTTCTAACAGTCATCGTAATCATACAAAAGATCTAATTATGAACTTACAATTACAATTTGGAAATGACTTCTCAGGAACCCATATATTGGTCTTCATCCGTGGGTGACACAAGCAAACAGAATATAATAGACAAACACTTGTATTCTGTATAGTCACTGTCACATGTCCCTCTTAGTACGCACATGGAATATTAATGTTTTGCCACCATAGGTTTTACATTTACCATTTGAATGCTTACTTCTAGTATAGATCATCCCTTTTAATTCTTGAATATATCAATTATATAGAAAAAAAGTGTTTTGATTCACTTCAGGTCCCACCAATGCTGCTCTTAACATTGTTCACATAACCTCCCTTAGTTAAATAAGCTAGTCATTCATGGTAAATTAAATAAGAGTACTTTATCATATATTAAAATCTTTTAAAATTTATTTTTTGTAAGTTTCATGTACATATGAAATATAGATTGATAATGTTCATTCCCCTATTACCCTGTCTCATTGAACCCCTTTTTCTTTCTAAGATCCTTTCCCACTTTTTTGGTGTGAGATATGTTGACTGAGGTTGTCTGTCCTGCCTGGTCCTACAGCCATTAAGTCCCAGAGAATCACACAGAGGTCTAAATTAATTATAAACTGATTGGCCCATTAGCTCAGGCTTCTTATTAGCTAATTCTTATAACTTACATTAGCTCATAATTCTTGTCTATGTTAGCCACGTGGCTTGGCACCTTTTTCAGTAAGGCAGTCACATCCTGCTTCCTCTGAGGCTGGGTCATGAGTACAGACTGAAACTTCCCTCTTCCAAGAATTCTTGTTGCCCCACCTCTTCTGCCTCCTTGGTCACCCTGCCTAGACTTTTTGCCTGGCTACTGGCCAATCAGCGTTTATTAAACAAGTGCAAGAAACAAATCTTTACAGGGTAAAACCATTGACTCACAGCATGAGAGTATGTATTGGGTGGGTGTGAGTGTGAGTTGATGAGTTTGATTAACAAAGGTTGACACAGTAAGTATGAGTAGAAGGTTACTTCCGTGAGTACGGGCGCCAACACTGAAGAAAATTCTCCCCCTTAATGGTTAACATTGAGGAGCTCCTCAGAAATGGGTAGAGTCTAAGGAAGCCCTCTTCCATCCATGATCAAATATTGACAGGCTCAGTCTTGTGACAATCATGTGTAGGTACCCATTAGGGTTGTCATTTCATGAGAGTAAGAATCATGTCACATTTTAAAGGATACCATTTCACAGCACTCTTCCCTATCCTTTATTTCCTTTGCTCCATCTTAGTAATGTTCAAGAGGTTAAATTTCTTTATTCTTTTACTTCCACAACAATCTCTTGGGATAAATATCGTATTAAAAATTACTCCTGTATTTAGTGAGTCCCTCTTATGTGCTAGGCATTCTTATTAGAGTGATATTGTTATTAATAAGAGATACTTCTTTCTCTCAGGAGATGAACCACTAAACAGAAGAGACAGGAAATGTATATGACAAGTTTTACTTAATCATCTAGTTTTGTCCATTCATAATCTACACTCACCTGTCAGGATATTTGCTGTTGATTGGGTGTTTACAAAAGAAAATAAGGCCAGCCAGTGGTGGCACATGCCTTTAATCCCAGCACTCGGGAGGCAGAGGCAGTTGGATCTCCATGAGTTTGAGGCTAGCCTGGTCTACAGAGTGAGTTCCAGGAAAGGCACCAAAAACTCCAGAGAAACCCTGTCTCAAAAATTAAAAAAAAAGAAAAGAAAGAAAGAAAGAAAGAAAATAAGAAGGAAGGAGATGGCATGAAGTATCCTTCAACCCTACAGTGGTCAAAGACAGAGTCATGAAGTCAGAATTTTAAATGAAATACAGAGACAACAATAAGAGGAGGCCAATGTCATAGTGGAGATGTAGATGAAATGTTACATGCTTTTCAGAGAAGAAAGGACATATTGCTATCTTGGGGTTCAGAAAGGTTTGTGGTGTAACATAAAAAAGTGTTCTAGAGAAGAAGAAATAGCAAGAGCTTGGTAATGCGAAGGTTTCACCATGTCTGTAGGGAAGATGTCTTTTGCCACATGGAGCTGAAGGCATAGGAACTACAAACAGACAAAATAATATGAGATGCAAGAATCTTTGAATAATGAGATCCATCAGCATAAATGGGATGAATTATGGTTTTCCTCAGAATAATAAATTAGTGGATAACTCAGAGTGGAGAGTTTGACTTAGGGAGATAAATTAGAAGAGGTTATAAATGTTGCTCATGCAAGATCCAAGGGTTTTAAGTGACACATTGATGTTAATGTGAATGTGCTTTGCTTCAGCTTCCATTTAAAGAATGATTTGGGATGCAGCTCTCGTTGGTATAAAAAACAGAATCTCAATTTGTGTCCAAAACTCAGTGGATATCCATGAGATCTCACCATATACTGCAGTGCCTGATAGTAGCCAAATGTTATATTAATACTTATTTCATTAGTAAGTTCTCCCACAGCTTTGGCCTGGTATAAAACAATGTAAGGGAAGAAAGTTTTATTTTGAATAGAAACCATGGGAGCTGCTCACACTGCCTCCACTGCAAGAAAATACAAAGAGAGAAATAATTTGCATTTGACACACTTTTTTCTAGAAACTCATTCCATGGAATGGTGAAACCACATTCAAGGTGAGTATTCCCACCTCAGTTAAATGTATTTAGAGATACACATATACACATATACATGCATCCATACACATATGCACATATACAAACACACATAAACACACACAAAACACAGGGAGAGGGGGGAGGAAGAGGAGAGAGAGAGAGAGAGAGAGAGAGAGAGAGAGAGAGAGAGAGAGAGAGAGAGAGGGAGAGGGAGAGGGAGAGGGAGAGGGAGAGAGAGAGGGAGATTTGTCTTAGGTCAGTGTAACTCTTTTCTAGTTTGCAATCAAAAATTATCATCCCCACATCTTTTGACAACTTGACATCAAAGACTTCACTTAAATAAAACCATCTTGCCCCTGACTCCTAAAATTTCATAATGCAAAATTTATTTAGTCCTTCTTGAAAGGTCTCTGCCATCTTTAATAGTCCCAGTACTGTTCTAAAGTCCAAAGTTTATCATAAGACAAAAGTCCATCTCTTAGCTGGGAATAAGTATATAAAACTTAAAGTTACATACTTCCAGTTACAATGGTACCAAATAAGCATTCTCATTCTTAAAGTGAAAGAAGGGAGGATGACAAGGGAAATATAAAAAATAACAAATCCCAAGCAAGCAAACATCAAACCTTCTATCAGCTCCGTACCTGACACTGGGAGTCATGGACTCTAAGAGCTTTCAGTAGGCCTGCTTCTCCAGCTTTGCTATGGAAAGTGCACATAGACTCTTCATTTCTTGAGTGTTTAATCCATGTTCCCATGGTCTGGCATCTCCAAAATCCTGCAGTCACCCTTACAACTTATGCTTTGCTCTCCCAACTTCATACAAAATCCTCTCAAGGTCTTTTTTGGGGGAACCTAACCCTGCCACCAATTGCCTTGCTTCAATAATTTTTTAGAAGCCTTTACTGAGCTCTTTACTTTTGTATTGTTCATACCTGAAAAACCAGTATTGCTTGGGTAAAACTTCCAGATTCTGCTACCAACTCATCATGTGCCTGGCCTCCTTTAATCACAACTTCAGCAGTTTTTGAATCCCTTTGAGTGTGATCCTGGGAATACACTTTCCCAGGTATCTATTTTGGAGCAGACAATCCATTCAGCGTCATTCTGCGTTGAGGCTTTCAATGTATGCGGTATTATCCTTGGAGGACTGCCTTGTCCCAGTTTAGAGGTTACTAGTACATTGGAGTCATGTAAAAGTGAGGTGAAACAAATGCCTTTGTGGCCTACAACCCATCCTCTTCCCATCCTTAAGTTAAGATTGTAATAATCACTCTGTGTGCAGCAAATCTAACCTCCTTGAACTTTACACCCAGAACTTCCTGTCTAATACTTTTGCTTGTAGGCGTAGAAGGCCATTCAGCTTATATCGCAGTTACTTGTAGAGGGGTTTGCATTAGATGGGGAATATCCCACTTACCTTCTGTTCATATACGATTCTGCATCACTCTACGTGCTCATCAAGGTTGGGTCGAGTCCCCATCTTTTACCAGCAACCCTGACATCACTTTTTACTGATAGGATGGCTACTCCTAAATATCAGTTTGATTGAATTGTGAGGCATGTAGGAAGTGAGTAAAGCATACTTCCTAGTGCATCAACAAGGACGCTGCAGAGAGAACTGAGCAAGGTGGGAAGCATGGTAGCTCCATTCAACAGGGCAAGGGCTGGCTGGAATAAAAGGGGGAAATGAAGAAGTTAGCCAGCACAGGCATTATTTATTTCATTCCATTGTGCTCTTCTGCCAGAACAGTTTGCCTTTCAACAGGCAAGAAACACTGGAGAAGCCAGCATGGAATAAACTCTCTAAGATCTTGAACCAAAATAAATCCTTTCTCCTTTAATATTCTTGTTCACATATATATATGCATATATGCGTATATATATGATCTCATATATATACACAAACACACACATATGTATTTGTTCTCATATATATATATATATATATATATATATATATATATATTTACAACAAGGAACATTTGACTAAATTCCACTTTGGAAAATAAGAATATAATATATATATATATATATGATGAATTCACATAACGTGAATGTCTTGGGACAAAGAAAGACAAAGAAAATCTATGCCCAGTTATTCAACAGCAATCAAAGTTTTTACATAATGTAGGTTGGACCGTCAGGAAGAGGTTTAGTGCTGAATAAGAGTCCATCTGTTGTTTCTGCTGTGATGTTTATTATGGCATCTTCCATCGCTGTGCTCTGTGAACCAAATTAAAATGAACTGAACAAAACAACTGTATGAGTCATTCAGCTCCTCAGGGTTTTTGTAAAAGCAAGCCCTTAATACTTGTTTCTCATCTATAAAGTATATATATTCATCATAGAAAATATGGGTATTACAAAAGTATATAGAAAAATTACTGTAAATCTATTATTACTACCAGGTATATAGTATCTGATTAAAGATTCACTCTATAAAATTGATTGTATTTTGCTAATATAATGACTATCTTCATGCCAGCAAATATACAAAGAATAAACCCTAAACTCCAGACTTTATATGAAGCGCCAATAAGCTTTTCTCCTGCCTCATCATTCACTGTTTAATGACTGTGAGGAGCCCTCAGCTTTCAAATGTATAACCACAAAATAGACTGTAAATATGGCATAGATTTACTGACCTAACCTTAGACAAACAGGATTTTAAAAGGTATATTGGTTCATTACAATGACAGTGCAAAATATAATACAGCTCATGGGAGAAATGTTAAAAACTTATTTTGCTCTTCAGAACAATGCCAAATTTCTTTCTAAAGCGTTGGGATGCATCACTCTCTACCAACTAGAATTAAACAAAATCACACGCTCTCACCTGTCCTAGCTGTATTTTATTTAGTATTTTGTAATAGAGTGTGAGCTCTGTATTGATAGCAGCCCCACATTAAGAAGACACTTGTGCAGGATATTTAACAGTGCGTTCCTGTCCCTTACCAAGCAGGTCCTGGTACATAAAGACAGTGAACCCTGGTGAGAATATCACCAGGACCTCTCTAGCCCTGAGTTAAAGATGAGGCTCTGCGGCTAATTAAACAGTTACTGGTCCATTTCTTCAAGTCTATAATCTCGGTTTGGAATGCAGAAATCTGTTTAAAGAAGTGTGACCCTCAGAAGTGTGATAATTTAATAAATATGAACTGAAACTTTAAAAAAAAAAACTGATCATAATACTGTTTATTCCCTTGAGTCAAACTCAGTCTTTCCCTCATGAGTAAAATGCTGTCCTCATTATTGCTTTTTTTTCCTCCAGATGGCTTGCTAATTCAAAATCCCTGAAGTGATAGGTGTTTTATTATAGACAACCCACTTGGGTGGAAAAAGTAAGACCACAGCTTTTCACAACCTTCACGATGAAGTTAATGAGTTCGTATCAACTTTAATGAAACTTATCTCACTTATTCAGATGTACAGAATTAGACTTGCGGAGGAACGATATGGATTTCAAGTTCCAAGAAATATTTGGAGGAAATCTTTGACCCAAAAGTATAGACCTAAAGTTAAAGATACAATACTTCTCTCCATTAGTGTGGCATACATGGAGTACTCCCGACTCAGAGCTCATGTAAATCCATTGCCAGGATTCCTGTTTGTATGCTTTGAGCCTCTCACTTCTCCAAATCCCAGTTCAGTATGGTGATGAGGGTGAAAATCCATCCACATCCCTCTATGTTATCTATTATAACTTTTTAAGACCCATCATCCAAGCTCATTCACGTCATCCACGCCATACCTTGCTTGTATTCTTCTACAGAAACTTTATATTTCTGCAAAGATGAGTCAATTCACAGTCAATTCATTTTATTTCAGACCTTTGTTGTATTCTAATTCTTGGTTTTAGGGGGTTTGGGCTGTGTTTACTTGGCCCCACTCAATTGATCCGAATATCAAGACGGTAGGGATGTGTAGTTAAGCAGAGTTTGTGGTAGACAAGAGGCAGAGTTTGAATCAGTCATGGCCAAGACAATCCCATGGGTTCACTCCAATTGGCCTACTTTCATTTTACAAGGCTCCCAGAACGGTTCCACAAGCTATAGCCCAGGTTCCCATCACATATTTATTTGTAAGGGCATTTCATATCCAATCCACAATATTCCACGTACTTGTATTTGTTACTCTCCAAAGCCTTTTGCCAAAGGTCACATCTCCTGCTCGGCCTCATTCAACCCTTATTCTAAGTTATCCATGCCTCTTTTGAATTCTCACAAATTTATTTCATGTAATAGTCACCATCATCAAGGACTGATATGTATATAAGAAATAGGAAATCATAAGGACTATACTGTGCTATGAAATACTGTTTTATGATATAGAATAATTGGTGAGTTAACCTTACTGGATGGCCATGGATGGTCTCTCTCCCACTTAGTGATATGTAGCATCATCAGGCATCCATGCATGGAATCCCTATAAGAACAGGGACTAGAATGGGGCAAACGAAGGATTGCAATCACCAAATCTGTGTTTTAAACAAGGAATTTTTATTATTGCCTTTTCTCGCCTGAAAGAAAGCAGTAAACTGGAGGAACAAGATTGAAAGGGGTGGAGAGAAGTTAAGAATCCTGTATTACTCCGAGCTGTGTTAGGATATTAGACACTTGTGCCAACAGGTCAAGTAAGGAGTTCCCGATGAACTGAGGTCCTTGAAAGAAGCCTCAGGCTGGAAGCGCAACTTAAAACCAACTTAGTTCACAAAATGAATACATTGACTCCATCTATAGGTTAGAAACTTGCTTAGAAAGGATGCCACCCTGTTTATAACTCCCTTAGCTGCATAGTCTGTAGACAGCTGGGGTAAGAGGTATTTCTTGCCTGATGATAATCAGAGGCTCTTCTTTCAAACTCCATGGTGGGAATGAAGAAAGAGACTTTCCAGTTAGCAATTATTCAGAGCCCACATGGCTTCAGAAGAGGCATTGTTGACACAAATTCAAATAGTTCTTCTTAGAGTCTTTTAAACTGCTAGATGATTCTTTTTATTTAAACTATTGGGACTTTTTCTTGCAAGAATAAATAGGATTTTCGCTGGAAGAATAATCAGTATTATCAAACCTAGTGTACCACTGAAATATGGCCCATAACTGAAGCCTCATCGACCCTGCCTTCTGAGCTCACAGACTTTCCTCTCCTCTCTGTCCCTCCTTCATCCTTTCTTCTTTCTTTTTTCTCCTTTCTCTGTCTCTCATCTTTGTTTCTCTGTGTGTTTAGTCTCTCACTTCTCTCTCTCCTCTCCATTCTTCATTCCCCCATCCAGTTCTTTCTGCCCCTTTGTTTCTGTTTAAAAAGAATTAATTCTGAGCTCATCTAGAGGAAATTGCTTTTATGGTCTCTGTTCACTATTGAGACTATAAATTTATTAATTCTGCTAGTTTTACTTTTCCTAGGTAATTACATTGTTTATTATTCTTCAGTCACTCACTTATTTATTTGCAAACATCTCTAAATGCAAGCCAGACTGGGTTGAAAATAACTCCATGAGCTCCTTAGTCTCTATTTCATTTTTGTTTGTCTTGTTGCTGCCATTTCTTAAAGAATTAATGACTTCACCCCCTCCTCAAGAATTACAAGGAAAAACATGAACCATGGGATATATTCGGAAACACCAGTCCCATAAATTGTATTAGTTGATTTCACTTACTTGAAGAGTAAAAGTATATATTTTAGATGCACCATAACTCATAAAACTTTTCAGTTAAGGTTCAAAAAGATCAGTATTCAATAAATTTCAGGGGAGAGCACAAATATAAAATAGATTAGAAGAGAGTACAGTTGATATATTTTAGGTCCTAATCATATTGTCACCAGAGATACATATGCTTATTAATTAATGGCTGTCAATCTAACTTAAGGCAAGAGAGTAAACTGTGGCACTCATCTTGAATACAGAGATTAGTGGGCTAGTTAGAGTCCTCCTCAAACCTGAGACAAACATCTGGTGCAGCTCTAACTGATGCTGTGCAGCTGAACCATTGGTTTTTTATGTCTCTTCTGAACCTTATGTAAAGTGATGCAAACACTGCACTCCTGGTAACTCTTGAGTTCATTGTGCCAGGCCACGAGAACAGAGACAATCTAACTCAGCATTGTGTGTTGTGGGATTTGATGTTGTTTTGGCTGGAGAATTGTCACAGTCATTTCCTGTGATAGCCTAATGTAGATAGCCCTTCTGTCTACGTGTTGCTTTTATTGGTTAATGAATAAATGTTTTGACCAGTGGCTTAGAGATAGAAACTAGGTGGGAAAACTAAAACTGAATGCTGGGAGAAAGAAGGCAGAGTCAGAAGATGCCATGGAACCAACCAAAGGAGAACGATGCAAGATGCCAGCTGGAACCTTGCTGGCAGACCAAAACCTCGTGGTAAAATATAAAATAATAAAAATCAGTTGATTTAAGATGTAAGAGTTATCCAGAAATACACTTAAGCTATTGGCTAAACAATATTCAAATATATAGTTTCTGTGTGATTATTTCGGGAGTCTGTGCAGCTGGGAAACAAACAAGCAGACTCCTACAATAGCCTTGTAACCTTGAACCCCACATTTCTGTTTGTTGTGGGACTTGATGCTGTTTTGACTGGAGAATAGTCACAGTTATGTCTTCTGATACCCTGTAACCTTGTATTTCACATTTCTGTGCTTCCGTTCCCTTCTGAGAAGACAAATTTAATTTTACTAGCAGCACAGGTAGAGATGGCCAATCTTGTTCTCTTTAGATTTCCTGTCATTTCCTGCCAAAGCCTTCCAACCCTATCACATGTTTCCATATATGAACTACTGATGAGAACCTGGCCCAAGGGATATGGAGAAGTTGGTTTCTCCCCTGTTTAAAACTAAAAGGACTGTTAGATTTCTTGCTTTCTTGAAAGATGAGCTGGTATGTAGCTTACTTCAGGAAATTACTCTTGTCATTTCATAAGACAAATATGATATGAGTCTCAATGAAATAACTGCCTTGTCCAATAGAATATCCTAGTATTAAAAGTAGGTTCTAATTAAATCAAGTCTTTAAATGATTTTAGTTTGTGTTATTTACTTCATGAAAATGTATTGACAATGTCTGACTCAACCATTAATGCCCTTTTCTATGACAATATCAATAAAACCAAAATAATAGACAGAACGTTAAATGATACTCAAAAAATGTTTTTTTTCACAGTGACATAATTCAATTCACATTAAAAAAAAAATAAGATCAAGTGAATTGGTGACATATGCTTGAAAGTTCCAGAGTTCTTAGAAGGCAGAAGAATGACAAACTCAAGGGTGGTCTAGGATACATGGGGAGTTTAAGGATAGCATGTGTAATACAATGACACCTAATGTCAATAATGATGGTCTGGGTTTGCAGTGTTAGCAGTGTTAGTTACACAAACACACACACATACACACACACACACACACACACACACAACACGTCCCATCAGAACACATTCCCATACAGAAATACAAATATATTTGAAATAAAAAATAATGATTTTTTTAACTAGGAAATGTATGCTTGGTTTTGTTTCATAGAAATAGTGAGCTAACACAACTCATTTTCAACAAAAACGAGATAGTATATCTATTTCCTTTTGAATATCCATCCATTCATCTGTCCATCCATCCATCTATCTGTTGAGAGGCATTCTAGGGTTCAAGAATGGAAATTAGAAGACAATCTGAAGCCGGGTGGTGGTGGCGCATGCCTTTAATCCCAGCACTCAGGAGGCAGAGGCAGGCGGATCTCTGAGTTCGAGGCCAGCCTGGTCTACAAGAGCTAGTTCCAGGACAGGCTCTAAAGCTACAGGGAAACCTTGTCTCAAAAAACACAAACAAACAAAAAGAAGACAATCTGAGTTGATTCTTGTCCGC
This sequence comes from Arvicola amphibius, assembly GCF_903992535.2. Classification (NCBI taxonomy): domain Eukaryota; kingdom Metazoa; phylum Chordata; class Mammalia; order Rodentia; family Cricetidae; genus Arvicola; species Arvicola amphibius. The sequence goes on from NC_052063.2 coordinate 34,820,608, forward strand.
TTACAACATGGGTCCTGGGGACAGAACTCATGATGTCAGGTTTGGCATTAAGCACCTTCACCTACTGGTCATCTCACAATGTTCCCTCCCACAACTTAGGTTCCATTTTTGAAATGAGACCATTTCTACCGTCATGTTTGTAGTTGTCTTGAAGAATCAATTTTCTGAACTGTAGAAGTTTAGAAAACCACAGAAAACTGTCAAGTGTTTTGTTTTGTTTTGTTGAGTGGCAAATAACTCCCCTTCTACATCAATAGAGAAATTGCATTTGAAAATTTCCTCTGTCTCACATTGGGCTTTGGATTTGTTAATTCACAACATTCTTCCTCTTATTCCCAGTCTAGATCATATAGTGAGGAGAACCTAAGGAAGGGTCATTACTCTACAACACTTGGCAGTGGAAGCACTGTCACCATTTGAAACACTGTTCATAAATATCACTTGCTCCATAATCCAAGACCCTTGGAAGCCTGGACACAGTCTGACTTCCTTTCCATAAGTGTGTGCAGCTAACTCCTGCCATTGCAGTGTGCAGTGATCAGTGTTTCTGCAGCTATTATTCAACTGCACAAATGCTGCAATTTCCCTTCAGCCAGCACTAACCACTAGCATTGTGTCCTCTGTTTACTTACAAGATTTCTGAATGCATCAGGGAATCTATAGACCTTCCAGGATTTCAGGAGGCTTTTACCCAAACATGTCCGAGTCATCAGCCATTGTATAGTTAAACCAATCCACTTTGAAACATCATCTAGAATTGCTTTTGTTCCAACTTCTATTTCCTGGAATTATTGACTGCTGGCCTATTTCTTTTGATTTTTAAGAAATGCTTTCTCTGTATATCTCTGGCTGCCCTGGAACTCACTCAGTATACCAGGTTGTCCATGAACTCAGAAATCCACCTGCCTCTGTGTAAGTGGAGACTTTGCTTATGTTGCCTGGCTGCCGAGACCTGAATAATCACACAAAATCTATATTAATTACAGTTTGGCCAATGGCTCAAGCATATTTCTATATAACCCATTTCTATTAATGTTTGTATCACCATGAGGCTGTACCCTACCAGTAAGGTTCTGGTGTTTTTCATCTTTGGCAGCTACATGGCTTTGTCTTGACTTTGCCTACTATGTCTCTGTCTCTTCTCTCTCTCTTGCTCTCTCTGTCTCTCTCTGTCTCTCTGTCTGTCTGTCTGTCTGTCTGTCTCTCTCTCTCTCTCTCTCTCTCTCTCTCTCTCTGTGTGTGTGTGTGTGTGTGTGTGTGTGTGTGTGTGTGTGTGTGTATGTGTGTTTGTTGGGATTTCCCACCTGGTTTTATTCTGCCCTGTCAAATGTCTAAGCAGCTTCTTTATTAACCAACGGTAATAAAAGATATTCACAGCATACAGAGGAAATCCCACATCATCTATGCCTCCCAAGTGGGTGCTGGGATTAAAGGTGTGTGGCACTATCACCTGGCTAATATTTCTTTTTGAAAGATATCACTGTGGGATTGACATGCATTTACTAGGCAGGAGAGACCTTTCACCTAGACAACTGTTAAAGGGACACAGTCAGTAGTGAAGCCCAAACATGGCTCACCAAGATAAAGGTGTATTTACAAAATCCAAATAATAGAAGGGATAATTTAAGTTAAGGAAAGGTGGTAAGAAATAAAGCAAGCTATGGCTGGGCATTCACATGAAAGAGTAAGACTCTGTGTGATTAATTTGGGATCTGGGTGGCAGGCACCCAAAGAACAAAGAGTAAAGAGCAAAGAGTTAAAGGTTAAAAAAAATAATAAATCCAAAACCACATTCACCATCCTGGAGAGAGACTCTGTTGTTGTTCAGTTTATCATCTACAGCCTATTCAGGAGATGAGATTCACTATCAATATGTCATCTTATTTACTGTGGAAAAGCAAGACCTTTTCATTCCTTCCACCACACCTTGGTGAGCATTTTTCTCCAATTTGCATGCTGGCATTATTAGTTGTATTCTTCTGCGCATGAAGTATATCTGCTAAATTAATGACTTCTAAGGCCTCTCAAAGCTAGGATTTATTCCCATTAGTTTTGGGAGTATGGTGACTGTTGAAAATGCTAACACTTTATTAAATGTCTGAGATCTCGATGCATTTGCAGGTTGTTTTGTCATAGTGTTGAATTGCCAAGGCACATGAAAAGACGTCAATAAATAAGTGCCATCCTAAAGCTGATTTTCGGTTTCCTGATGTATTGCAGCAAAATGATGCTAAGATTTTCATTATTTTTATTTATTTTTAATAGATTTTATTTTAAATTACCACATAATAATTATGCATATTTATGGGGTACAGTGTGACAATTCAGTACAATGTTCATTAAGTAACCAGATCTGGTTTATTGGCATCTGTCGCCTCAGAAGTATGCAATTTCCTTGTGTAAGGAATGGTAAAGGTCCTAAGTACTTAGAAAGGTTTAATTTTTGTCTGCTGATTATCTTACTGGAGGTCAGCAGAAGCCATCCTCCCATGAAACCTCAGCGACCCTCTTCTGTCCCTCCATACCCAAGATTTTTCCTGCTCTGATTGTGACTACTTAGATCCCCTTTTCTTTGAGACCGACTCTATCTGCTACACATGAAAGCATATGGCTAGTCGTCCTTCGATGTCTGAGATTTCACTTAATGTCATGATACCAAGTTCCCTTCATGATACTACCAATGGCAGAATTGCCTTCTCTTCAGTAACTGTCTTTGATGGTTTTATACATGTATTCAATGCATACTGGGTTTTTTTTTCTGTTTCTACCCTCGCATAACTCCTTCCTGTTGCGGGAGCTCCTTCTGCTCCTTCAGCCAATAGCCGCTGAGATACCCGCCCATTGGGGCGTGGTCTCTCTTTTTAAAAATGCGGCCACTTCCCTCCGCTCGCTCTCTGGCTTCCGGCTCCCCTTCGGACGACTAGGCTCCCTTCCTGATTGCGCAGAGGGCTGTTGTCTGGGACGGTGATCTGTAAGTTTTTTCCCCTTTAAATAAATAACCATTCTATTAATCATAATTCCAAACTGGTGTGGGATTGTTTGTGATTTAACGCCATCATCTGGCGCCCAACGTTTGGTTTTAGGACCCCTCCTTTCCCCGCTCGGCTGCCTGCCGCCAGCGAGGCTTGGCGCGAGCCCTCCCCTCCCTCAGCGGAGGCCTGTGCCTTGTGCGTGGAGTCAGCGTTTAATGTAAATTCACACAGTGGCTTTTCTTGCTGAAATTCTTTATATTTTCTCTTTACACGCCTCAGATTGACTCCAAGAACCCACGCACCCTATCGTTTGCCTCCCCACGTGGATTTAAACTCCACTGGCCCGCACAGTCTCTGCCCACCTGGCCTACTCTTTCTGAGACGCTTTTAAATCTCCCTTGCAAGTGCAGCGCTTGGGGTGGCGCAAACCAGTTTGCAGGCGTTGCCGAAAAACTGCAACCCCTCAGGGCGACTCTGCACGTGGAGGCCATACCAGCTGCGGCTTCCAGGTTTGCTCTTCTTTTCCCTTGGATTCTGGGTTTCTAGTTCTGTGTGTGAATTGATTTAATTCCATTTTCTTTGTTGAGCAACTCGCATTTCCCAGTTTTTAACAAGATACTAAGGCGGCACTGAACAGGACCCGTTTTAGTCAAACTTGCAGCGGTTCTCTAGTCGCGACTCTGCAACAGCACCACCGGCTGGATAATAGGGTCATATGGGCAGGTTTTCGTTCCATCCAAACGCAAATTTACTGTTTTGTTTATTAATACATTGGACATATCATGCAAGGTTATATGATTATGGGGATACCTTATTTGCTTGGTTACTAGTTTGCAGTTTTATTTTTTCCATGATTCTATCATTAAGGAAGAATAAGGCACCTCGTAAGAACCATACAATCTCTACGGACTAATAATGACCAACTAGTAGGAAAGGATTAAAAATTATTGAAAATCAGAGGTTATCTGAACAAGTGGATACTATGATAGACAAAATTGACTCCATATCCAAGGGTACTAGGAAGTTAGCCTACCTGAAGGGTTCAGGCTGTTTGCAATTTGATGTGTTCAGGACGTTATCACAAAGTTTTGATAAGGTAACAGACAGAATGTACCTCCAAGATGGGAATCTACATGATATAACAAGAAAAGTTAAAGAGGACATTATCTTTGAAGGAAAAAATTAAAACTTTGGAAACACAAGTACAGAATAGAGACCAAAAATTTGATACCTTAGTGAAATCACTAGAAACACATACGGTCAGGAGATTCAGGATTTAAGAGAGATGATGATAAAAAGATTTGAAAAGATTTGAGGAACTTATTGGAGCTGGTGAACAGAGTAAGGAGCACAAGGACAGGCTACAATGCCACCACCAGCTATAAAACTGGCTTACCCAGGGGTTTTAGGCGACATACCCTGTAATTACTTCTGACAAAGCATCAACTTCCAAGGCTCAAAGGGAGTCAAAGATGCTAGATGGAAGCCAATAGAACTGAATGATCTAAAAAGAAATTAAGCAGGCTGTTGTTAATTATGGCTTGCATTCTGCATTTGTTAAGGAAATGATAAGACTTGGGCCTCTAATGTCAGAGCTACCCCCCCATGATTTCTCTCAGTTAGTGTCTGCAGTTTTAGATGATGGACCTTCCTTGATGTTTGGAATTTATTTCAGAGAAGAATCCAAACATATGGAACAGCAAGGAAGAGCAAAAGGTGTGGAGGTTTCCCAAGATCAAATTCTTGGTGTAGGAGCATATGCTGATCCACAGGTCCAAGCTCTTTACGACGAAGAAGTATTATGTCTATGTCACCAAGCAGCCTTAAATGCTTGGAATAGGATACAAGATCCAGCGAAAAGGGTCGAATCATATACAGGATTAGGCAGGGACAGAGAGAACCCTTTATTGACTTTTTGCAAAGATTAATTAAGGCTCTGGACATAGGGGTAACAGACCCAGAAGCTAGACGAATACTTCTTGAATCTCTAGCTTTTGAAAATGCAAATGTAGATTGCAAAAAGATAATTGGGCCTTTAAAGTCTAGATCAGCACCTATGGATGAATGGATTCAGCATACGATGAATGTTGAGACGTTTAGCTATAATGATGAATCTTGGGTAGGAGAAGCAATTTCCAAAGCAATGAGGAGACATCAAACTGCCAGGTGTTTTAATTGTGGTAAATTAGGGCATCTGCAAAGGGACTGCAGACAAAGAACTTCTAGGAATAATATCTCCTCTGGGAATGACAAAAATAGGAGACCTCGGCCTTCAGGTATATGTAGGAGATGCGGTAAAGGCCGACATTGGTCCAACGAATGCAGGTCAACAACAGACAGACAAGGAAACCCGATACCATCGGGAAACCCCTTGAGGGGCCTCTCGCAGGCCCCCAAGCCAACAGCGGCCCAGTCATTCCCAGTCACAGTGGAGAACGTGCCTCACCAAGAAAACTAAAAGCTCCAATTTCTGCTGTAAAAAGTAATACTGGTCTAAAGGATGAATTACATGTGGAGGACGAGTCAAAAAATCCAGTAGGACAGAGTAAACGTATATTTTGGCAGACTTCTATTTATGATCAAACACCAAAGCTAAGAGTCTGTATAAATGGCATTTTTATTGAAGGCTTATTAGACACAGGTGCGGATGTAAGTATCATTACTCCAGAATCTTGGCATCCGAATTGGCCTCTTCAAGAGGTAGATGTTCAGTTCCTGGGAATTGGAACCCTGTCTCGTGTAAAACAAAGCACAAGATGGGTCGAATGGACCCCCTGAGAAGAACGTCGCCCCCATGTCAGCTAGAAGCAATCTTAGAGGATGACGCCCCCTCTCCCAACAGAGTTTGCCCTCTGGTTTAGGGACATCATTTAGTAGTTGGTATAGGGTTGAGGGGATGGGGGAGGTATTATATGGACTCAGGGGTGTTTATGAAAAAAAAAGGGTGGGGGAATTACCTGGTTTGATGGGATGATTGGTATTTGTGAATTATTGTTATTAGAAAATTGCATTGGTGTTGATTCTTGTATATTGAACATTGTATGTGAGTATGCTTCTACCTCTATTGTATGAGAGTATGCTTCTAACTCTGTTTAAAACAATTGTCATATTGAGATATTTATCATATTGCAATGTACATTTCTACCTCTGATATTATTTGTATAATGACATTGTTTACATTTGGGGATATTGTCCTCATTTATTGCACAGTTGTTTATTGTCTTAGTCTTTAAGTTAGATAGGTATTGAGAATTATATAGATCAGTAGTCATCTATGTTTGTCATTTATAATTAGACTAATCAGGTTCGTTAGATAAATAGAGATTATACTCAGAATAGATAGATAATCTTCAACCTCTTCAAAGAGCTGTAGAAAATGGCCTTTAATTTAACTCAGAGTTCCATGGTAGACAAATAATTTGGTAGTGAGACACAATTGCTCCTGGCAACACCAATCTATTCCCGAGAGAATGTTGAGCACCAAAGACACTCCACGTGGAGCCTTTCTTCTTGGCAGAACTGGCCTTTGGGCAAAGAAATGCCCATACCTCAACCTCTGACAGATACAGAGCATCCATAAATGGATAAAACAGGACTGTCATATCCTGCCAAGACAGGGTAAGATAGTTCTGAAAAGTTTCTTGCCTTTGAAAATGGTATGTCAGTTACGTTAGGCCTTAGCCAAAGTTGGTTGCTTCAATGCTGCAAACGTGACTTTGGGTGATTGTCCAGGTAGCTAGTTGTCTCTGTGATTTGTTGCATGTTTTAGAAGTGGTTTGAATGCACTTCCTAATTACTCAGGTAACATTATTTTCCTTCTCAGATCTTCGATGGGGTTGAAGACTATATAAATGTAGTTACTTTCCTCTCATGACTTGGCCAAGTTATTTATTATACAAGACTTAAGCTAGTTGGAATAGGATATTTGTGCTTATTGTATATAATTTCATAGTAGGTTTAGAACTCTCTTACTTAAACAAAAGGGGGAGGTGTTGTGGGAGCTCCTTCTGCTCCTTCAGCCAATAGCCGCTGAGATACCAGCCCATTGGGGCGTGGTCTCTCTTTTTAAAAATGCGGCCACTTCCCTCCGCTCGCTCTCTGGCTTCCGGCTCCCCTTCGGACGACTAGGCTCCCTTCCTGATTGTGCAGAGGGCTGTTGTCTGGGACGGTGATCTGTAAGTTTTTTCCCCTTTAAATAAATAACCATTCTATTAATCATAATTCCAAACTGGTGTGGGATTGTTTGTGATTTACGCCATCACCTTCCCATCCTGTCTACTTTCTTCAGATCCCTGTCACATATCAAAAAGTCCCAAAACATTAATTAGCCTTAAAATTCTCTTCTACTTGACTTAAAAAATTTGCCACCTAAACCTCATATAAATATTTTTTTTTTTTTGAGACAGGGTTTCTCTGTGGCTTTGGAGCCTGTCCTGGAACTAGCTCTTGTAGACCAGGCTGGTCTCGAACTCACAGAGATCCGCCTGCCTCTGCCTCCCGAGTGCTGGGATTAAAGGCGTGCGCCACCACCGCCCGGCTCATATAAATATTTTTAAAAAAGAGAAAAAAATTATTAAATGTAAATTAATTAATTAAGCCAAAGATTATAAAGCACCCAAAAGTTCAGACATATACATCCAACTTAGATTGCCCATGTTTTATAATATTGGCCATAAGAGCAGAGCAATGGAGGAAGGTGTGTATAACGAGAGGGGCACAGCAGCCAAATCACAACATCAAGCAATTCCTTCTTTAATTTTCTTTCAGATCCCTGTTCAGCAAAGACTCTCCAGTTGTGTGTTCCTTAATTAAAATTATATATTATAGTACCTTGTGAGCCCTGTAGTACTAATTAATATAAGGGAGAAAGACAGAATCTTTTAAAGAAAATGCTGAGACTTCTGTGTACTGTTTCAGAAGACTACAGCAGGTGGAAATCAGCAATTATTTCTTGGTTTATACTACTGTAAACAAGATGGAACTGGAATGCACAGAGAGACTTCCTGAAAAAGCACAAGAATGCTACTTGAGAAGGCAATCCCTGTCCTCTGTTTTCTCAAGTAGCATGCCCGGATGCTCTGTTGACTTTGCTCCCTGTAAGTGAGGAGATGTTTCTTTCTGAAGATGCATATCTGTTCAAGGAAGCCTGGGATGCACAGCAAAGATCCAAGCTGAACTCCTGGGGAAGTTTGCAGAAATTACTAGATCAGTAAAATATTTTATGTTGCCTCTTTCCTCTAATCTTTCTGCCCAAGATTCCAAACCTATGTTTTTACATCCTGTCTATATATATGAGAGTTCTACTCGGAATATGCCTTCCCATGGTGCTTGACTTGCTTATTTAGGAAAGTACAGTCATGGCTCCATCAGATTCCTGCCATATCTCAGACTCCAGCACCACAGAGCAGCATCTGCTATCCTCCCTCACACTTCAATGATGTTGACGAGGAGCAAAACAAGCAGTGTTTTCTCTCTTCACACAACAGAAGGTAAGCCATGGGTGCTCAGATGCTCAATGACGCCATTGTAAACAGTGCTGTGTATCAACAGGAGTTAAAAATGAACACATCCCACTTGAAGGGTATTTTTTTCAAGCTATGATACGGCAAAAACATATAACTCCTTATCACCTTAAAGTCTCTCCTGGATGGAGTAAGAAAAACATTGGATGTTTAAAGTTCAACTTTATACTATAGGCTTATTTCCCAAGCATTGATGCACTCAGCTTTGCCCTTTAAAAACACTAGATTATTTATAACCCCTGACATGGATAAAAGTTGGAATGGCATCCCACATATTTCTCTTTAGATCCAAAATAATATCTTTCTTTCAGAATTATGATTTTAGTAGTTAAACTTGGATGAAATCTGGCAGCTTCATTAATGGTGGCTCTACAGAGATAAAGCAATACTTAGTAGAATATTGTGCATGCTGTGGTACTAATTTACATAAACATAGATGGAACTGCCATTCAAAGTTATATAATAATAGTCATAGCAGTAATTGTCATGATGTAAGCTCAGGCTTGAGAAGACTGGCAAAGGTTGATTTTACCTTCTAAACTAGCAAGAAAGAGCGTCCTTGCCACATGTGTTAGGTTTAAGCACAGCTCTGCCTCTTGCCTTCTGGAGAAATGAGAGTTCACTCATACTCAGTGTCATCTAGGCGGAGACAATTCCATAGCCTTCTCATTAGGTCGTTCATGAATTCAACCAGTCAGTACATCTCCTTGTATATAGAGTGTGCAATCACCTTTATCTGCTGCTCCAAGCTGCTAAGTTCCATAAAGAGAAAGGTCAATATCTCCTTGACTCTTGGAGTCTACTTGCACTGTATTTTGTCTTCTGTACTTTCTCTTGTTTAATTCGTATACCATTTTTTTTCTGCCCTGATCCTACAGCCATACTGTATTCTCAATCTTAAAAGCTCCTACCACTTTCCTTTTTCTTTCAGCTGAGCTGAGTTTTAGTTTCTAAGGTTATAGTGAAACGCAGTAACATAGCTGGTAGGGTCTAAATGTTTGATTCATTAACTGGGGACATTCAAAACTAACTCAGCGATGGGTCTCTAGCACCTCTTGAGTTAGACATCTGAAATTCCTTCTGCATTCACTAACAAAGCTATGTGCCCGCTCAGAGCTCTGCTTGTCTGCCAAGAATGCCTTGCTAGGGGTCACAAAGAAGCATGCTGAAAAAGATGTGTCTACAGTTCCTCCTTCTTGACCCAGCATTGGAGTAGGGTCAGTTTTTAGCCTGCTTTTAACACTTTTCCATTTGGTGGATTACAAACATTGGTTTGCTCAGTTGTTCTTGTAATGATCTCTCTCTCTCTCTCTCTCTCTCTCTCTCTCTCTCTCTCTCTCTCTCTCTCTCTTTTTCTCAACTGCTCGATTTGTTGTATTGTCCTGTTATGGATATAGAATATATCTAATATGGAGGAAGTTACCTGATTACATATCTTAAAAAGAATTTGCTTTAAAGAAACACAATTTTACTGTGTTTATTGGAATTGATAATAGTGGTATTGATTTTTATCCTCTCTATACTTTATATTATTTTTCCCAGTAGCAGGAAATAAAAATATCCACACAAACTGCTTAGGATCATGAAAATTCAGAAATCTTGATTCCATGAATGTTTTATAAATGTTAGATTACATACTTTTTCTAATTAAATACAGCAACCTGGACTGGAGAAATACCGAAGTATTTAAGGTCACCTGCTGCCCTCACAGTAGATTCAGGCTTGGTTCCCAGCACCCACAGGATAACTCATGACCTTCCATAACTTCAGGTTCGTATGGTCTGATGCCTCTTTTGGCCTCTATGGCCTCATACATGATACATACATGTATGCAAGCCAATATGCATATACCCAAATAAAAATGAATAATATTTCAAATGGAATAGAAGTGAGATATCTAACTACACACACACACACACATACACACATACACACACACACACCAGGACCTATCTGTGGCTTCATCCATTCCATCTGTTTACACTTTTTCCTATGACCAATCTAGTTTTTTAACCACTGTAATTCTGGACTTCCTGGAAAGGTATTCTATATTATAAAAGAATTACATAGAAGAAGTTGTTTGTAAACAACTGCAGAATCCTCATTGAAACACAGTGGCCCAGAGAGACGACTGTTCCTAGTGAGAGCCTTTCATTGTATATACCCAATTCTTTTACTGCCTTTTAAGGTTTAAATAATATCATAGACAATGGCACAACTTATTTTGTTCTTGATTTGTTTTTGTTTGGTTGGTTGGTTTTAGATACAAAGAGTCTATATGAATAATGTTAGGTCTCAGAAGGTGCGTATGCCTAGAAATGAGTTCAAGCTGGACTATAGAAATATTCCTGCCAGTTAGATAAAAGCAAACTGTAATATTGAGTTGGAAGTGTCAATCACCCCCCACCCCACCTCTCCCACCCCACCCCCTCCACCCCCCATCCCTCCCCTGCTTGCCAAGGGCTTGGACTCCAACTCCCTGTCTGCCAAGCGCTGACTCCTCCCAGGGGAGGATCAGGACCACTCCCACGAGGTATTAGGGTGGTGACTGGAAACAGAACCGCATGGTTTTGTTTGCCTGTGTGCTCCCTCTGTCTTCCCCCTGGCTTGCTCCGGGCCACCTGTGTGTCTGCCTTCTCTTAAACTAGGGCATTATATTTGGCTTAATCTGGTCTGATTGGAATTCTTTGAGAAGGCGGAGAGGCTCTGTTAGAAAATATTCTTAACACCAACATTCCTCGGAAACTTGTGAAACAGGTTCTTGTCCCCCCCCCAAGAGGAGTCATTTCCCTTGCCTTTGGCAGAAAGGATTTACGGTTTGGTGGGCTCCCTATTGACATGTACCTGTGGTTGCATATCAAAGTCCTTGCTGGTCTCCAGGCTCCTACAGTTCCTATCCACAAGTACCCATTATACATGTCTAAGTCTCCACCTTAGTATCTTGGTCCATTTTACTTCTTGAGGCTTCACTCCTCCCATACCCTAAACTTCCAGGCCTCATCCATTTCAAGAACTTCCCTCCCCCCAGCTACTCATCCTCATCCTCCTTATAACCCTGGTACTCTCGTTATTGTCTCCATTATTCTCTCTCTTGCTATTCTCTACTATTCTCTGTTACGATGTGGCAGAAAATGGACCTTGCTGGGTTGGGTAGGGTCCAAGGAATCCCATGGCAGGTGAGAGACAGACAGGCCATGCAGACCTTGTTCACATGAAGTTTTATTGATGAGGGAGGGAGCAAGGGGGAGAGAGAAGGAGAGCATAGAGTGGCCTTGTGGGAAAACAAAGAGAGAGATGGGAAAGGGAAGGAGGAATGGGGGAGAGGAAGAGCTTGAAGAAGAGAACACACAGGCCCACCTTTTAAAGGGGAAGGACACAGCGCATATGCACAGAGAGACCACAGAGCATGCCATGGCATGAGTGTGCTCATGCGCATTGGAGTGAAGCACTCTGCCAGGTATGTCTGAATGCTGACATTCTCTAATTTGACAGTATCTTTATTGTGGTCCTCACATATAAATAGAAGGCTTATAATGAAATTCATATTGTACAACTGCTCCCATTAGTATGGAATAAAAAGAGCAGAGTACCTTAACTTTGAAGCTCTTGTACCAAATCTTCCCAAGTCTGGTAGTGAGAATGCTTTTCTTCTCAACTAAGAATCCCTTTCCTGCAGGTAGCCAAAAGCACTTGAAGGAAATCCTCCTTCTCTGAGCGGGTGATGTTCTCAGGCATTTCTGCTGGAGTGGGCAGCTGGGTAAAAGAGGAAGACAAAAGAAGGCCTGCAGTTGAGATTCCAGTGGGGTTCTGTGGGGCCTGGCAATCCTAAGTGAGGATCCCTGCTGACTCCCAGACTTCTACAGAACCTCTGGTGCCCAGAAGGCATTTTTAAAAGAATTGTACTTCTCCCCACTGTGACTGGAGTTTAGCAGAATGCCCTGAAGCTAAAGAAGCAGTGGGGGCTACTAGAATTTAATTGTTCTGCCTTCTGTGTGTCCTGGGGTCTCAGAACCACACTTCTGCAGAGAGACACATGTCTCCCAGTGTGAATATATCCAACCAGCAGTTTTTCATCTTCCCTTCCTACTTTGCTGCAGTGAGTTTGTCATTATTAAAACGAGGTAGCTTAGATCTATTCTGATGAATGAAATCTAAGTTTTATTCGGATTTCCTTTGTTTGTATCTAATTTTCTTTTCTGAAGCTGCTATTCCAGAAGAGAAGCCACGTTGCTTCTGCTCATTATTTCTCAAGCTCCTCTTTGCTGTATTCACATCTGTTTCTTGGGTTCCATAAAAACCTGAATGATCCTGAGGATATTTTGTACAATCCAGTTCTGCAGTATTGTTCAGGCATGTTCCTCGAGACTAAGCCAAAGCAATGCATTCTGAGAAGGAAGGGCACAGAGATCAAGAACTGCCTTCACCTTCATCAAGTCCAATCAAAGGTATTTGCGTTCAGTGCTGTTGGTCCTGGATCACCTGGTTGACATGGTATTTGTTAAGTTTCGCCATTATGAACTTGGTACTGCTGGTTTTAGGAAGTTACTAGACACAAGTAACTCTTACTGTGAAGTAGTCAGTTGCATCTCTTCACTTTTAAAAAAAAAAAAACATTTTGGCAGCAGAGATTTCTCTGTTCAACTGTTTTCCAGTCATTTGTGTGTATGATGAATCACCAATATTTGCCTTCAAGTTGAGTTAAAAACCAAATATGAAGCAAATGGTTTTTGGACTAAGGCATTCAAATTTGGCCACCTAGAGCGCTTTCAGTTGATCTTTGGAGCTCTTCCTTTCTTTTTGCCTAAAATGATCCAGGTTCAGCCTGTATACATATTGCCTAGATCTGAGAATCAGCCATCTCTTCAAGTTGTCCTTTTGTCCTGATACTGGCTAGAGTCATCAGAGACGAGAGGAAGGACCCTCAGTTGAGGAAATGCCTATATGAAATCCAACTGTAAGGCATTTTCTTCATTTGTGATCAGTGGAGAAGGGCCTAGCCATGGTGGGTGGAACCATCCCTGGGCTGTTGGTCCTACGTTGAACAAGCTAGGGGAAGCAAGCCAGTAAAGAACAGCTTCCATGCCTTCTGCATCAGCGCCTGCCTCCTGGACTTGCCCTGTTTGCATTCCTGTCTTGACTTCCTTTGATGATGAACAGCAATGCTGAAGGGTAATGCCTACTAAACCCGTTCCTCCAAAACATGCTTTTTGGTCATGGTGTTTGTGATTACAATAGAAACCCTGACCAAGGCAGACCTTTTATTGGAGTCATAACCCAAGAAGTAAGTTTATGTTACTACTGAGGTAGCTATGCTTCTAGGCCCTCACAGCTACCAGAGAAGTTTTCAAGAAAAACAGAATGAATATGTTGTGTGTGGCGTTGGCTCTCATGATTGGAGAGGCTAAACCTCATAATTTGCTGTCAACAGTCTAGAGTAAGAATGTAGTTGACGAGAGAAAGATATAATTAAGATACCAAGGAGATGAAGTTGGTTCCATTAAAAAAAAAAATTCACAAACTTGACCCAGAAATCCCAAATGGTAAAAACTGCAAGTAAGCCTCTAGCACTGAAGGGCTGTAACCTGACCTCATAGAGCTGTCCCCATCATGTCCTGGGGCCAGACTTTGACAGAACTGAACTCTGAGCACTGCTTTTTGCATAACCATATTTGACTGGCCCTTATTTTCACGGCTGAGTTTGCATAAGATAAAATTACATGCTCAGTGGATCCTGTTGTCTCCTCAAATTGTACCCTGGTCTATCTAGACTGCCCTGCTTCACAAGGTTTGACAAACCTACCAGTAAACTCTACTACGACATTCATCCTATCTGAACAAGTACTTCTCCACAATGGAGACCTCCCCACGGCTAATGGCTCTACACTAACAGGAGGTAACCTAGTTATTAGACAGTCATCTGCCCTTTTGGAGTGTGCCCATTAGGTTTCCTATTCTTGTTTGGGTCTGAAGGATCAATCCAGCCGCTGACTGCCAATTTTATTTTCCACTAAGGTATTGGTCGATGAGTCTGAAGGTCTGAGAATAAGGGGCCATGCGTTTATGTCCTAGTTTGAGTTTAAACACAAACCTGAGATCCAGAGACCTTGATGTGTAGGGGCATATTGTGACTGTCTCAGTCTGTGACTGCACACGTAATTTCTTGATGGGCCAGAATGAATTTTTCAGTGTGTGTAAGAGGAAGTCTGTTTCCTGTGTTGATTATCCACCGAAGCCTAAGGTCTGCTTGTAAGTATTTTTAAGCACAGTCCATTGAAAAAGTAAAGAGCAGCATCAAATGTTCTCCTGTGCATCAGGTACTGCTCTCTGGTTGCCATTTTTTTTTCTGTTCTGAGTAAACACCTTCAGCTGAGTGTGGTGGAGGTATACTCCAACCATTCTAGAGGACTGAGCCGGGCATGCCAGCCTGGGCAAGAATAAACCAAAGAAACACTCCAAGAGCACCCTCCAAGAACAATCTCTCTTAATGTCTACTTAGTTCTCCTCCACTCATGTCTTAATTGACTCTTTCCATTCCTCCCTTGAATCTACTCTTTCTGACTTCAAACAGCCTCCTAGTCCCATATTTGAGTGTATTGTTCACCTGATGCCATAGTCTACTCCTTCCTTTGAGGCAGTTTTTATTAATTAACTTTATTGACATCATATTTTCCTCATTTCCTAAACCATCACTGTTATTGGAACAAGAGGATCCTTCTAAAATGTATGATCTATTATCAGCATTCCATATAAACAATGCTACGAATCCCTATGGACTAAGGATAAATGTAGCCAACTTGGCTCGCTAGCCAAGACCTTTTGTACAAACTTGGCCTGTGAGACCCAAGTTTCCTACCTCTCATTCCATCACCCCAAGAGCTAACTTTATTGACCATGGACTTCGCTGATGAAAGCCAACCTGCCTTATTTTGCATGCAACCGTAGGAGATACAGGAAGAAAAGTGAAAAAGTGTCAGGACAGTTGCCATCTATGTGGGACCAGAATTTGACAGTTGTTATAAGCTTCAGTAGACTGGGGAAATGCCTCGGTGAGTGATGCACTTGCTCTGAAAGCCCGAGGACCTGCATTCGAATTTCCATAAGATTCACAAAAGCCTGGCAAACAAGGCTGAACCATCACAATCCCAGTATACAGGAGGTGGAGGCGGGGCTTCTCCAGATCAAGCCAACTACCTAAGTCAACTATCTATAAACATGTGGTTACTGTCGAGAAGATCTCATAGACATGTGGACTTCCCTGGGTTGTTGGATAGCATTTCTCACTAAGAAATTCTAATATTTAACCAAGTACTTTTCATTTGTCTCTATAGCGGCTCTCAGGCTTGTAGTGATGGAATGCAGGCCACGTTCCCGCCGCCCCTGCTCCAGGCCACTGGCTAGCTTATGCCCCAAAATAACAACACACAAATTGTATTCTTTTAAATACTGCCTGGCCCATTATTTTCAGCCTCTTATTAGCTAATTCTCACATCTCTTGCTTTAACCCATATCTAATAATCTATGTAACACCATGAACGGTGTCTTACCCGGAAAGATTCAGCATGTCTGGCCTGGTGGCTGGCTTCATCACATCTGGTTCAGAGAACAGAGGCAGGGCAATTGTCTGAGCCATCTACCTCACTTCCTTCTTCCTGTTCTGTCTACTCCACCCACCTATGTTCTAACCTATGAGGCCAAGCAGTTTCTTTATTAATTAATCAATGAAATCATCAGATACATAGAAGACACACCTACATCACAGGCTCAGCACCAGTATTAAGCTTCTAATGATAACTGTTTAAGACTCATTCATGATTGCCAAAGCACTCAAATTAACACATTCGTCTTTGTATTTCCAGTCTTCATTTCAATATTTTTTTTCAGACACTGAAAAAAAAATCCACATTAAGCAATTGTGAAGCAGTAGATGACAATATACAAGCTGCTTTTTAAACATCAGCGTTGGACTTTCATGTGATAATTTAGCATTTTAATATTTTATATTTAAATGCATACAGTGTCTCAACACGTCCCTTCCTACCTTGGGTGACAAACAGAAAACAGACACTTTTTCGACTCAAATTTATCCTTATAGGCAGGTTGTCACACAAGTATCTTGAGTTAACACTTGGGGAAGCTTGATCCAGTCTCCTAATTCTTTCCTCTATTCGTTTAAACAAGGAGAAAACTCCACCAGTTCAATTGGACTGCCTCCTCTAACAAATCGCTCTCCTAGCTCAGTGAATATTCTCTGTGAGCATCTCCCACTAAGCTCGAGGTTTTTATATTGAAGATCCTAATTTGGTTTTCCAGTTCACTGTCTCACTGACTAAGTATATTTATGCAGCCAGCAGCGTTCCGCACAGCCTCTTGCTCAGGTCGAAAGCTCTCTCCTTCCTTTAGAGAGACCTAATTTGCTGCCTTTATTCGCCATGATTTCTTTTCATAAACAGGCTGCCGTACAGAGGTCAACAGCGAGAGTCTAACATCCTGAAATGGAGAACATGATTATCATTTAATGTGCTGTACTTTTTTTTTCATTTGGGGAAAAAATAAACCTCACTTGGAGGTAGGATGCAAGAATATTTTATTTTCTGTATGGAACAAATGACTTTACTGAGAGCTTGAGACCTAAATGTTTTTGCTCTTAGAATGAATTATGTGTAGGTGAAACATCCCCACTGTATCATATGCCTTCAGACAAAGACAATAGAGGGTTGTCTTTTTTAAAATGGTATTTAAAACAGCAGGGTTGAAGGAGATGCCAAATGGACCATCTAGGCCTCTGCAGTCAGTATGGAAGCTGCCTGTGCTATTGTGCCATTAGGCCTAAGTCCCTGACCACAAGGACCATTACTGGGAATTAAAGGGCCATCCATTTTCAATGCTGTTGGTTACTCTGCAGCTCTGCTGAGGACTTCCAAATGCAATATCATCTAGCAGGTTACTCCAATTCACTGGACCCTGCTTCATGGCCTGTCTCATTCTCTTAGCAAGCCAATAAACCAATAGTCTTCAAGATGGCTGTAGGTTACTCTTGCTCTCAATAGATGTAAGCCAAACAGATAAAACCAGGAGTGCGGGGCATGCATAAATTGTGAAGAAAAATTTATGTTATAGAGAATTAATTAAAAAAGTACAACTGAGAATATAATACCATGGTAGAGTGCTGCTGGCCTAGCAGGCATATATATGTGTGTGTGTCTGAGTGATAAATATACACACACACACACACATACATACATACATACACACATATATACACTCTAATGTGCAATGTATACATATAACACTATAATAAAATGTGATATATATATATATATATATATATGCATGCTGTAATGGGCAATGAAAATATAAAGGTTAGCATAACGAAACTATATGTAAATAAAATATCACACTTTCAGATTTATTTTCATATTTTCATTGGTTTGATTTTCCCTCAGGAAATAAACAGATTGTAATACAATTACAATGATTAACTGCTAAAATTAATTCTTCTCATGTGAGTTTTATTATTTATCTTTCCTCAAAATAATCTTTGCCACTTGTCACCAGTACTTTCTTGTCCCGAACTCTTTATTCCAGCTGGATTATTTGTTACATTCACCTTCATTTCTTCTTTTTTCCTGGAGAATTTCCATAAGTCCTCCTCTTTTGCATTTCTGCATCCCTCTGCCGCAGAGTATCCGGAACTCACTGCCTGAGGCAGAGAAGAAGTGACCATTCCTTCTGTTAGGCTATGGCATCAAATGTGATTATTTCAAAATTTAGCTGAAAATGTTCATAAAAATAAATAAAAATTAAATATTCAAGTAAAATTTTATTATAATATAAACCATGACAAGAAGGCACTTGTCTCATTCAGTTCATCTTGATTTGCATTAGTAACTAATTATATAATTTATAATATTATTAATTGATGTTAATACAAAGGATTTTAATTTTTAGGGGTCACTGTGGCCCCTCTGTGCTGGTGAGGACCACAGCACACATAGACTGTGTCTAACTCCACATGACCAGAGGGTGACAGAGACTAACTGTGAGGCCTGGTAAGCATCGTGATTCCTACTCACAGCCGTTGATTAAACAGTGGTGGTGCCTCCCCCGCAGGACATCTGTCAACAAAGCCTAGTGCCTTCCATGGACTTTTCGCTGTCTACGCCTTCTTATTATTCTTATTATTTATCCCTCCTGTTCTTATCAGTCTTGAATGGTGAGTGGATTCAAGTAGTCCATTTGATAACTATTTACCCTACCCCTTCCTAGATGTTACCTACCGTCCTCTGTTCTAGGGTGATGGGTGACAAAGACAAATGGGACCTGGAGGATTTCTATCCTCACAAAAGCAGCCATTGAGTGGCATCTTTCCCCTGATAGTTTATCACAGCTTAGACACTGAAACTAGAAAAAAGCTATCCAAAAATAGACCTCAGTTTCCACATAAAGAGCAACATAGTGTCTGCCCGTTAGAGTTGTGAGTCCATTAACAATGCCATGCACAGAATGTGATTAGAACCGTGCCTATACTCTGTGGAGTGCCCCAATGGCTCTGTTATTGCTCATTTTCCCTGCCTACCCGCCTCCGCCCCAGAGCCATTCATGTTCACATCTGAATCTCTTAGTAATTATTTGTTAAATAGATGGATACAAGAAAGAAGGGCTACACCCCAAACTTTTAAAGATAATGTGATTCTTTGAAAGCTGCCTCTGCTCGACTAATTTACTTTGATTTTTATTTCCTTTAGCGCATAATGCTGAACACAGTCCTTACATTTGCTGGAGCCTGCCTTTGGCCCCTAAAATGTGTGCTTTCATCATTAGTCAGCTAATGAATAAGAGTTCAGTCATTGCTGGAGAGACTTGAACTACGACAGAAAAAGGTTATTCTTTTCACAGTAATGAATCTATTTATATGAGAATAGACCATCATGTCTTTGGTGTGAAGTCCGTGAGTTTTGAATGGTTTCTTGAATTTTGTTCTTTCTCTTTTCTTTAAACAAGCCATTATTATTCTTTTACTCATTACTTATTCCCTTTTGGGGGGGGGGGATTTTTTTCCCTCTCTAAAGTCCAAATCCTCACAGTTTCTGACTTCTCTTTTGTTGTAAGCCAAACTGCATTGTTTTTGACAAAGAATTTGGTGGGGACATACTGAAATCCGACTTAGTTTATAAATTCTTTAATGTTGAAAAGACTCCTAAAATTTTCCACCCAATAACAACCATGGATGTTTGTTACCAGATAAACTCTTGGGAGTCCCATTTGTGCAGAGCAGGGAATGGAGGTATGCTGTTTGCTGCATCTTGGAATAGCATCAACGTAAGAAACAGCTAACAGATAAGATTAAAGGCAGTGAAGCACTCATCCACAAGCAGAAATTCTCTGGCGGATCATCTTCTGAGTATTCCCATTTAGTCAAACCCTTACAGGTGTCAGGCTCCAGCACGCTCAGTGGTGAACTAACGGTTTCATTTACAGTTAGTTACGTCTTCTATTGTAGGTGCCCTTTGAATAGGTGAAGGATGTTGATAAATAGGTGACAGATATTGATTTTGTTTATGTTTAGAAAATGATAGAGAAATAGAAACACATGGAATGCTGGAGAACCCTCAAATCTGCAACAGTAGTTCCTAAAACAGGCAATGCCAAGACCATGTTTTATAGGTTGTGGAAGGTCAGCTAAATAAGTGGTGCAAAAACCACGTTCTAGTTATGGACGTGTTATGAGCAAAGGCATGTAGGAACTTGAGCATAGGTGTGTATGTGTGTCTGTGTTGCTTAAGTATGCAATGTACAGTGAAATAGTACGAAATAAGCTTGGACAGGCAAGCAGAGGGAATGTGCTTGAGAACAGGATGCCTGTGTGCATATGCGTAGCCTTTTAAGGGGATTTTGCTTAAGTCTCTGAGTGACAAAGAGATAGCTATGGGTTTAAACCTGACCTCATCCGATTTGCATTTGAGTAGAGCGGTTCTTGAACTGTGTGGAGACTCGATTTGAGAAATTCCAGACCGGCTATGAGAAAATGTAGTTACAAAAGATTGGGTAAGACCTGGAAATCAGATTGGATTATCAAGCCAGGAGGGAAGGAATTTGACAAGAAAATGGGAAACATTTTAAATCTCCAGGTATCAAGTGTTTGCAAGGATTTGGAGGATAAATCAATGGTGAATATAAGATGTATTGTTTAAGTAGCTAAGTGGACGATAAAGAAGTCAATTTTCCTTCCTTCCTTCCTTCCTCCCTCCCTCCCTCCCTCCCTCCCTCTCTCCCTCCCTCCCTCCCTCCCTGCCTTCTTTCCTTCTTTCTTTCTTTCTTTCTTTCTTTCTTTCTTTCTTTCTTTCTTTCTTTCTTTCTTTCTTTCTTTCCTTCTTTCTTTCTTTCTTTCCTTCTTTCTTTTTTTTGAGACATGGTGTCTTACTGAACCTGGAGCTCACTGATTGACTAGGTTGGCTGGCCAGAAATCTTCAGGGATCCCCTCCTATCTCTGCCTTCACAGAGCTAGGATTATAGGCTTGCACCACCATGCTAGCCAATTTTTTTTTTTTTTTTTTTTTTTTGAGGAGGGAAGGGAAGAGAGTTTCAAGGTCAGCATCATGTCCTTGTATTTTTTATACTTTATTGCTTTTAATTGAACTATACATTTTCCCCACTCCCCTTCCTTCCTCACCCTCCCCTTCCACCCTCCCCACCTGTGAATCCCTTTTATGTACTGTACACTTGGTTTATTTCTAAATGCGCAGTACTAAAACAAAACCAAATATTCCATGTGTTGTTATGATCAGAACACAACTCCAAAGCAGTCTTTTTTTTAAAAAAAAAAATTCTTTTGTCTCAAAAGTGAAAGAAAAAGGCAAACAGAAGACTTTCTTTATGACTAAACTGAGTCCAGTGCTCCAATGTGGGGCTCAGTCACCTTCCCCATCTGTCGCCAGCTGGAGGTTCCCTCACGGTCCTGACTTTCTTTCTCATGTTCTCTCTCCTTCTGCTCCTCATCAGGACCTTGGGAGCTCAGTCCGGTGCTCCAAGGTGGGGCTCTGTCATTTTCTTCATCTATCGTCAGGTGGAGGTTCTCACTCAGAATAGTGTTCTCCACTTCCATCCATCTGCCTGCAAAACTCAAGATGCCATTGTTTTTCACCGCTGAGTAGTATTCCAGCATGTATATATTCCACAGTTTCTTCATCCATTCCTCCACTGAAGGGCACCTAGGCTGTCTCCAGGATCCGGCCATTACAAATAATGCTGCTATGACTAAACTGAAATGGGAGAGAAATCAGTCGTTTGTAGAAATACATGAGAATAACTGATAATTGAAGCTAAGGCATGAATTAGGTGAATGTCTCATGCTAGGTTCTTTAATGCCATATTGATGAAGGAACCAGAACATCTAGTCTTGGTTCTGTAATTGCGCTGCTTTGAACAACATAGAAAATTAAACAATGGATAGACTTTTGATTTAACTTAAAACATGACAGAGAACTAGCCTCCACGTTTGTTTCTAACTGTTGGTGTTCAGTTTCTGCCAGTGTTCTACGTCTGGCTGGCTTAGACGTTGTTTCATTTGGTTTATACAAGATTTTACACAGATGACAAAAAAAATTAAGACATTGTATTTTTAATCTAAACAAGAGTTGATAGTTATTCCAATTGTATTCCTTATAACCCCAGTAGTACCTACATTAACAGATAAGTAAGAGAAGGCAGAAAGACATAGGGTAAATAGTGGGGAAAAGTCAGGAACTTTCTTACTTTGCTTGAGTTGGCTATTCTAATTCTTGAAGCCAGAGCACAAAGGTAAAGAATTCCCTTATGCTGAATTCTAGTTTTGTGTCCTAACTTACTTTTCTATGTGTTTTTTCCTGTCATCTAAAATAAACATGTTCACTTAAAATTTGGAGAAAACAGAAATGAAATATGCTAAATGCTCACTATGCACCTCACCCATGATTTATGGAGAGCAGGCAGCAAAAACTTTGGAGTCACAGATAGGAGCTGGGTCAGTCTCTTCTCCTTCCCAACTGTCTTCTGGGTAGTGGGTGTGGATGACATCAAGAAAACAAAGCCTTCTAAACAACAGAACTGAAGCACATATGAACTCTCAGCTGCTACATTAGAATGCACAGGACCTGCACGAATCTAAACCAGATGGGTTCCAATGTTGCGGGGGGAGGGGAGTGGGCAGAAGTCCCCATGCCTAACCCAGATGCTATTGTCTATTGATAACTAACTGCAAAGGAGAAAAAAAATCTCTTCTCCAATAGAGTCTCACTATGTATTCAAATGATACGTAAGGGTAGAGTCCCCATGCCCTACATGAAAGGAACTCAATGCTGTTTGGGAGATCTTTTTTTTTCTCATATTTTCAGGGAGTTTTTACCTGCTACACACTTGTAGGTCTTTTGCTTGTATACCATGGTTTCCAATTTTGTGTCCGTATGGGATTCCTCTGTATATGAATGTGTGTGTCTCTGTGTCTATATGTATTTCTTGTGCTTTTTCTCTGACTCTTTATCCTTTTTTCTATTCTTTTATTTTTTTCCTAATCAGGTTTATTTGTTTTTATTTTATATTTCCCTTCCTTCCTTTCTTTCCTCCCAATCCTCTTCTTCTTCTTCATCTTCTTCTTCCTCATGAATATTTGTTGGCTAGTGAAAGCAAGGAAAGTGTGTGCTTGGGTGGATAGGGAGGCAAGAGCGTCTGGAGGGATTGGATGAGGGAAACCATGATCAGAACATATTTTACGAGAAAAAGAAATCTATTTGCAATTTTTAAAACGAGAAGAAGACTTCTGATATTTGGAGAAGTTAACGACCGCTCTCAAGGCCACAGAGTCAGCAGTGTCTGGGCCACTCAATCAGAGTGCACACTCTTACATAGCCACAGACAAACTTTGAAACAGTATTCTTCTCTCATCAGTCTAGTTTCCAAAGGATGCTAAAGTCTTATAAACATTGAACATAGCGAAAAGTAAAGTTGAAGTTTATTACCTGTGTATAAATAAAACAAGACATATATGCTTGGACTTGCACTGCCCCCAGATGTTTAAATACAAGCAATGGGAACTAGTTTTTATCCATTGGTAATTATAGAAAGAGCTGCTTGCAGGCCTGCTTTTCACCCCGCCCGGCTCCTACATAGCTAACTTAGCCCCGGAAATAACAACACACACACTGTATTCACTTAAACACTTCCTGGCCCATTAGTTTCAGCCTCTTACTCACATCTTGACTAACCCATATCTAAAAATCTGTGTAACACCACGAGTGGTGTCTTACTGGAAAAGATTCAGCATGTCTGACCTGGCGGCTGCCTCCATTGCGTCTCTCCCAGAGAAAGGAGGCATGGCGATTGCCTAACTTCCCTTCTTCCCAGCATCCTGTTCTGTCTACTCCACCTATCTAAATCCTGCCCTATCAAAAAGCCAAGGCAGTTTCTTTATTAACCAATGAGAGTCCTCCATCATTTCCCCTTTTCCTGTTTAAACAAAAAGGAAGGCTTTAACATAGTAAATTTACATATAAGAAAACAGTTATCAAGCAAGAATTACAGTTACAATATTTAGATCTATTTTATCTTTTATCATAACTAAGGAAAGCTATAACTATTATTTATTCTTCAACTTTATCAAAGACTCCAGAAGGATATAATACTACCTAAGTAAACAAAAAATATGCAACTTTCAAACTCTAGAAATGACAGAGACAAACACACTGCCTGGACAGTCACCCAAAGTTCCTCTGTACCGTTGGGACATCCATCTTCGGCCTTCAGGCCCATAGTATCCAGCAGACATTTCCATGAAGCCTCTCTTCGATGAGAGCACTCGCTTGCTTCTAGCAAGCAGAGCAGACCTGAGAAATTGCTGCTACCAAGAAAACATGCTTTATTATTTCCCAAGCTTTCTCAGGCTTTATGTGGATTCAGTTATCCATGTCTAGGCACCAGGTAATATAAAATAAATTTATTGAAAGAGCATCTATTAGTTTGATATGTCACTGTAATAAAGAAATACAAATCCTTAATAATAAGGGGAAAAGAGTCACATGAATCAAACCAACTGAGTGAAGACAAGGTATACTTCATGTCACCTGAACCCTCTGTCATTTGTGCAGCATCCTTCCCCAGGAGCCCTTCCCTGCATCCTGAAGACATGCACACTGATTCAGATGCTGTACTAATGGTTTCAGACTGATCTCTATAGGCTTCCTCATTGAGCAAGGTGAGCCTGTCTAAGTAAGGGCACCATCAGGCTGTCTTAAACTCGGTCATCTGAGGCAGACTCTGTCTCCTCCATCCAGCAGAGGAAAGAATTAAATACTCAGAGGAGCAACCCCCTCTACAAAAAAAAGACAAGTTTATCTTCTTAATATATAAACAGCAACGATCAGGAATGGGACACTTGTTTCCAACCTAAGTTCACCATGCCTTCTCATCATATATTTGTCAATGCCTGGAGCGTGTTCTTGTTTTGTTTTGAGCTTAGTTAATAATAAATGTAGAAAGCCATTCTGTGACATGCATTTTTAATTGGCCTCATGTATAGTATGCTTTTTTAGATTTTTATATAAGTGGAAATTTAGGAAAACTCTGTGACTCAGTAACAACTACTCCTCAGCTCTTGATGACTAATACCTATATGTCCTGTAATTAGTCAGACAGGTGACTCATGGTATTCTAAGAGGTTAAGAAGGAATGAACTGTTAAAAGTTGGTCCTCTGTGGTCTGGTGAGAAGACTCAGTGGCAAAGGTACTTTCCCACAGGCCCGGTGACCAGGACTCACAAGCTAGCAGGGGAGAGCTGTTCTTGGACTTGTCTGCCTGCACATCTGCGCTGCAGCAGCTGGTCACACTGCACCAAGCCAGGAAGCAGAAAGTGATGCACGCTGGCATTCGGGTCCCCTTCCCTTCTTTGAGCAGTCCAGAAGCACCAGCCCATGAAATCGCACCACCTACATTTTAGAGGGAATCTTCCCATATCAATCTACAAAACCCTTCACAGACATGCCTAGAGATTTATCTCCAAAGTGACTCGCGATCCTGTCCAACTGACAATCAGTATGCCACTGCAGTTACATAGAAATATATAAACTCAGTCTGTATTGAAAGCATATCAGTTAAAATGAGCATATATAATATATTATCAATTTAAAAAACTTCTTATATATGTTTACACGTATTTTTTGCTTTATCACATATTATGCCGTTTTTCCCCTATCATTAGGTTCATTTATCATAAAAGTAGAAGGACCTGAAAGACAGGAAAAAGATAAATACCAATCTACTGCATTCTGCCAAACTGTATGTGTTTGTGTAGATTATATGTGTTTCTCTGTAATATTTTACTGTTCACAGTAAGCTGCAAACTTTCAGACAGGAAATAGATGCTTGTAAGATTCTGTGCCTAAAATTTGGAATTAATCCTTCCTGGAAAGGAATATACGTATATATGAAAATCGCAGTTCAAGACAAGGTCATCTTACTAAGTCCGGAGTGTCTTACCGGAGACACTAAATAGATGTGTTACACACTATTTCCACTTTCAAGTGGAGCAGTGGTACTTCTGTTATGGTTATAATTTGTGAAATGCTTGGCATTTTATCTTAAAGGCAAGAGGAAGTCAATGATAGGTTTCAGACAAGGTAGTCTTGGTATAAAGAGGTGGTTTAAAGGACAGGTTAGAAGGCCAATCAGGAGATGAGGTGGGTACTGTGGCCATTGAGAGGAATGACAGAGTGGGCACCACGCAGACAGCTTCTCGAATCCTATTGGCTGGGATTACTCACATGTCAGCTGTGATGAGAAATGAGAGAGAAAGCTCAAGAGATTTCCAACATGCAGCTTAGGACTTCCTTACTTATTCTTGGATTTTGGGTTCCTTTAACTGTTTTCCAAGACCTTGAATTCCCATCATGCCAGTTACTCTAAACCCTACAAAGCTTTCTTACTTATAGAGCCTCAACGTTCAGCATACTAGAGTGGTTCAGCATACAGCGTTTCCCCCTCCCCACCACTGCTTTGATTGCTTGTTAGACCCAATGGCTTGTAAGGCCTGGATCTTGCTGCATTTTTCACCAGTCTGAGAATTTACTTCTCTGTGCATCTTCCTTTTAAAATGCAAAAACCAGGCATGTGCTGTTCTGCTCTTGCGCCCAGAGTCCGTAGCATAGTTAAGTGTTTGCGAATACCCCCCAGCCTGCCGGCCCTTGAATTTTTAGCTTGCCCACTTGCCACTTTCAGCCTTTGGAAGGAACACTTCCCTCTACGAATGAGAAATAACAGGCCTTTCAGTAATTGCAAGAATGAGACAACAGAGGCCAGTAACTACCCAGCGCATTTGCAGCCGCTGTATTTTAGCCTTAGAAGTAGAGTCTGCAGAATCATAAAGCTATTATGGAGAATAATGGAGACCAGTTACCTTCATCTCCTTCAGGCAAGCACCTGGGGCGGGGAAACGAAAACCTGTGGTTTCCAGAGAAGAGAATGGATCTCCTTGTGTCAATTAGACCTTCCCTGAATTATTGACCAAGGCTACAGATAATTTATTTAAAACATTGCAGTGCACTTACCAGTGCTCAGAAGGCACACACAGCTTGTTTATAACTCATGCAGGCATTTCCAGCCAGGGTATTCCTAAATCCTCCATTTTCATGTCAGTGGCGTACTCTGGGTACATGCCAGGATTTTCTAGTGTTCTCAGAATGCAATTACTTGGCTATTATTATTATTATTATTATTATTTTTTGGAAACGCGACACAGTTTAAGAATACTTCTTATCTGACAACGAAATTTAACAAAAGCCTTGAGAAGGGCTCCAGCTTTATGCCAGTGTTGTCTCTCACAGGCAGGAAATGCACTTGTCATATCCATTAAGTGTTAAGGCATCTGACTGTTCCCATCAGAGAGACCAGAAAGCTCAGCATGGGCTTCTGTGAGCTGGACGGGGCAGGCATGCAGAGGAGGTAATAACTGAGCAAAAGAGAAGATGGGTAGCAGCAAGGACGTGTCCGCCCTTCTCAGTGTAGCAAATGTTTTCTCAAGGACATTGATGCAATGTCACAGTTAGTATCATCATGTGCTTGCTGAACAAGTACCCTACCACCAGGTTTCAACCCCCATCTTCAAGACTGCTTTTTGGTTTAATAGAGAACACTATATTTTAGTCAACAGGGGCAGGCAGGGGGTGTCCATTCATCCTTCAAAGATGGCATGTCAGCTGTGTGGGCTACAGTACTCATACAAACTCTTTGACAAATTGGGCAAATGTTGATTGCTTCAGGGTTTTTTTTTTTATTAAAATAGTGCATATAAGATTATGATGTAAAGTATGCCCTTAACTGAATAAATTCTGATTTTGGGTATAGACAATAAGAGCCTGTGAGAATGGTATGACAGATAGTCATTTGACCAGAATGCTGCAAGCAGTTTCCTCATGCTTTGTGTGTGTTAGCTAACATGGCATGCTCTTCCAGTGGGCAGGTTTGCAGGCCCAGTTGATGCAGGTGGAGAAAGCATCCTTGAGTGAGACATATGGGAATTTAAATATCCAAGAAGATGGATGAGATCAGGAACTCTTATAAGATGATAAATATCGTATTACTGTATAAGGACACAAAAGTAGGCATGGTTGCTTACCTATTATCCTAACACATTCTAAGTTGAAGTCCTTATAAATTATCTAGTACAAACTCAAACTTACATCAAAGGAAAATAATAATAAATTAAATAAATGAAATATATATATATATATATATATATATATATATATATATCCTGAGTTATAGGGAAACAGAAGCATGCATGTGCTTTTTAAAGAAAGCTATGAACAGTGAACATAGCTATTTAAGCCAAAATTTCCTGTATATTCTATCAGAGCTATCCTAGTAACTAAGAAATGACATTTCATTGTGGTTTGTATTCAGTGTCCATTTTTATATCCTCATTGGAGAAACTCATACATGAATATGGCCACTTTGCATTTATTTTTTTCCTACTGAGCTGTAAGAGTACTCTAGATGTTCCAATCATATTATCCGACGTGATTAAAAATGTTTTCTTCACTGTTTGTGAGTTTTCTGTTTGTTTTAGAACAGCTCCACCACTACTCAGGCTGGCACTTTAAATCTGTAATAAAGGCAAGGTCTGTCTAGAGCTTCATCCTAATCCTGCTGATTCCATCTCCCATGTGATGAGAGAGACACCCAGTACTCTGTCACCCAGTTTCATGTGGGCTGGTACTCATACGCAAGGCTTGGAGTAGGGTAACACTACTAAAAATTGAAATCCACTCCTCACTCCTTTCTTTGTAGTTTTCATTTAATGCTTAAAAGGGTAGAGCAATAAAGAGGTACTGAGCTTGCCTTTTCGGAGAACGACATCAGATGTTGACACCAGCACCAGAGAATCCAGCATCCTCTCCTGGCCTTTGCTGTCACAGTTGTCACCTAGACAGACCCACACACATACACACATAACTTATAAATGAAATCTATTTTAAAAGAAAGTATAGCCACACCTCGATGTATATGCTTGTAAGGTCAGAATTCAGGAAATAAGAGCACAAGGGTCAAGAGCTCAAATCCACTCTGCTACATAGCAAGCTCAAGGCTGCCCAAGATACATGAATGCCTTACAAAATGAAGTATATCTGACAAAAATGTATATTTTGATGGTTTAATAGTCATACTGTGAAATCATTGCTGTAATTTTGATAACTCATGTATTAATTTACATAGTTGCCTTTTTTGACATCTATGCAATAGCAACATTTAAGATCTCTGTTAGCAATTTTTATACAAACAGCTGATGTGTTATTCCCCTCTGTAAGCAATGAATATGTTTTATTGTCGTTGTTTAATAAAGAAGCTGCTTTGGCCCACAGCAGGGCAGAATATAGGTAGGTGGGAAAAGTAAACCAAATGCAGGGATAAAAATGGTGGAATCAGGCAGAAGCCATGTAGTTGTCCAAGAAGCAAGAGGCAACAAACCATGAGCTTCATGGTAAAATATAAAATAATAGAAATGGGTTCATTTAAGATGTAAGAGCTAGCTGGAAATATGTCTGAGCCATCAGCCAAATAGTGTTGTAATTAATCTAGCTTCTGTGTGATTATTCAGGTCTGGGCACTTGGAAAACAAAAGTACAGTTTTCATCTACAAAAGGCAAACTACATTAACATAAACCTGAGAGAGCTTGGGAAGGAATTCTAGACACAAAAGAACAGAGTTAAGTTACAGCTTCTTGGGAGCAGCGTTGTCTCAGGTGGGCTCTGTTTGCTAGAGGCAAGCAGAGCCATGTCTCCTTTAACAGAGGCTTCCTGACTCAGTGTTAGCAACATTCACCTCACAGCTTTTTTTAAGAGGCTGTGCTACCAAATACTTAAATGGTGTTCATGAGCAGCTGCCAGCATGCTTCTTGGTAGTGGCATGGACTTAGAACCTCCACTGAGTTGTGGTTAAAAAAAAACATGACTCCTGCCAGTACCTCCATTATGAAGCTAGACTCTCAGGAAGCAAAGGAATTGGGTAGATATAGCTGCCAAAGCTATAATCCTAGCCATATCATTTAGCAAATTAAAGACCTATGTGGTCAGAAAAATGCAGATACACAGTAAAGACCGATTCAGACCAAAAAAAGTTCCTCTCAATGGTTTACAGTGTGTTTAAAAATATACCTAGGATTGGGAGAGATAAAAAGGATAGAGAAAGTCCTTTAAAAAGAGAAATAGAGTAGTCAGGAATGTTGGCACATATCTTTAATCCCAAAACTAAGAATGCAGAGTCAGGTAGATCTCTGTGAGTTTAAGGCAGGCCTGGTCTACAGAGTGAGTTCTGGAATAGTCAAAGATACATAGAGTAAGCCTGTCTCAAAAAACCAAAAATTAAAAACAAATAAAAGAAATAGAGTTTTTTAAAAAACCACATAACAGTAGAAATAGACAAAGATTCTGCATTATGCATATTATTGTGTTCTCTTTTAATTTTTGGCTGCAGAAAGACATTTGATTCTGGGGGCTGCTAAACTAAACCAATATATATATATATATATATATATATATATATATATATATATTAAAGGTACCTTGACTTCAAAATTTGAGTGTAAAGATATGTTATTTTGGAAAAGAGGTTCTATTTTGTTTTCACTGAAGATGAGAACCTATGGATTCCTTTCAGGCTAATGTGGTTGGATGGAACAAGATCCTGTGGAAAGGTCTCTGTGAACCCTAAAAATATTTCATCCACCAAACAGAAAGAAGCAGTTTGGAGAAAACTTGCACAAATTCTTGAAATGATTGTTTATAAATGTTTATTTTTATTTTTAAAAGGCTTAATTATAAATGATTAATGGTCACAGTCAATTTCTAAAAAATAAGTAAGGGGGATATTTTATAGAGATGAACACTTTGCATTGATTTGGATTTTGGTCTATTGATATAAATTTAAGGTTGATTTTTGTTACACTGTGTATATGTATTCTTGCTTTTGTTTAGGGGATTATGTTTGTGCAGCTCATGTAATGTATAGTTAAAGAAATACAGATAAATATATAGTCATCTATAATAATCAGACTTTTAGTCATGTTAGTTAGTTTTCTAGATATATATAGATAGATTTAATTAAACAGATAATCTTCAACACTTCAAAGACCTACAGAATATGGCACTTAAAATGTTTTAAGAACCTAGATTTTTCTCAAAAGTGAGATATATCTGCTTCTGATAGCACCAATTACTTCAGAGGCTGATGGACATCGAAGAAATTCATTGTGGAATTTGCCTTCAATGTGACAAGGCTAGCCATTTGGGTAAGAAACTGCTTTTGTATGGAATGCTTGATGATATGTTATATGAACTGGGCATGCAGGACCCACAGAAAAATGACTGCTGAACTTGCCAAAAGAAACAGAGTTCCTGTTTCATGGAAGAGTCTACCAGGCATTCTATAGGACACAGAAGAAAGTGCCTGACAAACTGCCAATATAGAAGAAACAGTCTTTCAAATTTACTGCTCATGGAAAAATCTGTCAGATACTATGAGCCTGTAGACTGAAGATGGATGCCCCAATGTTACAAAGAACTTTGGGTGACTCTTCAGGCAGTGTGATGTCTCTGTCAATTCAAGAGTTTTGAAAGCTGTTTACAATGTACTTCCTGTTTACTTAGGTAGTATTTTATCCTTCTGGGGTCTCTCTGTTATAATAAGACCTTGAAGAGTCATAGAAACCAATGTGAAGAGGTCAATTATGCTGCTCTATGCGTGGGGAAAGAATTCTTAAACTCATGAAGGTGGAGCTGTTACACAGATTGACCGCTTTCATTTGTTATTATTTGTTACCTGAGAGACACATGGTTTGCCAATGTCCTGAAGATGGATAATCTCTTGGACTTTGAGTATTAATAGCTTGTCTTTCTCCATGCTCCTGTTTTGTCTTCTCTACGGATCCTTCCCACCTTCAAAGCTTTTTTGCTCTACCGCCCTACTGGGCTCTGGCTTCTCTTTCAGTTTCCTTTGTAATCTTGCTGTGCACACATTCCTTTTCCAGAGCCAATTTGTTTTCCCAAAATGGAAGAGACTGCTTATCTCAGGGAGAGGGACTTTGCCCCAGGGAGCTGTTCTGGTCAGATAAGCAGACAGCTGCTGATTGGACTCGAACAAGGTTGGCTGAGCTTCCTAGTCCAGAAACACAACCACGCACTGAAGACGGGCTTGGGGAGCAGGGCTGCAGTGGAAGCTGATTGTGGGAACTGTTTGGGGGTGGGATAATCATTACAGGGACGCTTGAATTGAGAGTTTTGTCACAGGTGTCTCTCTTTGACTGCGGCTCCTCAATGTATTCCTTGGAGATTTCCAAGGGCAACTAAACACGCAGTGAATCAGGGACCGGAATTTTGAAACCATCGGTCTCCCTCAGAAAGCCCTCCACAATACTTCTCTGCCGGCAGCGAGCCTTCCAGGCGGTGCTAATACAGTTCTTTTGTGAAAATTAGGCCAACACCTAGTTGACTATATTTCCGGCATTTTACAGTCAATAGGACCTTTCAAAATGATGAGTTAAATACTTGCAACTGGTCTTCTTTTGCTGTGCTCCAGGAATTACAATGAAAGATTTGTTTGCCCATCTCTTTGCCACTGAGGATGATGTATCTGACTCTGCAGCTGTGTGTGGTAGTGACAACATCTGCACAGGACAACCCTTGCGTGCCATAGCACTGTTTTTTGTTTGTTTGTTTGTTTTGTTTTTTTTGTTTTTGTATGTTTGTTTTTTGGCATAAAAGCAGCTCGGAAACTGAGACCAGCTCCTTTTCTAGTTGCCTGTCATGGGTTTTCGTTTTTCCCTTTTCATACAGGATAGGATTACTACCCTACATACACTAAATATATGAGAAGCACCAGCTTTTTATTAATGGCAGGATTTTCTAAGAAGATGTCACATTGTCATGCAAATTGGAATCGTTTAGATAAAGCTGTTTTGCTGTGAGAGTCACCTGGAGACCTTGTTGAAACAGATTGCTGACCTCACCCCTAGATGCTTGAGTAACTCCAGATGTTTTGGGGTTCAAGAGTTTTTACATCCTCTTGCCTTGCTGGTATCAAACTTTTAAAGTATCTGGAATTGCCCTATAAATGCCCATCTGCACAGTATGCCCCCCCCACCTGCTCTGCTGCAGGTTTTGTGGCCTTGCTGTCTTGAGCATCATTTCAAAACCTGAGGACATGCTTCAGCCTGGTTCCAGGAATCCATAATCTCTTCTCATCTTCTTCTTCCCCGCTATTTCGGGGTTGGTCCACAGTGCTTTATTTTATCGAGATAGTGTCTTTTGTATCTGATAAAGGCAGTTTGAAGTAGACTAGCTATGTGAACTCTGCTGCTGCTCCCTGAACTGGGCGGGCTCTCTGATCTAACTAAGCCCCTCTAAATGGAGACTCATCTCTATTATCCGGATCTGTCTGTTGTAAAGTTGAGGCAGGATGTAAAGAGTCTAAGTCTTGCTTGATACTTAAGCCTTTGCTGTCTTGCTGTGGACTGTTGTACGAAAACTACATATTAATTTACTTTTTAAAAAGATCTCCTTGCTTAGTCTTGAGAAAGCCTAGGAAAGTTTCTTCCTTTACCCCAGGGCTATGGATGTGGATGGTTGCAGCAAATGTGGTCTGAGAACGGTGACTTTTAACTGTTTTGAACCACATCCTAGGTCCGTGTCATTTGTGAAGATAGTTACTGGCTATGTGTAACTCGGAGACTACGATGTCCAGGACATGAGGATGGATGATATTAGTCTCCAAGATTTCTGAAGGAGTCATAGCAATCTTCTTAATTACACTTGAGAAATCTCTGAAATACATTATTCACGTGTTTGAAGATCTCATAATGAAACTAAATGTGTAATTAATAAATGCAAATAAAGTCATTTAGAAATCTTGACTATATTATGCCTTTAAAGCCCCCACTTACTTCATGTATTAAACAAGAAATATCAACATAATGCTGCGAAATGAAGAGAATGTGGGAAATTGGAAATTTAATGCCTTAGAAGATGTTTTCACAATAAAAGGATCTTGAAATCTAACTGAGTTTCTCTCTACCCAGTCTCTGCACACACAATAAGCAAATGAAGGTCTCTAGTTTCTGGTGGCAAAATAGAATAATATCCCCTCTTTATAAAGGGAACTGTATTGAGGTACAATTGGTGAATAAAAGTTGTGCCAGTACATATTTGAGTTGTAAAACAAGAGATAGTTTCAGGACAGGCCCCAAAGCTACAGAGAAACCCTGTCTCAAAAACCAACCAAACAAACAAACAGACAAAAAAATCATGATTTGATATATGTAAATTCCTTTTAAAATGATTTCTACAATCAGGCCAATGAATACAACTGTTGTTTCATATTTTCTGTACATGAGGTTAAACTATTTATGGTCTGTGCTTTAAGCAAGTTTCAAGTATACAGGAAAATATGATTTGGTAACAGACATTCTGCTCAAGGAATTACCCACCTTGGATATGTCAATATTCCCTCTTTACCAAGATCTCCTCATTTTCCAAGTTCTTCTTTTCTCGGGCATGATAATATCTGAAAAGCTAAACCATTCATCGAGGATCGCCGAGCCTGTGATTCCTCACATTTCATTGCAGACTTCTATTCTTTAAAAAAACTTTAAGATTAGCTTGGGAAACAATTCTTATAATGACTCTTGTGGGGCTTTTCCTAAAAGAGGACTTTGTGTAAAGAGAAATGCAAATCAGTGAATACATTCAGTGTAACCCACTCACATATTTATACTCATACATGTACGCATATGAGTATACATACACACCACACACATACACATATAAGCATTAATACACACCATATGCATACAGACACCGTATACATACATGTATATTTTAGCTGGAGTTTCTATTGCTGTGATGAAACTCTATGACCATGAACAATTAGGGGAGGAAAAAGTGTATTTCAGGATGACAATCCCCAGGTCACACTCCATCACTAAAGTCAGGAAGGAAGGAACTAAAGGAACACTAAAGTAAGGAAGTCAGAACAGGAACTCAAGGCAGGAACTGAGGCAGAAGCCATGGGAGAATGCTACTTACTGGCTTATTCCCATGGCGTGCTCATGCTGTCCTTTTACATCACTGAGACCTGCCAGGCCAGGACTGGATCAACCCACTGACTCCGTCAGTCATTTACCAGGAAAATGCCATACAGAGTTGGCTATAGGCGTATCCTATCAAGGTATTTTCTTGTTAAGGTTTCTTCTTCCCAGATGACCCTATCTTGTGTAAAACATCATATAAACCTTCTAGAACAATGTACATGTACAAGAGACAACATATACCTCTTCACACACATACACACACACACATACAAATACAAAAAATATACACACATACACTTACACACACAGCCCACTTTACAAACAAATATACACATGTATGCACATACACCATATCAGTATACATATAGACACATATACACTCAGACACACATTCCAGCATCTTTAGTTATGAGAAAACATTCTGTATAATGCCTAGAACTCTGTATTTCATGATACAAACTATACAGAGTGTATTTGCAAGAATCAAGGGGCCAACATCGTACTTGTGATATGTCCAGAATAAAATGTAATTTATGGCATATGACAACACATATGTGTACATGCTCATAAACACACACACACACACCCACACACACATCAATCTTTCAGTTAATTGTCAAACACCCCATCCAGTCATATAGCATTATGCCCACTTTGTAGACAATAACTCTACAGAATGGAGCTATCAATCAATTAACCTATGTTTTCCCACATGTAGGCCTTTTTCATAATTATCTTTGGGAAGTGCAGCCCAGAATAAATACTCAAAGGGCCAAGCCCTTGCTTAGAGAGATGAATGTAGGTAAATGCATCCCTTTGGCACTGCAGACTTTTATCCCATGTCCCCTAATCACACGGTCTACCATTCTTTGCATTGTGTCTACCATTCAAATACATTACCTTCCTCTGACTTTAAATCATGATGTTTTATAAGTATTTACCTAATGAAGTGTCCCTTGTCAAAGCCATTAGCATGGCTAGTAGTGTCCTCTCTTCTTCTCATTGTCTACTCCTTCAATTTTCTGAACTCAGAGTCCCTTCCTGTGGTCTTAACTATAGTGTCATCCAAAGGTTCCTTGGTATTTTTTTCCAGTGTTGGATTTATCCCTGCTTGGGAGTTTGTTGTTTACTGTTTCCTACTATACTCTCTTTTGAGCTGTGTTTTATTCCTTTGTTTTCACCAGATGAGCCCAAAATGTATGTCTTAAGCCGTGACTTTCAGTGCAAATATCAAATGACCCACTGAGAGTTCCAGTCTTAAGTGTCATGGAGATAACAATGTTATCCGGGTCAAACTGAGACTCCCCAAGGCTGTTTAACCCCTTTAATCTTTTGTGGCTACTGGCAGGAACCCCAGTCATTTGCTTATGTTAAGTATTTGCCCTGGTCACAGCTTGACACAAACAAGAGTCACTTGCATCCAGGGCACCTCAATTGAGGAACTGACTTAATCAGATTGGCCCGTGGGCATTTCTGTGAGATATTTCCTAAACTGTTAAGTGATGAATGTGGGTCCGGTCCACTGTGGGCTGTCCCTTCCCCAGTCAGGTGGGCATGAGCTGCATAAAATAACCCTGCTGTGTAAACAGGGAAGGTAAGCTAGCAAGCCTTACCCCTCATTGTCTATGCTTCAGTTCTTGCCTTCAGGCTCTTATCTTGATTTCCTGCTTTTGCTTCTCTCAATGACGGACTGCAAACCAAAGGAAGCCATTGCTCTCCCGAGTTGCTTTTGGTCAGTGCTGATCACAGCATCAGAAAGCAAACTAAGACAGAAATACGACCTCAAATCTCTCTTTAGAAGTTCCTATCACTCTTATATCTAGAACAGTCATTGTAAATGCCCTTCCTTCCTCCTTAGACGCTTCCACTCTCCTCAGCCTGAATGATAACCCTTCTTTGGCCGACTCCAACTGGTTTCTATGTTGGCCATGAGAATTCCACTGCCACTCTTCAAATCTCTTATTTTCTTTTGATGCAGAGCACGTGGGCCTTGCAGATGCCAGAAAGAAAAGTTTTCTGCCATTGAGCTACGTGCCCAGCCTTGCCTTGAGGCTTTAACTATATGTTTAATGCCATGTCGCATGTCTCAAATCTCACAAATACTTCTGCAGATAAATCAAGTCAAGGTTAGGTGCTTGATCATTATCTCCTGTGTCAAACTGTATAATGAGGGCATTACTTTCTTATACAATATGTGATTTTTACTCTTTAAAATATGCTGTAGTCATACCAGCCTTCTCTCAAATTCTCAAAACTCAAACACATTTCTTCCTTAGCTCTGGGTATATTTTCTGACTCAAAGGTTTTCTGTTTTATATGACAAAGTTCTCAATTCATACCTTCCTTTCATTGTTTTCTCCTCTAAAAGAGCTTCTAAAACACCCTTATCTACCCTTACTTAACTTCAGTCATATAAATATGTATTATTTTCTTTGCAGATTATCACCAGTTGGAAATTATTCTGCAATCTTGCTTTCGTTTTAATTTTTGTGTGTACCTCAACCGAACGGTAAGCTACTCTCTGATTGGTTGGCTTATCTGGTTTTACTTTTTTTTTCCTGTGTGAAAGACTTACAATAGCATAACTAGATAATAAAAGGCAAAATATAAATGGCTTTCAAAGCACAGATTGCATTATGAATGCATAAAAAGCCTACAACAAAGGCTACTGTTCTCTAATGGGAAGAGCTGATTGTGCAAGGTCATTAAAAAGTAACTCAAGCTCCATTATGTTAACAAAAGAAAAATAATTCCCACTAATGTAGGGCTGGGAAGTATGCTAGTAATTAAAACTATAGTGTTTACCCTCAGACTTATTCCTAAGAAATCAACCAGGCTTTGTTTTTCCTTGAAGTGAGCCTACGTCAAATGATCATTGGCAAATGATAAATATGACTTTTCTTAATGAAATAATGGAGCTACCATATGGCAGTTG
Organism: Arvicola amphibius; assembly: GCF_903992535.2. Lineage (NCBI taxonomy): Eukaryota > Metazoa > Chordata > Mammalia > Rodentia > Cricetidae > Arvicola > Arvicola amphibius. The sequence goes on from NC_052063.2 coordinate 34,858,640, forward strand.
GCGAATGCTAAAACATTCGGGGAGATGTCTATGTGGAACATTTTAATGGAAGGTTGAAATGAATAGGTTTATTCATTATTAGCATAATCACATCGTTGTTAACATTAAGAGATTGAAACCTTGTGCTATGCGCCTACTTACATAATAGTGAATTCAGAAAAAAAAATCATTCCAGAGGGTCACAAAAGTGGAATTTAATTAAGTCTGTAGATATAACTATCAGCTGACAAAATTTATAGAAATGGAGGCGAGGCATAGGCACAGATACACGACAAAGCTATAATCAAGCACATTTGAATGCTATGATGCAATGATACATACTGTGACCATTTGAAAGAAAATGACCCCCAAAGGGAGTGGCACTATTAGGAGGTGTGGCTTTGTTGGAGGAAGTGCGTCACTATGGAGGCAGGCTTTAAGTTCTCATATAAGCTGAAGCCACTCCCAGCGGGACAGACCACCTCCTGTTACCTGCACAAGATGTAGAACTCTCAGCTACCTCTCCAGCACTGTGTTTGTCCGCACGCTGCCATGTCCTACCATAATGATAACAGACTGATCTCTGAACAGTAAGAAAGCCTCCCCATTTAAATGCTTTCCTTTGTAAGAGTTTCCATGGCCATGGTATCTCTTCAAAGCAATAGAAACCCTAACTGATAGATACACTAAAAGCCAAATTACTCTATTTTAAAATCTATACTAACTAATGTGAGTAGCATCTAAATGTGATGGTGGCGGCTATGGTTGTGGATAACTTAAGCTGGCAAAGAATAAACTGCTATATGAAGAATGTTTGTATGACTTTTTGATATAATCAAGAATGTTACCAACACTATGGTACATACGATCAGCTACAGGTGTAAGTCAAGCTAACACCTTGGAAAGACAGTGCACTGTCAAAGAGTGATGAAATTATACTAGGTATATGTCATAGTTAGCTTCAGTTGTCAACTTGACAGAAACCTAGAGTCCACTGGAAGGAGGAAACTTCAAGTGACCACATGAAGTTGGCCACATTGCCTTAATTGCTAATTGATATGGGAGGGCCTAAGCCACGGTGATAGATGCCATTTCTGGCCAGGTGGTCTTGAGGTGTAATAAGAACGCAGTCTGAGCAAGGCAGATGAAGTAAGTCAGTAAGCAGCACCCCTCCACAGCCTCTGTTTCAGTTCCTGTCTCCAGGTTCCTGTCTTGAGCTCCTACCCTGGTTTCAGTTGATGATGAACCGTAACCTATAAGCTGAAACAAACCCCCTCCTACCTCAAGTTGGTGTTTATCACGGGTACAGAAAGCAAACTGGGACAGTATATTGCCCAGTGACACAGTCATTTATTCTCCTTAACATACAGTCACATGCAATGCTTAGTACTTAGGCTCCTCAAGTATGAGCGTGCCGTTTTACGCCCTTCTTATAGCATACTTTTGTGCAACTGGCTGAATATGAGGTTAATTCACAACAGGATCACGACAAACACAGGAGTATTATACTGTGCTGAGAGTTTATTGTCACCACAGTGTCACCAGGCAATGGGAATTTTTTTGTTGTGTGCACAGTCTGTTATTAAACAAAGCATTACCAAACAGCACATACTTGTATATGTGTATTGCACAAATGTGTGTATACAGCTATGTAGTGATATTTCATTTGTATTTTAGTAAATAAAGCTTTCCTGATGATCAGAGAGTAAAAAGGCCACTCTGGTCAGCCTCACAGACCATGCAGTGGTGACACACACCTTTAATCCCAGCACTAGAGAGGAATATAAGATAAGAGGAGACAGCTCTCAGTCAGTCTCATTCTGAGATTCCCAGAGGCAGGATCGCCATTTTGAACTGAGGTAGAGGTAAGAGACAGAGACAGTTTTGCATTTCTGACCTTCAGGTTGAACCTCAATTTCTCTCTCAGAGCTTTCATTAATTGTGCTTCACAGCTGGAATTGTATATACAGCTGTTCCTCACACTAACATACTGTTCTGTTCTTTTGGGGTCTCAGACATTTCATATGATTTTCCTACAGAGCATGAAAACGGTAAAATTTCATCTATAGAATTTTCTTTTTCTTTCTTAAAAATTATTTTTTGAAAAGCAATCTTTTCTCATTTCATATACCTATCCAAGTTCCTACTCCCTCCCTTCCTCCTGCTTCCACACCCGCCTTCTTTCTACTTCTCATAGAGAGTAAGCCTTCCCAAGTGGAGTCAACAAAGTCTGGCACATCACTTTAAACCAGGATCAGTGCTTAGGTGTGGATCTCTGCATCTGCTTCCATCAGTTGCTGGATGAAGGTTCTATAATGACCATTAAGGTAGTCATCAATCTGGTTACAAGGGAAGGCAAGTTCAGGCACCCTTTCCACTATTGCTTAGAATTGTAGCTGGAGTCATCCTTGTGGATTCCTGGGAATTTCCCTGGGGCCAGGTTTTATACTAACCTCATAATGGTCCCTGCTTCAAGGTATGTCTTTCCTTCCTCTCCATCTCTGCCCTTTGCCCATCTCAGCTATCCCATTCCCTCATGTTCTCCTAATTCGTCCCCTTCTCCCCTCCTCCTCAATTCCTACCTTCCCTTCTCCCCCAACTCCATGCTCCCAATCTTCTCAGGAGATCTTGTCTAATTCCCCTTGCCAGGAGGATCCATGTATGTCTCTCACAGTGCTCTTCTTGTTACCTAGGGTCATGAACTAAAGGCTGGTTATTCTTTAGTTTACATCTAATATCCACTTATGACTGAGTACATACCTGGTTTGACTTACTGGGTCTGTGTTACCTCACTCAGGAAGTTTATTTTTTCTAATTATGTCCATTTGCCTGCAAATTTCAAGATGTCATTATTTTTTTTAACCACAGAGTAGTACTCCATTGTGTAAATGTACCACATTTTCTTTATCCATTCTTTGGTTGCGGGGCATCTAAGTTGTTTCCAGTTTCTGGCTCTTACAAATAATGCTGGTATGAGCACGGTGGAGCAAATGTTCTTGTGGTATGAGTGTGCATCCTTTGGGTATATGCCCAAGAGCGGTAGTGCTGTGTCTTGAGGTGGATCGATTCACAATTTTCTGAGAAGCTGCCATACTAATTCCAAAGTGGCTGTACACGTTTGCACTCCCAGCAGCAATGGAGGCGTGTTCCCCTTATTCTGCATCCTCTCCAACATAAACTATCATCTGTGTTTGTGATCTTAGCCATTCTGATTGGTGTAAGATGGTATCTCAGAGTTGTTTTGATTTGCATTTCCCTGATGTGCAATTCCTTCTTCTACATGTTGACAACAGAAGTATGCCAGTACCTTTGGTTGAAGATGCTTTCTATTTTCCATTGTGTAATTTTAATTTCTTTGTCAAAAACCAGGTGTTCATAGGTGTGTGGAATAACATCAGGTTCTTTGACTCAATTCTATTGGTTCACCTTTTCTTTCTTATGCCAATACCAAGCCGTTTTCATTACTATAGCTCTGTAGTAAAGCTTGAAGTCATGGATGGTGATGCCTCCAGAAGTTCCTTTATTATATAGTATTGTTTTGGCTATCTTAAATTTTTCATTTGCACATATGAAGTTGAATATTACTCTTTTAAGGTCTGTGAGGAATTGTGTTGGGATTTTGATGGGGATTGCATTAATTCTGTAGATTGTTTTTGGTAAGATTGTCATTTTTATTATGCTGATATTACCTGTCTTTCCATTTTCTGATAGCTTCTTCAAAGACTTAAAGTTCTTGTTGTACAGGTCTTTGACTTCTTTGATAGTGATACTTTATGTTATTTGTGGCTGTTATAATGGGTGGTGTCTTTCTGATTTCCTTCTCAATCCTTTTATTATTTGTTTAAAGGAGGACTACTGATTTTTTTTTCTATTTAACTAATTTTGTATTCTGCCACATTACTGAAGGTATTTACTAGCCATAAGACTTCACTAGTAGAATTTTTTTTAGGCCCACTTATACACACTATCATATCATCTGCAAGTAGTAAAAGTTTGGCGTCTTCCTTTCCAATTTGTATCCCTTTGATCTCTTTTGTTGTCTTAGTGTTGTAGCTAGAAATTTGAGTGCTATATTTAATAGATATGGAGGGAGCGGACAGCCTTGTCTTATTCCTGATTTTAATGGTGTCGCTTTGAATGTCTCTCCATTTAGTTTGATGTTGGCTTGCTATATAATGCTTTTACTATGTTTAGATATGTGTTTCTGAACTTTCCATGACCTTTATCACAGAAGGGTGTTTGATTTTATGAAAGACTCTTCCAACATCTAATGAGACAATCATGTGGTTTTTTTCTTTTATTTATTTTGTGGATTACATTGATGGATTTTTGTATGTTGAACTATCTCTGTATCTCTGGGATGAAGACAACTTGATCATGGTGGATGATTTTTTTTTTTTTGTTATTGTGTTCTTGGATTTGGTTTGCCAATATTTTATTGAGTATTTCTGCATAAATGTTCATGAAGGAGACTGGTCTCTAATTCTCTTACTTAAATGAGTTTTTGTGTTGTTTGGATGTCATGGTAGCTGTAGCCTCCTAAAAAGAGTTTGACAATGTCCTTTCTGTTTCTAGTGTGTAAAATATTTTGAGGAGTATAGGTATAAGCTCTTCTTTGAAGTATTGGTAGAATTCTGCACTGATATCATCTGGTCCTGGGATTTTTTTTGGGGGGGAGACTTCTGATGACTCCTGTTTCCTTAGAGGTTATAGGTGTATTTAAGTTGCTTATCTGATCTTGATTTAATTGTGGTATGTGGTACTTTTCTAGAACATTGTCAATTTCTTTTAGATTTTTTTAATTTTGTGGAGTACTGGTTTTCAAAAATGTGACCTAATGATTCTTTGGATTTTCTCATTTTCTGTTGTTATATTTTGTTAATTCTCTCTCTGCCATTTGATTAGTTGTGAAGTGTTGTGCATCTTGTTAATTTTCTCAAAAAACCTCTTTGTTTCATTGCTTATTTGTATTGTTTTTTGTTTCTATTTTATTAATTTCTGCCTTCAGTTTAATTATTTCACATCATCTACTCCTCCTGTGTGAGTCTGCTTCTTTTTGTTCTAGAGCTTTCAAATCATTAGTGTGAGATTTCTCCATTTTCTTTATTCAGGTACTTACTGCTATGAACTTTCCTCTTAGCACTACTCTCATAGTGTCCCATAGGTTTGGGTATGTTGTGCATTTATTTTCATTGAGTTCTAGGAATTCTTTAATTTCTTTCTTTCCTTTTTCTTGATCCAGGGGTGATTCAGTTGATCATTTTTCAATTTTCATGAGTTTGTAGACTTTCTGCAATTAGGACTATTGCTGAATTCTACCTAACTTTAAGCCATGGTGATCTTATAAGATGCAGGTAGTTACTTTAATTTCTTTTGTGTCTGTTGAGGTTTGCTTTGTTACCAAGTATGTGGTCAATTTTAGGGAAGCTTCCATGAGTTGCTGAAAAAAAAGGTATATTCTTTTGTGTTTTGGTAAAATAATATGTCTGTTAAGTCCATTTGAGTCATGACATCTGCTAGTTCTCTTATTTTTCTGTTAAGATTCTGTCTAGCAGATCTGTCTATGGGTAAGAGTGGGGTGTTGAAGTCTCCTACTATTAGTGTGTGAGGTTGATATAAAATTAATGCTTTAGTAATGTTTATTTTATATATGTGGGTGCTCTTGTATCTGGGGCATAGATGTTCAGGACTGAAACTTCATCTTGATGGATTTTTCCTGTGATGAGTATGAAGTGATCTTCTCCAACTCTTCTGATTGATTTTAATTTGAAGTCTATTTTGTTAGATATTAGAATACCTATTCCCACTTGTTGCCTGGTTCATTTGATTGGAAACTCTTTTCTCAATCCTCTGCTCTGAGGTAGTATCTGTCTTTGAGGTTGATGTTTGCTTCTTGCATGTAGCAGAAGGATAGATTTTATTTTTGTGTCCATTCTGTTACTCTGTGTCTTTTTATAAGTGAATTGAATCTCTTGATATTAAGAGATATTAATGACCAGTAATTGTTAATTCCTGTTATTTTTGGTGGTAGTGTTTGTGTGTTTCTCTTCTTTGGAGTGTAATGGTGTGAGGTGTGAAGTAATCTGTTGCCTGTGTCTTTGTGGGTACAGCTAACTTCCTTGAGTTGGAATTTTCCTTCTAGTACTTTCTATAAGGCTAGATTTGTGGATAGGTATTGTTTAAATCTGGTTTTGTCATGGAATATCTTGTTTTCCCCATCTATGGTGATTGAAAGCTTTGCTTGGTATAGTAGTCTGGAATTGCTTCTCGTGTCTCTTAGTGTCTACAGCACGTCTGTCCAGAACCTTCTGGCTTTCAGAGTTTCCATTGAGAAATCTGGTGTAATTCTGGTATGTCTGCCTTTATACGTTACTCTGCCTTTTTCCTTTGTGACTCTTAATATTCTTTTATTTATTCTGTATGTTTAGTGTTTTGATTATTAGATGGAGAGGGGACTTTTTTGGGGTCCAGTCTATTTGTTGTTCTGCAAGCTTTTTGTACCTTCATAAGGATATCCTTCTTTAGGTTAGGTCCATCTATTGAATTTTCTAAAGACTAATTGTAAAGACAATATGGTGAGGTTTGTGGAGTTACTATGAGAATGGTGGGATTGATTTAATCAGGTTGTTAGATATGTATAGACTCGCTTTCATAAAATTTCTAGCCACTAATCACAGATATTATTTACTTCAATAATTACAATTATTTGTGGCATTACTTATTCTCTTATTGCCTTTTAGTGCAAATTTAAATATCAGTATTTTATACTCATGTCTAGGTTTGTATAAAAACCAGAAAAGGGACTATGCTAAACAAAAATTTAGTCTCACTCAACACCTAATCTTCTGATTAAAGTGGTTAAAAAGGCAACAACCACCTATCCAGGACACACAAGTTAACTTACTTGTAAATATAATATTATTTGGCAATATTATATGAATGTATATATAAAATATAAAAATATAAATGTGGCAATGCTAAACTCAGTGTATGCTGAAGTAAATTGTGTCTACCATCATCATATACAGGGTGTCAAAGCCAAGCTTGTGACATGATAGATTTTTTTTTTGCCACATTTTGAGAAATGGCAGGCCAAGTGAATTTCCCTTTATTCTATTTTTCCTGATCCAAGGCATGATAATTTACCACAGAATCACAATATCTTTTCCCTTTCTGACTCCCTAATTTCTGCTTCTCTTTGTCTCTGATCTTTTTACCACGCTGCACCTAGGAAGCCGGAATTACATCTGAGCAGCGAGTAGCTCCTTGCAGGGTCTGAGGAATCAGATCTTGAGAAGGGACAGCGAGAGCGGTTGTCATGACAGTGGTTCCTGTCACCGTGAACTGAAGATAAATGTGAGCTCCCCCCTGTGTAATTGCTAGAGTAGAGCGATTGGTATGCAAACCTGGTCTTTCTTCTTTGCTCTTACTCTATCAACCTAGATTTTAGAAATCCGACAGAGATTCTTCAAAGAACAATATTTATCCAGGCTCAGGAGAGAATCAGGGAATACACGTGCTGCTATGAACTATATGTGTACTCAAAGAGATTGAGGCTAGTGATAGTGAGGGAGACCACATCAGGGTTCTCACACAGTGGGTGGCATAGGAGCAGCATCAGTCTGCGGATGACCAGACCAGGTCACTGCGGGACAGTCACAATAGGGGTTGTGTTTTGTGCAAGTTTGTTGCTCTGTCAGTCTTTGGTGACTATAGCAGGTAGTCATGTGAGGGTTTTTTTTGGAGCCTCTCTAGCTTTGGTTAGAGCAGACACAAGAGACTCAGATCTTACCAGAGCAACGTCTACACTGATAATTATTTTCCTTGTTACAATCATTTGCAAACCACATCTAGATTCCACCTGAACTCATGACCTTTGGGTGCGGTGTTTATTCCCAGAGGTGGGCGAACCGTACTATTTGAGGAAAACTTCCCTCAAACTTCCAAGTTCAGATATTCGATACCGACTAGAATTAATGTACAGATGCAAAGTGAGAGGAGAATGAGAATTCCTTTCTAGCAAATAACTTCAGTTTGGAGTGAAGTGTTCCACAATTCACTATTTTATTATTTATTTACTTATTTTTACCTTTGAGATTATAATAGATTACATTTCTTCCTTTTTATTTGAAATCATAATACTTTTGAGTAATATAATTTTTTTAGTAATAAGATACTCAGAATTTATTTTTAAACTAATTTGAGCAATAAAAATACTCAAAAATACTTTTGAGTAATAAAAATAATAGAATAGAATAGAATTTTACTTTTGAGATTCTAATATATTTCTTCATGGTCTCTTTTTTATTACTTTTTCTTGCATACATATGTGTAAGTATATGGGCCTTTCATATGAGTACGTATATACCTTCATATTTGCGAATATACATTTTCAGTCTATATAATGAAGCTGCTTGCCTCTATTTCTTCAGGGCTGAGTATTTGGTATTGCATAATGGATTTCTATGCTCTTTCTGGGGAAGGCTATCTCTCATGACTCAACTGAAAGCTGTTTTCCCACCGTTATGATGTGCTTCAGGGAACATAGACAATTTAGAGCCAGACAAAGGGCTATGAGCATAGGTCAACGCCTGAGAGGGTCTCAAACAGAATTTACAGGGTATGAACCTGGTGGAACTGATGTGTGAGGATACCCACAGAAACTGCCAAGCAGAGAAGTTGGTCTGAGCTTCAGTGACCTGGACCAACAGGTTGATTTTCAGTGACAGGGTTCCGAGGAGGAAAAGACAGAAAAGGTGGGCTCAGGAGCTCTTGTACAAGCTATGTCTTATGCCAAGCAATATTATTAAAAAGTTCTTGTATACTATTTGTATTTGACAGTAAATGGACAAAGTCAACAGAAACTAGCACACTATGGGATGAAACAAACAGGAAGCTAATCAAGCCACAGGGGGAACACATACTATATCACAGGGACAGAAACTAAGCGCTCAGTAGCCTTGAGGTTGATAATCATAGATACTTAGCATAGAAAAAGCTCTGTTCTTTGCATCTGAAGCTCCCACAAAGCCCTAGGCCCAGGCTATTACTATGTGTGCCAATCATATGCTTGGTCTAGAGAAGAGAAGAACAAGGGGCATTTATTTTTCTTGATTAAGGCTCATTGTTTAGGCCTTGCTGATTCCACGTAGCTGAGTTCAGTTTTCCTGTCCCATTGACCCATTCCTGGAGTTCAGGATCATGAAGTTAACATGAAAGTTAACTTCAGTCCCTTTGATTTGATGTAGATTGGCAGCATAGGGCACCTCCTGATTGGCCACGTTAATATAAACTGCCCAATGGGATCCGTGTATCCATAGTTGTTAGCAAGGACATTCCTTCAGGAAATTCTAAGGGATTGGCAGTGGTTGCTGGATGTTTGATCACACTGTGAACCCTGAGATTGCATTATTTACTGGAAAAAAAATCTGTTCCTAGCTGTGATGTGGCTCAACCCTAGAACATACCTTTAATATCAGAACTCTTTGAACATTGTAAACAGGATTAGATAAAGTCAACCATAGGTCAAGAGGCAAAGCAAACAACTAGTTGACAGGAAGTGAACACAAGATTATCTATCTATCATCTATCTATCTATCTATCTATCTATCTATCTATCTATCTATCTATCTATCTCTCTCTCTCTCTCTCTCTCTCTCTCTCTCTCTCTCTCTCTCTCTCTCTCTCTCTCTCTCTCTCTCTCTCTGTCTGTCTGTCTAGGTTTTTTGAGAAAGGGTTTCTCTGTAGCTTTAGAGCCTGTCCTGGAACTAGCTTTGTAGGCCAGGCTAGCCTCAATCTTACAGAGATCCACCTGCCTCTGTATTTCAAGTGCTGGGATTAAAGGCATGCGTCACCACTGCCCAGCAAGGGGGAGTCAGGAGAATGGATAGAGATATGCACAGAAAGTATAAGGGAGGGACATTCAGCTTGAGGTGCTGGTTTGAGACTGAGTAGGAGTCTTCTGGGATGTTAGCTGAGGAGAAAGGTCAGGTGGGTACTTTCTTTGCCTCTCTGAGCTAGGAGGCTTTCACCCCAGCATCCGGCTCCCCAGTGTTTATTGGTAAAATCAAACGATTGAGATTTTATTAAAAACAACAGGCAATTGCTTAACGGGGACTCTTCTGTTTAAAGAAAGCTGAAATCTTCACTACTCCATCCAGCACAAGGTAGACTTCAATGGATACGCTGTCCTCCAGTAATGATCTTTCCGTGACAACTCTTTCTATTTAGACTGTATAAAAATGTCACAGAAATCATGCTTGACACCTTTTTTTATGGGACATTGATTCTTTCTCAAGACCTGCTGAATCCTTTCAAAACAATTCTCTTCTTCTATAATTTCGTGCCCATTAGATTGTTTCTACTTTTAAAATCTATCTTTTCCCACTGAATCTAGACAACAAGAATCAATATTTATCCTTCTTACCATTTCTCCCACAGTATCCAACACACAGTAGGACTACAGAAACCTCTTTGAATGAGTGACTTCATAGACCATTAACTCTGCCTTACAGCAAGAAGAGTCTAAAGTCTTTGAGATAAATTAATCTTCAGAGTCCTGCTGGGTGGCTGACACATACAAAGCTTGCAATTAGTGTGTTTAATGACGGAAAATGAATTAAAGAGCTCTCTATCTTACATTCAGGCTTAGAGACGTGAAGAGATTAAGACGTTAGACTTCTTAGAAAAGGTTTTTATGGAGCTATTAGTTGTATTGAATTTATAATTTCATTTTAAGTGTTCTGATTCCACATTTTAAATTTCATACTTATTCAGACATAAGGATAATCATCTTAAGAAGATGCTGTAAAAAAACACAGCAATGAGTTTTGAGTATGAGGATCATCTCATTTACTATGTTTACGATCTTAGAGGTCACCTATGCTCTCTGAACAATAATTTATTGTTAATTAATTAAATACTCAAGGCAGTGCTGGGGATCAAACCCAGGGGTTTTGCATGTCAAATCACCACTGTACCACCAAGCTTCCATTTTCATTTTCATTTTTATTTTGTTGAAACAGGATTTCTCTGTGTAGCCACAGCTGTTCTGGAACTTGCTTTATAAAACAGGATGGCTTCAAACTCACAGAGTTCCACCTGCTTCTGTCTCTCAAGTGCTGGGATTAAAGGTCTGCACCTCCATGCCCAGCTTAATTTTCAATTTTTAGAAAGTAAATAAAAATAATTATATGGCATGAATAAAGAACATTTGTGAAGGCAACTCCTTAGTGTTTACCTTCATAAATATTTGTAAAACATTTGAAAATTTCATTATTATTTATTACTATTATTAGTGTGTGTGTGTGTGTGTGTGTGTGTTACCTTGTATATGCAAGTCAAAGGACACCTTTCAGGAATTTGCTCTTGCTTTCCATCTTGGTCTTTCTTGTTTTCGCTCTAGTTTAATCATGATTGTGATATTTTGGCTTAATTCTCCTGTAATTCCCTCTCATCTCAACATAGGAGTGTTGGGACTGCAGATATTTGTCCCCACAACTGTGTTTTAGTGTGGGTTTCAGAGACTGTATATGAAGGTCTCTGCAAACACCATGGCTGTCAGAGTAATGATCTGAGTATGTAAAGAAGGAAGTCTAGGCAGCATTGACACGACTCAGTAGCTGGTATTGGCCGAAACGTCTGGAGCCTGGCTCCTTGCAGTTTCTTTAGGCCTTTTGAAACACACTACATCATTGGAAAAAAGTCTCCTGGTGGATACTTTTGCAAAGTACATGTGAATTCTTCCATAAGTTAAGGGCATCCATAAGTTAGGGCTTTTATCAATTAAGAGCCTAGGGAGGATCTTGTATGGTCTAGGTGATCATAGAGGTCCCGAGCTAGAGCGTACATGTGGCATATCCCCAAAGAATGGGTTCTATCCACTGAAAAAAAAATGCTCAAGATAGAGGTCGAGGGAGGAAGGGTCTGTGATAAATGTAATAGTCTGGGGAACTGAGTGTGGCCGGGCGCTACAGATAGCACAGCTCCCTAGGCTGTTAACTACCTCCACTCCCAGCTTTTCAGGTAAAAACAGATATACATCTCTTCCATTTGAGAGACAACCTTGGGTGTTTAGCATTCCTGGTTTTCCGAGTGCTCAACTGTGAGCAAAAGGACCTCATGCCCTCTACAGTTGTAGGTCATTAGGGTTGTGTGACAGGCACTTTCACACACTGTGACATCTTGCTGGATATAGGAAGTCTTTTTAAAAGAACTTTCATATCGACCCAAACTGACTTGCTGTCTCCTTATTCCTCACACCCTGATGGGGCTATTTGTCCTATTGGCTGTGATAGTTTGGAAATTGAGCTACAGTTCTTTCCTAGCTATTGGGACTCGTTATATAATATGAACAACATTATTACATTAATACATATATGTACATATATGTATTATATATGTAAAGAATGTCTGTCTCATTTATGTTTCTCTTCATATATGTGGTTGTGTCTCAAAATCCATTCAACTCAGCATCAAACAAGATTAATCAGCCATAGTACATAGCCATACTAGACATGTAACTATGTGGCTATATAGCATTTCTGTTGTAAGTGGAAGGAACCATGATTTTAACACTTTGCAAGAATCTTAAGCAAAAAGGAAGCCATTAATTCACAGGGCCCACTACCCGCACATGGGACAAACATTCCTGGGATGCCCATTCTAGCAAACGGAATCAGATCTGTTCAGCTTTCTGTTTTATACATTTTTGGCACTTTGGAAACATTGTTTTATGTATCCCACTATGAAAATTATGCAAACAATCACAGACTTCAAAGAACTCAGCTGCCTGCATAAATCAAGCTAAAGTCAGTGAAAGGCAATATTGAAAGGAAGAATTTGATGTAAAACTCCGCAGCACGTCTTTGAATAAAGAAAGTTTAAAGTTTAATTTTTATTTTCTTCTGTCTTCAAAAACACTAGCATAGCACTTCTGAGACACCGGGGAGTGGGAAAGTGAACACTGTTTATTGGAAAAGCTAACATTGTGATATAAACTCACTGCAGGGATACCAGAATCTAAAATACTCAGATCTTTACACTTGTTGATTGCCTGGAATGTTAAGAAGTCTCTGAGACAAAGTATATCCTTTTTTATAAGGTGCCCTGTGTGTCAACCTGCCACATGTGACAAGGCCATCGGGATGTAGTCATTATTATATGAACTTGCAAAGCTTTGAGCTGCAAGCAAGTCTTTGAATAGATATTTAAGGAGGCTTCCTACTTAACAACACTGTTATAGATCCAATCTTATAATGAGAGGAGGTAGTAGTAGTAGTTAAATGTTAAACTTATTTGAACTGCAAGAAGAGGGTGGAGAATAAAGACAAGAATTAACCTCCCCTCAGGTTATTTCTCTGACATGTTTAAGTTTTAACAGAGATGTTATTTAATACATTTAAATAGGGTAAGCAAGAAACAAGAATTCCAGTAATAACAGTAATAATGATGGTAGTGGTGGTGGTAATAAACCCCAATGCAAGTAAAATGTCATATTAAAGAAACTAAGCAATTCTTGGTGTATAATAATGAAGATGCCATCTAAAACCATGATGCAACCAATTGCAGCCAAGGAAATTTCTGTAACAGTGTGAAGAAAGTACACCAAAGAAAAGATGGGCTTTTTTTGTGAGGGGTGTTGGGACACCTGGCTATCCACTGAAGAAGAAGAAGGAAGTGAACCCTTTCTCATAACATAAAAAATATTGTTCATCACAGAAACTTAAATTAGGACCATATTAGCAGATTATTTCCAACCTCTAAGTATAGCTGCTATCAATGAATGAAAGGTGGTGATTGGCAGATAATATGAGCAAGGGAGTCCTCACATAGATGCTGGTCATCATGAAAGTTAGCTACTTACTTTGGAAAACATTATGGAGGTTTATCAAACAGCCAAAAGTAAGCTTTGAGTCAGGAATTTAGCTTTGAATATGAATTCAAAGGATGCAAAATCAATATGTCAAGGAAATATCTATACACTCAAGTTCATTACAACATTATAATAAATGTGATATGGAACATTTTATCCATTGATATGTGGATACACACATAAAACATGCCATTTCTATATCCTGAAATGAAATGTGGCCTTAGGAGTCTTTCGAAGAGATAACATCATAGCCATATTTATTACAATATTATTGATAATAGGCAAGATGAGGAATCAATCCTGGTGTCCACTGATACTTGAGGTGGCTCTGAAAATCAGTGTGGTGAATTCTCAAAAGCTAAGAATGGATCTGCCATATGACCCACACAAACCATTGCTTGGCACTTGCCCAGAGAAATTGACCTCATATTTCACAGACCCTTGCTCAGCTATGTTCCTACTGCTCTATTTTCAATACCTAAGAAATGGAAACAGCCTAAGTGTCCTACAGCTGAAGAACAGATAATGGGTTTAGTCATCTGGGACTATGCTCAAGCAGTACTCAACCCAAGTGTAGCCCTGAGCATTGAACCAGTGAAAGACAGCTTTCCCAATGCTGCAACCCTTTAATACAGTTCCTCATGTTGTGGTAACCCCCCAACCATAAAATTATTTCTTACTACTTTATAGCTGTAATTTTGATACTATTATCAATCATAATAGAAATATCTGATATGCAGGATATTTTAATGGTGACTCCCAAAGGGATAACGACCCACAATGAGAACCACTGATGTTGAGCAAAAGACTTTTAAAGGAAAAGCAACTCATCCTGGTATCTCTTTCTGCAGCATCAGCATGGGGGTGAAGGGGTGCCGCACAACTGAACAGTTTCACGAAGGTAAGTTAGCTGGGGCATATTGACCTGGAGTTCCTAGATTAGAGTTGAGTAATTTTCCATGGGATTCTCTATCAAGGAGATCAAATTCTAGTTTAACCTTTAATAGCCTCAGCAAGAACACTAGATGGAGGAACCTCTCCACTGCCTTGCCCTGCCACATGATGTGTGTTATAAAGAGTAAGAAGATGAAGGCAGCAAGCAAGCTCATTGGAGCACAAAGATCTTGAAACTGATTATGTTTTGGGTGACTTGCTGTTATCCAGGTCTCTTGTATAGCTATACTAGTACAGCCGACAATACAGCAACCTTCTTTGACCGTGTAGTCCTCAATGGGTTAAAGTAGTGGGGATAGATCTCCCTTTGTGTTGTGAGGAACACTTGCACAGAAGACTGAATTTAGAAGTAGAGACAAAGGCCATTGGCAAGTTGGATATAATTGCAATAGCTCTGGAGTTATGATGGTGGCCGGCATAAGAACATAGACATACGCCGGGCGGCGGTGGCGCACGCCTTTAATCCCAGCACTCGGGAGGCAGAGGCAGACGGATCTCAGTGAGTTCGAGACCAGCCTGGTCTACAAGAGCTAGTTCCAGGACAGGCTCCAAAGCCACAGAGAAACCCTGTCTCGAAAAACCAAAAAAAAAAAAAAAAAAAAAGAACGTAGACATACTGAAAGAGCTGTACAGTTATTGGTGACATGACAACAGTTGGTATTCGAGGAGCATCAAGCTTTGTGTTCTAAGCACGCGGATGGATTGTGATCATTCTAGAAACAAGAATACTGAATAAAGCGATAGTGGGAGGCAGGTCAAAGTTGTATGAATAGGCGGGGTGTAGAGCCTGTGTGCTGGAGGTTAGACATACCTGCAATTTTAGACTCACATTTGTTGTTACTAGCAGGCGTGTACTCATAGATTCATGCATGAGGAGAAAGGACTGACCGAGAAAACAGAAAGTCACTGAAATCTCAATTTAAGCATGACCCAAACTGAGAGTCAACCCCTGGCAGGTGTAAATTGAGACAATTAAGTGCAGTGGAAACATCTGTGCCCCACGTCAGCAGCGAGCCGATGCTGGAGGATGAAGGTGCTCAGCGAGCAACCCGCTCTTCTCAGAAGTCCCAACCGCTGAACAGGGTCCCGTGTTGACCGTGGGAATGCAGCACACTAAGGAGAGGCGTGTGCCTGTTCTTAACTTGCCCTGAAGAAGTCTCCTGTTCCATCCTTTACATTGACTGCTTGCCTCATGCTGGGGTTGCAGGGACAAGGTGTCAGAGGCCCCGTAGCTAGAGGTCATAGGTGAGAGACACAAGGACAAATGGTGGGTAACCACGCTAGTGACACTAATCTGGCTCATTTGATCACATTCTGAATGAAAAGTTAGCCATAGTAGCTTGCAAATTTGGAAGTGGCCTCGAAGAAACCACCAACTGATGAGTGTAGATTTAATTTTATTTTTTTATAATCTTAAATCTAAAAAAAAACTTCCCCCCTGTTGACTTAGCTTGTACTGTTAGGTGTTGAAGAATTTCACCCTCTTATTTTCCTTTCTTTGATTTGTTCTGTTGCTTTCACTTCTAAGCAACAGCAGTTTACCACGCAGTGATGCTACTGTGACATATTTCCATAAAGGTCTAGAAAAGCATTTATGGTTATAATAATGTCTATTACCATTTTACATATTTTCTCTCTAGTTCTCAGTGGTTTAAATGTGACCATGCTTTCTGTACATTGTAACAAAAAGTGGGATTTCCAGGTGCCTACTTTTGTCAGTGTTAAAATAAGAACTTATGCTATATTATTTTTAATTCACTTTAAAACATATATATGTATATTGTACACACACACACACACACACACACACACACACACACACTTGTTGTAAGGAGCTGCTTATTTTTTCCCAGCCACCTAGACTCCAGAAAAAAATCACACAGAAACTATATTATTTGTAATACTGTTTGGCCAATAGCTTAAGCATATTTTTGGCTAACTCTTACATCTTAAACTAGCCCATCTCCGTTAATCTGTGTATTGCCACGTGGCTGGCTGAGGCTTACTGGGTAAAGTTTCATCGCCAGTGTCTGTCTCCTGACTTCGCCTTCTTTCTCCCAGCATTTAGCTTATTTTTTCCCACCTATTTTTACTCTATCCTATTGCAGGACATGGCAGATTTTTTAATTCGTTAACCAATAAAAGCAACACAGATACAGGAGGAGTTCCCACACCATGTCATCTTCATTATTTTTGTCTTCATCTAATATGTAGCTGATGGATTTACTAAGATGTTTTGAGGCTTGGTTACCCTCCTATTAATTTTTAAAGCCCATTAATCCAGTTTCCATTACATTCCCTTTAGACATTGCATATGATTCTCCACAAGCCTGCATGCCTCCTCCCACCTCTACATTTTCACTAAACTATTGAAGATAACATCATTTTCTTTTTTCATTTTCCATGTTTGTAACTAAACCAACTCCTATCAGCTGATGTCCTCAGTGTTCTACTTAAGACAACCAGCCAATTTTTAGGACACAATATGTTCTCTTTATTGGCCTGTTATTAAGGTTTAATATTCCTAATTTCCTGCTGCTGCCTCTGAGGGGTTTAGTGTTGTAAATTTTGCCCATACCATGAGAATACACAGACAGACAGACAGACAGACAGACAGACACACACACACATACATACAAACCACATGAACAATCTTCCTTCATGTTATTTTTTCTGTCTTCCTTCCTTCTTTTTAAAAAAGTAGTAGTTACATCAGAGTTTATGGTTTTCTTTCTCACTTGCCTTTTTCTTTAGCACCTCTCTTCTCCATCCTGTCAAGTGATTGCATTTAAAAGAAATATACTGTCTAGACAAACAACAAACAAGAAAATGAAATCATCTTCTTTCTTAAATTGTTCTTATTCCCAGTTCTAACACTTTAATCGGTCTCTTTTTCCTGTTTATTTTTGTTCTTTTGAGAGTATTTCTTTTTTTTCTAACATTCTTTGGCATATTTTATCAGTGTGGTTGTATTTAGGATGATCTATAATATTGCTAGTGTAGAAGTCTGAATGCTTGGCCCCTATAATCTCATAGGGAGTGGCACTGTTAGGAAGTGTAGCTTTGTTGGAATAGCTATGGCTTTCATAGAGGAAGTATGTCACTGTGGGGGCAGACTTTGGGATTTATTATGCTTAGAATACCGCCCAGTGTGTTGGTGCGACATCCTGGGCCTGCAAGATGTAGGTCAACTCTTCCAGTATCATGTCTGCCTGCATCTCCCCGTGGTCCCCACCATGATGGCGATGGACTGAACCTCTGGAACTGCAAGTGAGCCCCCTCACTTGAATGTTTTCCTCATAAGAATTTCCATGGTCATGGTGTCTTTGCACAGCAATAGAAACCCTAACTACGACAGGTGGGTTTAAAATTTGAACAAATTATGAAAGATGGCACTGGAGAAATGGCTCAACCATTAGGAGCATGTGCTGATCTTGTAGAGAAACCAAGTTGGGGTCCAAACTCTTAGATTGGGCAACTCTCAACCACCTGTAATTCCAAATCTGGGGTCCAGAGCCCTCTTCTGGACCCTGTGGGCACCAGCGCTCATATACCTTTTCAAAGGGGGGTAATTCTGTGATTTTTTTGCTTTATCTCTGTTACTTTTGTGTGATGTTACTTCAGTAAATCTACACTTGCCCTGTGGCATTTCTCCAGAGCTTGGACTGTTCTGGTTTTCTCATAAAAAAATCTTAGGACCTTTTGAAATTTACTAAGAATGCCTGGGTTAGTCATGTACTAGCCTTCTCTTAAATATTTCTGTTGAGGTTGGTAGCAGCCAGAGATTCTAAGTAGTGCTATTCCAATTGTGCAGGTCCAACATGATCACACTCCAAATCCTTTCAACAACCTGCAACCAGTTTATATGATCCTGGCAGCACAAAATTCTGAGGGTTTGTTTTATTAGCTTCTTGAACCATTAACATTTTGTACGTGGAATCTTTGATTTACCTATCCATCTATCTGTCTGTCTGTCTATCATCTACTCTATTCCCCTTCCACTGAAGTACTTGACTTTTATCATTGGGCCAGTGACAACAGAAAGACCCAATTATACTGAACAAACCCTCTCATTTCTATATCTGTATTGAAAAGGAATTGCATTCATGGAGTATTCCTACATTCTCTGTATACTTTTCATCTGCTTTCTAAGACTCTGATGCATCTCTTGAGAAAATCCATCTATTTCTGCTAGTTTGCCATTTACAACTTGCAATGCTATAAATGATCCCTGAAAGGATCATAGGGTTCTTTGTACCATATTGCTGTGGTTCAACCTCCTGACCAAGTTACATTCATAATATCTAAATCACCGTGATATTCCACTCCGAGTATCCCTCAAAAAAATGTGTTTTGTAATTAAATTTGATGATGAATTTACTTAGTTTTTCCTTTGCTTCAACTCAGCAAGAAGAACCAGTCTTCATGTGATAAGAGTTTGGGATCCTTCCTCTCTTATTGTCCATTAATAGGCTCTACTATATGTGTGGATGAACATATTCTACATATTTTCATAGATGTTCCTTGAGTATTTACAGTATTCAGAGTGGCAGGAGAAAAATGGGAGAATACTTAGTCTTTGCACTAACAAGCAGCAGAGAGTAGGTAGTTTATAGACAGGAAAAAATATACATGTGAAACTCCTTGTCATATGATAGGTACAATATTAAGACATAGGTCTATGCAGTGTTTGACGATGGTCTACTTTCTGGCTTACAGATTACTCTCTTACCTTTGTGTTCTTACATAGTAGAAGGGAAAACTGGCTTCTGAATACCCTTTTACAAGGAAATCAATTCAATTAATGAAGGTTTTAGCATGGTGACACAATTAACTTTCAAAGATGACATCATCACTTTGTGACATTAGATTCCAAAAGGAATTTGGGAGATAACACAAATTTTCAGTATGTTGCAGAAAGGAGTGAATCTAGAAGTCTTAAAAAATCAACATGAGTTATCACTTTCGTTTCCTTCTTACTCATGACCTAATTTTACAGATTTGGATTTGTGAGAGAGAGCTGTGGAGAGTTTCATAAGGTGGCTCATTATGATTCAGAAAGTAAACAAAGCTTTTAAGACTCATGGAGCAGACAACTCACAAGTCTCAGAAAGTTCCTGAAACTTACCAGAGTCACAAGGCTCCTCCACTAGGTTATATGAACAGTAATCATTCTTGAGGCGAGAATACTTTTGGGGACCCTTGGATATCATGTAGAGAGATGGAGCAAACAGCTTTTATGAGATGTTAATCATGCAGGGGTAGTTTTTTCAGTGATACAGGTACTACATTTGTGTCATCCACACTCCTGTGAGTAACCCCTCAGCCATGCTCAGTAACTAAGCACCATAAATATTTGTTTCACCAAGTTGGAATTTAGTGAAATTTTTTCCTTCATCAATAGTCCTTGACGTATCTCAGATAGACGTTTCTTCATGTTTTCCCACTTGCCCGGATCACATGATTCCTACATGCTTTTAAATATTTAATCATGGACAATGTCCAGAAAATATCATGTTAGACAACATGTTCTCCATTGTTAATCAACTATGATAGTGTAGAGTAGAAAAGTTTACAAGGACAGGAAGTTTTTGTCTACTGATAATGCAGGTTTATCTCAGCGAATACTAAAATAGCACTGAGATTATATATATATATATTGTTATTTTGAAGGTTCCTGAAATTCTATCTAAATAGATATAGACGCTAACAAATTCTGCCATTCAATAAATGCTTTAAGTATTTAATTACCTGGGAATTGTGAAGCGTTTTTTATATATGTGTAGAAGAAGTAATACGTAATTCTGTAAGTTTAAGCAACTCTTAAACAAAAACATTCATTGTGTGTGTGTGTGTGTGTGTGTGTGTGTGTGTGCACGCGCGGTGGTGGTGGTGGTGGTAGTGGAGACTGAATCTAGAACTTTAGACATATTAGGCAAGTGCTTTGTATTTTTAAAACAAAACTACATT